>NW_028324204.1:4905000-5210000 GCF_054372755.1 Phalangium opilio
TATTTAAAAATTTTCGTCCAAATTTTATAAATATTTTTCAACTTTTAACTAGTTATCCATAACTTATAGTTATCCAAAATTTCATTATTAAGGCTAGTTTTCTTTCCTACACAATAAAAGTCTTACAACACAAAATGGCCTAATATCCCAATACCTCCCAAAGTTTGTATTTTTGCCATAGAAAATAAACGAAAGGAGTAGCAGACCAGCAGCGCAGAGAGACCAATTTGAAGTGTATACCGTTCGGGTTCGTTTTAGCTGTTAGCTGTTATTTTCAGTTGTGATCATTCTTACCGGCATTCATTTTTTTTCATTTAATTTTTAGGCTTTTCCATTTGAACGTCAGTTGTGAAATACGCCTTTGCCCATGCTTTGGTTGCGGTCGGTTTTATTTTTAAGCCTCAACAGAGATAGATTTAATTTTAGAGGTAGGAATAGAGAACGGTTAGCGTTTAATTCAGTCCGACTCATAGCCCAGTATAGAGCCCCTCCCTCCAAAACGTAATAAAAAGTTTAAAATTTCAGATTGGCTCTCTTAAACTAGGTTTTTAAGACGTTGCTTACTGGGACGGCGAAGAATACGTAATTCCTTTTTACCTTTGTCGCTATGACCAGCCTCTTCTTTCATATCCTACGTCCCGAGGAAGGGGGTCCGGGACTTTGACGCGCGCCCAGATTACTCTGTTCCCTATTTCTGCTTCTAAAATAAAAATCTATCAATGGCTTCACATTTGCTCTAAACGCGGGAGGCTATGGGCAACCCCAGGCTCCGTTTAGCGAAGCTCAATCGCGTAGCGAACGTTCCTAGCATAGAAGCCATCTCCTCTAAAGTTGTTTCTTATATGGAATAGTCGAATATGTCTATTTGAAGGGATCTCGTGAAGCGCATATGCCATCATGAATGAGATTTTCACTAGGCTGCAATGAATCGGGCTGAAGACCTAGACGTAATTAATATGAGTTCTAA
This sequence comes from Phalangium opilio, assembly GCF_054372755.1. NCBI lineage: Eukaryota > Metazoa > Arthropoda > Arachnida > Opiliones > Phalangiidae > Phalangium > Phalangium opilio. The sequence continues at coordinate 4,905,968 of NW_028324204.1, forward strand.
ATATTATGATATCATGGCCCAAATAACAATATTTTCAAACCGCTTCTCCTCTTCAAAAGACGCGATTTTGCTCTTAAATGGAGCGGGAAGTGAAAATCAGGGTGTTTTTTATCGATTCTTCTACTAATTATAAGACCAGTCTCCACAATGAAAAATTTAGGAAATACCTCCCATTGATTTTAAAAAAATTGTCTCCAATGTCTTTAAAAAAAAATTTTTTCTTGCCAAATTTCAAATAAACAGAAATAAAATTTACGTTTTAAAATAGGAACCTTTTTAATGTATCATTTTCGTTTTTCTTAGAAACAGTTTTTTTAGGGGAGCTACATCTTAACATTATAATTTCAAATTGAGATTTAATCATAACAAAAGTCTTCAGAATGTTTTTTTAATATTTCTTCCTGACCTAGACGTTGTTGTCATTTCCTTGTCTTTTGAGATTGACGAGTCTTTGATCTTTTTGACTTTCGATTGGCTTTCCGCACTTTCTTCTGTAAGTTTTCTAATTCCATTTATTTTAAAATGTCCCGAATTTGGTGGCCATCTTGGGCTTGTCATTTGTCCGTTGCTACAGTCAATGTCTTTCTTTGAAGGCGAAGGTGAAGACGTTACCCCGTTTTTCTTTATAACTGTGTTTTGGTTTATCGCAGCGCCTTTTTTATTTTTCTTTATCACTTTATTTTTCTTTATCTCAGTTTTTTTGGTGGCAGCTTTTTTCTTTGATTTCATGGAACTTCCATAAAGTATACACCTCAAATTTTGCCCTCCAGTGCCTCTCTTACCCTTCTTTTCATGGAACCTCTTATTAGATAGGATAATTTGGCATGGACTATTTTCCTTTGAAATAAGATTCTAAATTCCTCCTAGTGACTTGCTGTAAAGCCATTTTCTACCACTTCTGGAATTTGCGACACAGTTGTGTGAAACTGGGTTTTCAAAATCTCATTATCTCGAACAACTTCCGTTGTCTCCTCTGAAACAAGATGGTTTCGAAAATCAATTGCATAAATTTTAGACAAAGACAAAAAATCACTTATTGCTTTCCCAAGGGTTAGACTACCTGCCCAATATCTGTAATGGTCCACAACCATTTTAATTAGACTAGATAAAAAGGGTATGAGTGAAACGTGAGCAAAGAATAATCCCCCTTTATTTATCATCCTAATTACTGCTGGGATATCTTTCACCAATTGATCGCAATTTCTGATTGAAAGCGCAATTCTGTACATCAAATGTGATTGATCCCTTTGTTTTTGAATTAAAGGCTTCTTGCCTAGTTTGATGTTTCTCAAAACTTGCATTCGATCTTTATTAATGGACCATATTTCACCCATAACTCCTCCAACTAGCCTATTCATCGTATACAATCAGTCAGTTTTTAAGTGTCTAAGTTATGATTGTTTTGTCTCATTGATGTTGATTTCTTCTTCATAAGGTCGCTTGTTTTGTGTGAAGAACGAATCCACTGGATTTGAAATGTTACCTTCCAATTCATTGCTTCGTTTGTCATTTGCCTTAAGATCTATAAGACGCCAACCGATCCACTGAATAACATTTAAAAGTTCAGTTTCGCACTCTTTATCGAAACGGACTGCTGGGTCTATTCCACATTCTGAGTACACTAAATTATTGATCCATTGGCACCACGAATACAAAAATGCCGAGTAGCCCCCTCGATATCCTTCGTGTTTCGCGTAAAGCAAATTGTATTGGCTATTCATATCTTCTACACATTATTTTAGACTACCACAATTCTTCATATATAGCAGAAGCCTTTTTCTTTTACCCGAATCGTCTGTTGTAAAGAAATTATTCTTTTCAAAATCTCTCAAAATTAAATCGACCGACACCTCTTCCATTTTGCCTGCCTAACAATACCGCATTAAATATTCTTTAAGACTTGGTGTGTCAAAGTTCAAACAAACTAGCAGAAGAATTTAGCCGTCACGTGACGTTGTTGCGAAGAGTTAACGTTTGGGGCGCTAGTTACGGAAGTACTACTTTCAGAAAATCAATGAAGTAAGTAAGCTTATCCCTGATTGGTCAGTTAGTACGAGAGTTGAGGGGAAGCTCGTTTATCTCTCAGTTTACAAGAAGTCTATACCCAAAGGCTACGAATCGCTTATGAACTTCACTTTTTGTTTTCATATCTATTCGATTTTGGTTAAAGTTGGAATAATTTATAAAGTTTGAAATGTAATTAGAAATATTAAATGAAAATTTAGTCGGAATGTGCCTATATTTAGTGGGATAGTATTAAATTTGTATATAAATAACTCCTATAATTTGAAATTAGCCTATATTTAGATAACCAACACCTCTGTTTCGGCTTACGTTAATGATACGGGATTTGAAGCAGGTGTCGGGAAAATATTTAAGATAGCGGTACCACCGTAATATTCATGAAATTCGAGCCAATATACTTCAACTTAATGCTTCTAATTATATTTTAAACTTTAGAAATTATTTCAACTTTAACCAATTTCTCTTTTTTGATAGACCTATTTCAAGGATAGGAAATGTAAATAACGAGGTCGGTGAACGGTAAAATATAGAAACTCGCATGGTAAATAAACGATCCAAGTAAATAATTCGAAATCGTGATACACACTTGTAGAAAGCGGTTAGTGTCAACATGGGGTGATAGTTGGGGTTGGACTATTTGTTTTTGTTAGGAAACTTGCAAGTATACGAACTAGATTGAAACCTGGCGCGAATTTCGAAACATGACGAAGATTTCAACGTGGCGTCAATGTAAAACCTGTATGATGGTTGAAACAAAAGATTAAATGTACGACGCCAAGAGTATAAAAGCCTGACACGTGCTCAAACTCAATCACTTTTTGTTCCTGACTTCAGACGAGATCCAGCACAATCACTTTTTTCCTGACTTCAGACGAGATCCAGCACAATCACTTTTTTTCCTGACTTCAGACGAGATCCAGCTCAATCACTTTTTGATCCTGACTTCAGATGAGATCCTGCCTGCCTCTTAGTTACTTATAGTATTTTTCAATACTTTGTAACTTTTGCTGTTGGAAGATATTTTGCGGAGGGTAGGAATCTAGAAATGGACGGCATCAAGAATATCAACTCTCAAGGGTGAGTAGAAATTAAACCTTATTATTATTTTTTTCTCCTGCATGAATTTACTCTATCAGTTTGTCAGAGTTTACAAATTTATATTTATATTTAGGCGGAACACCCTTTCGGATCCCCCTCAACCTCTGAGCTTCAGACTACCGCGCGCAGGCTCGGCAAAACGGCGGGAAAAAAGATGATGATGAAGAACGTTTCAGCGTCGCCACTACCTTCTCCGCCTCCAAACTCCGAGTCATCATGGAGGGATGCCCGACCACCACCACCACCCTCGTCGCCGCCGTCGAAAACAACGTTGAAGCTGCCGATGTCACCTCCACCGCTCGACTCCATACCTTCGGATCCGCCAACACCATCTAGAAGTGCACCTTTGTGCGAGAGGACGCTCGGCATGGGTGCATCGATAGCTTACCGCGACGGATTCGAAGAGGAAGTCACGATCGGCAAACTATTGTCCGAGTTTTATAGGCTTTACGAGGAAGTGAACCGGAGACTTCCTCGTAAAGTTTACTACGTTTGCGAAAACCGGAACTTTTTAAATTACTCCTATGGGGCGACATCCCATAGGAGTAAGAATAGCTGAGTGGCCTAAAAGCCTGCGGGACTTAAATGAAAAAGTGGAGGCGCAGTGCGGGGTACAGTTCAATGCCGCGGTGGTGAATTTGTATCGGGATGGGAGGGATAGTGTTGGGTGGCACTCCGATGATGAATATGGATTGCACTCAACTATCGCCTCCCTATCTTTCGGCGCTGAAAGGAAATTTCAGATGCGACTGAAAGGCGAATCTCGGGCAACCATTTCGGTTGTTTTAAGAAACGGTTCCCTTCTTTTAATGAGAGGTTTGAATTGTCAAAAAGATTGGGAGCATAGGATTTCAACCCCTCATTAAAGAAAGGGTAAATGTTACCTTTAGGTACATGAGTGACATAAGGCGTGGATACGCGAAGGAAAATCCCTCATGCGTGTAAATTTATACAATATTTAGTATATATATATATATACTAAATATTTTATAAATTTATACGCATTATTACTATTTATTATTTAAATTCAAAGTATTATTTACATACACTTAGAGAAACCATCTGCAACCAAACTTAAGTGCAATTATTAAACATCTAATTTTGCTCTACGAGAATTAAGAGCAATTTTAATTTGCTCCATACTTTATCAAGTGCAAATTAACTCTTAATTGGCGGGGCCGAAATAACGTTTCGCCCCCCCCCAAACTCCGACTGAGCGATAATGTGAAATATCCAATCAATGAGCCTCATTTTGCTCTACAAGAATTAAGAGCAATTTTAATTTGCTCCATACTTTATCAAGTGCAAATTAACTTTTAATTGGCGGGGCCGAAATTCCCCCCCCCAAACTCCGACTGAACGATAATGTGAAATACCCAATCAATGATTCTCATTTTGCTCTACAAGAATTAAGGGGAATTTTAATTTGCTCCATACTTTATCAAGTGCAAATTAACTTTTAATTGGCGGGACCGAAATTAGGTTTCGCCCCCCCCCCAAACTCCGACTGAGCATTAATGTGAAATACCCAATCAATGAGTCTCATTTTGCTCTACAAGAACTAAGAGCGATTTTAATTTGCTCCATACTTTATAAAGTGCAAATTAACTTTCAATTGGCGGGGCCGAAATTACGTTTCGCCCCCCCCCCCAAACTCCGACTGAGCGATAATGTGAAATACCCAATCAATGAGCCTCATTTTGCTCTACAAGAATTAAGAGCAATTTTATTTTGCTCCATACTAAATTATACGATGATTTACTTTTATTGCAATTTAATTATATAGAATCAGTAATTTTGGTTTTCAAATCAAATTGTGCTCAGATGTTAATACATAATTCCTAAGCAATCGAATAAATAAAACGTGTATACAAAGCTCTGTGGTTTCCGGACATTCCTTGTACTTCTCTTTCATATCGTCATAAACGATCCATCTATTGCCAGGTCTTAGAGCGCAGCATACGTAATGACCCAATCCTTTTGGGTTATTAGCTCCTAAAAATATTACTGCACCTCGCAAATCGAAAGCCTTCCCTTGCATCTCAATGTTTTTAGGAATTTGTACCAATGGCACAATCATGCGAGTTTACCATTGTAAATCCTCCTCGAATGCAGTGAATTCTAAACAAGTTGGGAAAGCCAAAATATTACCTCTCCGAGTGGAGATGACTATCACTACCCCTTAAACAACCTAAATATATGCATCTATGGCTTTTTTTAATTCTTTGCAAGTGCAGGAATTGAATTTTAAAATAGTCAATTGTTCAAGCCTTTTCAATATCTCTCACTTGCTTTGGAAACTCTTTTCTCTCGCTATACCTCAACCGTATTCTTAGTCTACCAGTATGATTTGTAACAGTTGCCCATATCAAAGCTGAATCATACCTCGCCACACAAAAAGCAAATGTCCCCAAAACATGGAAGCCACAACCCAATCACACATAAGCTAGGCTCCTAAGGAAAGTCTCTTCAAAATTGTAAAATCTTCTTCTGATCTTGGTTTTCTTATATTTCTTGTGAAACCATGAGCATATCAAACCACATAATATAGGGACGATGTCATATATTTTAACGTTCACTTTATTTACTTTTCATTTAATTCAAGACCATAACATTCTGAAAGTACATTAGGCTCAGAAGACGGTATTTATAATCTTACATTAGGCTCAGAAGACAGTATTTATAACACTTCAACAATACTTCAATATATACAAAGCAATAAATAACATAATACATTAAACTGTACAGTAAAAGTTAAATATAATCTAATTAAAACCATAAAACCCACAATACATATGGGAACAAAAGGTTATTGAAAAACCGTTAACAGAACAGTATTTATAATACTTCAACGTTTCTATCTATATACAACATTGAATAGTTATTTAACATTATATATTGGAATCTTCAGTATAATTTAACATTAAGCAAATTCGAACCATAAAAACCCACAGCGCATATGGGGAAAAAAGGTTGTGGGAAAACCCATTTGGAAAAACCATAATCACAGTTGAATTATTAATATTAAAACACTTATTTTTAAATTGTTAGTTGATTTTTCACTCTGACGTCTGAGCTATCCACGAATAAATTTATTAATAGCATTATCGAACGATGCAATGGATGTCAAATATTCATGTCATAATACAAGCTAATTCGAACCATAAAAACCCACAGCGCATGTGGGAAAAAAGGCTCTGGGAAAACCCATTTGGGAGAAAACCATAATCACAGTTGAATTATTAATATTAAAACACTTATTTTTAAATTGTGAGTTGATTTTTCACTCTGACGTCTGAGCTATCCACGAATAAATTTATTAATAGCATTATCGAACGATGCAATGGATGTCAAATATTCATGTCATAATACAAGCTAATTCGAGCCATAAAAACCCACAGCGCATGTGGGGAAAAAGGCTCTGGGAAAACCCATTTGGGAAAAAACCACAATCAAATTAGGACTTTTAATATTAAAAACTTCTTCAGACTGTTTAAGGATGAATGTTTGGTGGATAGCGTCCGAAAGAAAGCAATAACCTAGTAGATGAGGCGTAGTTCATAAAGTTTCGTTTTTTCGAAACTATTACATAAGTGTATTGGCGCTGTACGTTTCAGATAGCAAAGACCAAGACGACTCCAGTTCCACAAAATAGGAAAACTCTGCCTCTTGGCGTTAAGTTTTTCTCCTTTCTGTATTTCCACTGCTAGACCGCTATGCAGCCCGCCCTTGTATTGCTCTACTTGCCGCTCCCATAACATTGAAGGTGCTAGAACTATAGTTCTATTCGATAAATTGCGGCGAAGTCCAACTTCCGCTTTGAGCGTTGGCCTACTTTTGAGGACGCTGCAGTGTTACCAACGGCAGATAACGCCGCCAGGAACATTTTCAAAATCACCTCGGCGGCGTTTTGCCGAAAAAAGGGGATTTTCGTCTAGGACTATTGAATTGTTGCCGATTATTCAGCCATTTCCGCTTCGCCATACCTAATACATTTTTAAAGTACGCTATACAAAATTGCTCCATTGTTCACCAAACCTATGAAACTTGGTGCAACACTTACACTTTGTTCAGTGGTTCGCCTTTACATGAACCCACAGTTGCCGCTCCAGATCTCAGTCATCTGACGCAACCATTTTAACGTTTTCAGAGTTGTATTTCACCTTTATTAAGCCTAAGGATAAGCCTTGAGATATATTTGCCGACGTATTTTCTGAAGAACCACAATAAATCACCTCAACGATTATCCCCATTAACTAATTATCACTATTACATACCTTGTTTACAATTTCGTTGACCTTGTCCTCCATGGTTACCCATGAACTAAACCAATGCTGTAGGGTTACTCATGAATCACTCCAATCCTCTAGGGCATTCATGAACTACGCATATCCTCTAGGGTATTCATGAACTACGCATAACCTCTAGGGTATTCATTAACTACACAAATCCTCTAGGCTACTCATGAACTACGCCAATCCTCCAGGTTACTCATAAAATATACCATATTTTTAAATGGATTAATACCAAACTTATATGACCGCCTTAAGTGGGTTTCTTAGTCAAGGATCCCAAGCCTTAAGTGGGTCTCTTAGTACAGGATCCCAAGCCTAAAGTGGGTTTCTTAGTACAGGATCCCAAGCCTAAAGTGGGTTTCTTAGTACAGGATCCCAAGCCTAAAGTAGGTTTCTTAGTACAGGATCCCAAGCCTAAAGTAGGTTTCTTAGTACATGATCCCAAGCCATATGTGGGTTTCTTAGCCAAGGGTCCCAAGCCTATTTCTCGTAGTTTAGACCCTTAAAGCAACAGTCGGCTCCATAGGCGCCCCTACCATGATGCCTAACCTTGTATATACATAAGCATTTTACCTTGCCGTAGGTAGGTAACAATGAGACTTAATGCATAAGGGAGGACCTGAAGCTTACCCTAACAAGCTAAACCCAATGTACAATAGAAAGGTCGTCAATAAGGGGCGCACTGGAGCTCCACCTTGCTTTAAATAAATTTTTCTATTTCAAACTATGTTCGTTTAAAAATTCAAATACCCTTGTGGTAAGAATAATAAGACTCTCTATAACATGCTTCGTATCGGTCTCTAAAAAGTTGGTTACCAAACGCCAAATCCAATTGACAATGATAGTCAGTCGAATACTTTTGTTCTAGACCCGGCAAAAGAGATATTCCAAATGAATCAAAGAACATTCTCAGTGCCGTTTGGCTCTTTAAAAAGTTAATATTGAAATCTCCAACCACAACTGTTGGAATAGATGAATCATATTTCATGTCAAACAAAGGGTTAAAGTCCTCAAACACAGTTCTCAAACTTCCTAAGGGAGATTTGTACAACAATACCACAGATATAAGTTCTCCTTCTATGTAAACATCTAACCAGCAACGTTCCACGTGAGAATTTCTAACAGGAATGTCGCTTCGTAAAACTCTAGTATCTATCTCTTTAACTTCGTTTTCAGGCGTGTCTCTTAAATATATGGACGAACCAAAAGCAACTCTGCGTGCCGTACTTGGCAAGTAAATACCACCTACTTCCTTAAAAGATAGCACTCTAAAATCGTCCGTGTCTTTTTTCCACGTTTCAACAAAACATAACATTTATTACATTGTCTGCCAAAACATCTTCTAAATGAGCATTTAAAGACTGCACGTTATGTACATAAATGAAAACGGGATCATGCAAGAAAGGTAGTTCGATGCTTTTTGTGTCTCGCAACCTCTTAAGTTCTAATTCTACTAGGTTGTTTTAGGGTGAATTAGGAACTTTAAATTTTCCATCAATATATAAACCGGAAGCGGTTTTCGCTCTACTACAAGCCACATATAAATGCGCTCTTTCAATTTTTTTTGTAGCCTTACAATGAACCACTACCGAGGAGTAAAAGTATCACCCTGACTTTTATGTATCGTAATGGCCTCAGAAACAACCAAAGGCAATTGTTTCCTAGAAACTGAGGCATTATTTTGTCTCCATTTTCTATTAAACGACTTGATGACCTTTTCAACAGGCGTCCACGAAGCGTTAATATTACTATTCAAATATAAACCATGACATTTTTGCCTCAACATTTTCCCAACTTTGGGATCGTCAAACTCCATCCATACCCTGAACGGGATTTTATCCCCGACCCTATTTGTGCCGTACTCTATCTTTCTTAACCAACCGGTCGCGCCATTAGTTAGTCCGTCAGAGGTGTCAACATTGTTGGTCATCATATATCTCGCGCCACACGCAAGAGTCAATTGTTTGGGCAGACCATACGTATCAGACGTTGCTAACTTTTCAACTTGGGAAAGTACGTTATTTTTAACTTCACTACTAAGATCACCATTGACAACATCTACTGAAACCGAAACAGCCTTTTCCGTATTCATGTTTAAAAGCTTATTTTGATTGAATTGGTTTACTTCCGCGTTAGTGGCGAAAAGATGTATCGCTTCTTTTGGGGGTACACGCTCAGGCGTTACCTCCAGACTACTAAAGAAATCAATATCATTTTGAGTCATACTTCCCACAGCCATTCTATTTAAAGCTTCAGCAAATATTTTATCATCTCTCTGTCTCATAATTTCCTCAAGTTCGGCAAACTCAAATTGCTCCCATATTGGGTTACCAATTAACGACGCGTAAGGATTATCTTTCTCACTTTGACCTTGAAATGCGAAATTATCGCAAACTGGTCTCAATTGGTTAAAGTCTCCAACGAGAACGACAGACACACCACCAAAATAATCAGGACAACCCATAATCTCTTGTAACCTAGCGTTTACCCGATTAAACACTTTCGCTCCAACCATTGAAATTTCGTCAATTATTACTAGTTTTACTTGACCATAGAGTAACCTGCATTTATGAAGTGTTTCACTTTCCAATCTCGATATATTTCCACCAAATTGGCTAACGGGTAAACTAAAAGTACTGTGCAAAGTTGCCCCACCTATGTTAAAGGCAGCCTTGCCAGTAGGTGCGCAACGGATTACTTTCGCTTGCGATGGATTACTCCCAGGTTGTTTGTTGTAAAACCTTGACACAGATTCAAATATAGCACTAATCAAAAGACTTTTCCCCACACCAGCGCCCCCTGTAACAAAGAGGCGCAACGGAGTTTCTTTGCTTTTTACATGATACAAAACATGGTAATATATCTCTCTTTGTTTTGAATTCAATTTTCTAAGAAGGGCGTTGTACTCAGAGTCATTAATTAAGGTAATTGACGGAGCAACAGTATTTTCGGCATTGCCATCAATAATTTCTCTATTAATATTTCCTACAGGTTCTTGAACCGTATTAATTAAAAAATCGGAATCATCCATAGCTAAAGATCTATCAACTTCATTTCTATGTTCTAATTCAGGCTGGATATTAGTAACATTCACTTGAATTTCTCCATTTTCAAAATCAGCTACAGCCTCTTCTACGGCTTCTTCGTCAATTTCATTGTGAAATTCTTTCCTAACTTCATTAATAGTTTCGCGACAAAGCTCATATTCTGATTTCATATCCTTTGTCAAAATATCATTACTTTCATCGCGCCAAGGCTTAAACAACATTAATTGTTCACGATAAAAGTTATCGGGATCTTTTTCTAAATTGAATCTTCTGTACCTAATAATTTTAGCACGGCCACGTTTCCTAATAAACCCCGATTCATCTTTAAGTTTCAGCCATTTACCACAAGCTTCAACTTCATTGCTCTCTCCCTCATCAACATGATCGTGGGCGGCTTTAGTCACTCTACGGGCTTTGGAATATTCGTACCAGGCACCAAATTGAGCTAACGTTATTGCCTCTAGTTCCTCTGGCCTTTGAACATAATGTTCTAGCATCCCAGAGGCAAAAACATCATTACTGTCTGCTGGTAGTTCTTCAAGTTCAGATTGACTCTTAAGAATGTGTACACGATTTTCAGGGGCATTGGTGTTTATAAAAACACAGGCGCGACTGCACCTGGACACAGGAATCTGTAAACCACAGTAAGCCGCTTCCTGAGCGCTTACCTCGTGGGCATTCAAGAACTAATTAGCAATTAGTTTCAACTTCTGTTTTACTGAACATTTATCATTTTTTGCCTGTTTAGAAGCTTCGCGCAGAAGCAAAGACATCCCTCTTTGAGACTTTCCTATATATGATACAATATACATAACCAGTGCGTAACCATCAAGAACGAATTGAATGTCCATATTCGCCTGCCAAAGACGCAACGCGCACGGATTGTAAGGATTAACTCTAGTATCTTTAGGGTGTCTTTTCAACAAAACTGTTTTCCTTTTGAGGTCATAAGTAACGGCAGAAATATATTTCACTTCTGACCAACCCAACTTAGCTAGCAACTCCTCAAAACTATCTACCCAAAACTCTTTTTCTTTCGATTGCAACATTTCATACAATCTCTTTGACCTTGCCTTACATCTGAGTTCTTCCTGTACGCTACCAGGCTCTCTTAAACTAGGGTCGTAAATTATGGTTCTGGGCATAGGTGGAAACGGGATTCCAAAACGACAAACGGAATTATTTTCGACCTTCTTTCTACAAGTCGTTGTGTGTTTGTGAATTTGTAATCGTGTTAACAAATCTAAATGTTCGTCATTGTGCTCAGCAGCACAAGAAATAACATTATCAATAAATTCCTCTACTTCCTTAACATTTAAGAGATCATTTTTAAGTTTTGGAGCATCTTTTATCCAAATCAAACCATGTTGGTGGGGCGAACCTCTTTGCTGTATTTCAACTCTAAAATAATAGTCTTCTATAACGCCAAGAGGACCTAATTTCTGTAACGCCTTAAGCAAAGCCCGAAAACGGTGGTCAAAATATCTAGCGCAAGTAACAGGATCATCCTGAATCAGTTTTGCCCTTTCAGAAAAACTTAAATTGTTAATATCATCGTTAGGTAAACTCTCCTGCCCAGAGGTTAGTCTCAAAATATTCAGTAGCTCAGGCCATTTACTTTCGGCAGCCGAAAACGTTATGAAAAAGGTAGCCGTACCAAGCTGTCTAATCATACCCATCAATTCCTTTTGTCTGTGTTGCCAATAAGAAGGCGAGCTCTGTAGTCTTTCTAAAACCCTAAAACCATCATCCTGCTTAATTAAAGCATCAAGAGAACCTGCAGAAGCTAAATGTCCAGCAGTATAATTCGACCCATCTGTTCTTTTAGTTTTCCTCATGCAAACCTGTATAGATTGACTAACTTTCAAGGTTTCCAATTTGACAAAAGAGTAAAACAATTTCGAAGGATTTTTAGCACAGCGCCTATCAATATTACGAAGCTCCCATTTAAAAATATCACCAAAACTTCCCTTAACCTTAAGGTTCATTTTTTGACCCACGTAAATGCTCGGGAATGACAATTCTTCCGCATCCTCGTCAAAGAGTAAAGAAATTGGGGTTTGACCTTCACCAGGAGCAAACTTCACATGCATGGTATTACTTGGCAAAAAATTACTTAAAGAAACTAATAATGTGTCTTGATTCCCAACTGTTAACGAACTACTTTCGTTGGGTTCATTCCACATATCATCGCTATCATTCTCTGCGTTTATTGGCGCAACTGGATTATCTCCTGATACATCAACTTGATTTACCTGACGGTCATTTTCGTCAACAATAAATTCAAGTGTGAATTATATCCGTCCAGACCAGCCCACGCCTATAAACTACCCGATTTCGCCTGGAATGCCGCTTTGTGTCGTTGGACCTATTCCTGGATGGGGATATGCACCTTTTTATCGAAAAGTGGATTCGAGGAGGGGTGACGATGATTAGCCACCGCTTTGCAGAGGCTAACAACAAATATCTAGAAACTTATGACAACACGAAATCAGATAGCTATATATGTTATCTAGGTATGAAATTTAAGAAAACTTGAGAGTAATTTAGCAACTTTCTTGGGTCATATTCGAGGAACTAAGGACTACTGGTACAAGGTCCTTATGTGCGTTTTGGCGATGATACGGGAATTTGGTCCTCCCACTTGGCACTTTACTTTTAATCCGGCCGAATACGATGATATGGAACTTGCACGATCACTTGAGAAAAATTAATTCAGACGTAATAAGAGTAGAGTCGATGACGGTGGCTGAATTGTTGAATTTCGACCCACTTAGCGTCAATTTGTACTTTCACACCAAAGTACGTACGCTGCTAAACAACTTTGTTTTGTGTAAGCAAAATCCAGTTCTTGGCATGATAGAACATCATCTTTGGCGGGTTAGATACCAATCTCGAGGTTAACCTCACTAACATATGCTTTTGTGGGCCAAGGACGCTCCAAAGATCGGAACTTCTTCGACCGGGACTATTTTGGATTACGTGCAAAAACACGTCACGTATTCAATGCCAAGCGCATCGGTAAGTCCAGAACTGCACCGGCTGGTTAAAAAATTCCAAACTCACAAATGCACCTCCAGTTGTTATAAGAAGGTGAAAAATTCGAGAAAAGGATTGAAAGTGTGTCTTTACGGTTTCCCTCGAAACGTAACAAACGTTGCCTCTATGAATTCCGTTAGATACGTTACTTGTCACCGTAAAATGAAAAAGGTGCAGAAACGACTGAACGACTTGCCGAGAAAACAGCACGGAGATTTAATAAATGATTATAATCCCACGCTACTATTGGCTTCCAAAGCCAACATGGATTTGCAATTTGTCGCTGAAAAATCGGAAATAGTGGCAAACTATGTCACGGCGTACATGACAAAGGGAGACCGGGCTGACATGGACCAAACATTTGCCGAGTTTGGGCACGAAAGTTTATTTGCCTATAAATTAAAATCACTGACTTCTAAGTCAGTAGGCATTTACGAAGCTATGGATCTTATGTTGGGCCAAGACCTTTACAATAAATCCGACAGCACTAGATTTATAAACACAAACTTGAAAGAAAACCGATCGAGAGTTTTGAAAGGTTACAAGGAACTCGCACGTTTGAGGGAAACTGACCCCGAAAGCAAGGACACCTGCCAAAAAAGGTTCGTCGACGACAAAACAAAGATGCAATTTAAACTGTCAAATTAAATGCCACATTTGTCACATCTGCCTGCACTGTTTTTCTTGTAACTGCCCAGATGGCCTTGTTGGAACGAATATATGCAAGCACATTCACCTTGTAGTGCAAAGTCAGCCTGGAGAAAAAGAATAATTTTCTCATGGACGCGCAACCACTTCAACTGAGTGCCTTAATCAAAGCCATGATAAAAATACTGTTTTCGATTATCAGGTTTTTGAAGATTTAGGAACAGATTTCCTAATTAAAACGTTAACAGTCCAGAATGAAGAAGGATTTGAATCTTTAAGAGAATCCTTGCTTACCAAAGTGATGGCTTTATACTAGTTAGGCGGCATAGCAATAAAATCATGCGTTTTATGATTAAAGTATTAAACTTTCAGGGTAGCTTATACACATGGCGAAGGCTTATTTTTTTAAAGGAGGCGTTTTAAATTGTTGTTAAGACGGCGGCCATCTTGAAAAAATGGCGATGAATGTGCGTATAGTTTAAATTGGCTATATCTCTGAAAGTTATCGTTAGATATTCTTCATTTTTAAAGCAAACGAAAGTATTTAATGTAATCTAACTTAATATACCCATATCAACTTAATCAAATTTATATATTTAATTTTTTTAAATTTTACACCGATATTTAAATTATTACAATGACCGTTTAAGATATAAAACGTACTTATGAGGCATTAGAAAGCTCGGTTTCTTCGGTTTCGAATGATAATTTAAATTATGAAAATTAGCAAATCAAAATTTAATATAGTGTATTATTTTCCCTTATTCTATTCTCAGGCCCACTTCGAAATCGTTGAGAGACAAAATTATGATAATGAAATTGGATCAAAAATTGTTTCAGTTAATTAAGCTTTAATTCGATAGTAATTAATTAATGGAAAGTGTGTTTTACAAAATGAATTTTAATTTCCATCACATTTTCCATCACACTCGCATAAGGCTGTACATGATAAGTCAGAAGCTCTGCACTTACATCTGAGAGTGCCACATCCTTTTTTACAGCCACAGTGAATTAATTCATGGCAGATTTTTGATGCTTCTGGTAATGATGTCCAATAAGGTTCGTATGAGCTATCAAGTAATCGCCATCCCCAATCTTCCGGACGTGGCAGATCCATTATTGGGTTGAGCGTCTGTCCCCAGCAAATAGCACCCTGGTAAATTGCTCTCTTGACGTGCTGTTCCAAAGCCGCTTTCGTAGGTGGGATATTTTCTAGTGAATTGCAGTGCCTTGAAAATATTACCCTTCTGGCTTCGTTAATGTTGGTGCATGTACTCGTTCTGTCATACATTAGGATAACAAACCTTTCTATTATTGACATTTGCAAGTCTGTGATATTGGTATTCGTTGGTGATATGTTTATTAGCGCTTCCGTTAATTCTGGAAATGAACGCCAGATTTTCCACGCAGTTTTCTTTCCATGATTTGCAAATGATGAGACTGTGTCGCATCCAGTCAACGCGTGAAACAGTGGCAAAGCCAACGACTTTTGCGGTCCTATAGATATCGATATTTCGTGGACAGGAAGGTATCGAAATCCCTTTCCAGTTCCAAATGCAATCCATAGCTCGTCTAGCTTTAGCTTTGTGAATGCCATAATTGAGAGAACTACAACATCAGTATCAACTGTTCGGATTTGAATATTGAGATGACCCTTTTCACAAGCATCAGCTGCATGAATCAAAACACGTGTATCTGCCTCTTCGTGGTTGCAAGGCTCTAGTGAGAGTTTATCTTCTCTAAAAGGAACAGAGAAGATGTCTGAACCATTGGTAACCACAAATTCTTTATCATCCATTTTAAATGCTTCTAAAGCAGAATTAGACAAATATTTAAAAAGTTCTGATTTGTTTTCATCGACCCGAAGAAATGTTTGCCAGTTTCGTGGTATTGGGGAAGAATCTGCAACTCGTGCTCTTACTCAAGAGCCACGTTTTCCTCTAGTTGAAGCTTTTAGACTTTAACGTAAATATATGTCAAATACAATATCCAAACGACAAGCATTCTGAACTTGCTCTTTCAGGAATGGTATAAAAACAGAATTAGCATACTCTTTAAATGTTTTTGCAGCGCCTGGTTGAAGCATCTGAACAATCACTGGCCCGTCTAATATTGAGCATGTGCTTAATGGACGACCTGCTCCAGAAGTATAGTAGTCCTCCATGCATAATAAAAGATCCGACTTTGTTCCATGCCGCAAGCTCCCGTTTTCCGATATTGACGGTGGATATGATTGGTTTTCGTGGGCGAAGAACTCTTCAATATCTCCTTGTCGAGATTGGCAAGCAACGTATAATCGCAAGAATAGTCCTAAATCACTTTTGATCGATGCTAGTTTTGACTTGACTTTTCCCTGACCTTTAGCAATAGGGGTCGAAAACAGAGTGAGCTTGTTTCGAGGCAAAACATCGTCAGTAGGTTTGACTCTATCAACAAGTCGATCTTTAATAAAAGATTTAAATTGTTCTTGTCCTATTCGTTCAGCATTGCGAATGGTTTCCGCTACTGAATCCGGTGCAATTACTTTAGTATCTAGTACAAGCAAATCTTTACTGTCTTCTTCAAATGGGTTTCCGAATTCTTCAAAGGCGTCAGTTAGAGATCTTACGTCCGTTTCAAATGAATCTTGAATGCTGAAAGTTTGTTCATGATGTTTAAAGTTTTGAAATGTGCTCGACGCTTCTTGAGAATCTTCAACTTCGTTTATCAAGCGAGAGATTTCGGGACCAGCTATCATCCATCTGCGTAGTGCTGATGGGTTTTCGGTTAAGCCGACAGCGCCACCGTCTCCTTTTATACATGCATTCATCTGTTCGTGAGCATGGTCAATTGAAATGGTAGAAAATGAGCGTTTTGATTTCTTTACTGTAAACTTTCCATTCTTGAAAGCCAATGCCACTCTGGATGGTTTATTGAAAGATCTGACATATCTCTAAGATGGATGGTTATCCAACGAGCATAGTTGGTGTGATCGAGTGCAAAAAACCACGGAGCCAGTTCTGTAAGAGAATCAAGATACATAGAAAAGTTCGATTCTCTAATTGAGCGAACATATATCAAGATGTTAAGCTCAAGTGACAAAACAATGGACCAATAATGAAAATGCGGCGAGTGTTTCATCCTTTCTTTAGTCCAAGTATCAAAATCAAGAACTTCCGTATTTTCAGTTTTAGATACGTAATTTCTGTAAGCTCTATGTAAGAGCGTATGCAAAGCGGCAGCTGTAATTTGGTGAGCTCTTCTTGTACGCGATATGTGGCTGGCTCGAAGGAACGAATCAGCGGTACCAGAATTGGCAATATTTGCTTTTACCAGGGCTTGAGTCCATCCGCTTCCTCTGAGCCAATCACCAACTGTCTTCAAACCTGCCATCTCAATATGCAATCCACCAAAAAATATAACAAACTTGTCTTCACCATAACGATCAGGCCATTGCCACTGAATCTGCTTGGCAATTGCATATAGCGGCTGATCGAACGTAATAACCGGTGCTTGACCAGCGTTCAAATAATCAGTAGCTTTTTGGATAACGTCCATTGCATGTTTAATCATTGCCACCGAATGTGCAGCATCGTGAAACAAGGGCAACAAGACAATAGATTGTACAGGTTTATCTATATTGGATTGCAAACTCGCATGATAAGCCGCCCATGATATATTTTTGTATATGTTACTAGGTGGCTCTTCGACGGTGTCTCTTACCATGTCCAGCCATTTTTTCTCTTTCTTCTTATATGTGTCGCAATTTGATTCATTTGGCAATATTGATTTGGTTGGCGGAACCTTGGAACTTCGTAGGGAAACATTAACTGGTTGAACGGTAGTGTAATCGTATGGAAGGTTTTTAATGGACTTTTGTTCGTTATCTGCCACAAGTATTTCAATGTTCCTGATTATTCCTTCTTCAACATGTGACGGATGTTGAATTAATGAAATAGCGGTTCCGTGAAAGGAATCCTTTGACGTTGTTGAACTAGGATTGTGATCTATATTGTCCACAGCGGCAGATGTAAAGACATTTGAACGTAGACTTGGAGGGCAAACAACGCCTTCAGTTTCGTAATGATGCAATACACTGTTTCCAAGCTGAGATGAAAGACGCAAAACCCTATCGTAAGAAATACAGATTCCAAAATGTGATAATTTGTCTATTAGCTGTCGTTTTCTGGTAGTTGCATGTAATAATAACCCAATATATAAAGCAAGAGGGGTTTCATTTCCAATGCTGTGTTTCGTAACAGAGGAATCAGCCTTCATTCGTTCATACTTGGTGCTGTTGAACTTCAGTAACTGCGCAATGGTTAATGTAGCCTTGGTTACAGTTGTTTGAGCTTGTTTTTTGATATTTGGTCCTTGGAGAATCATATTAACAAGCGCTATCAAAACATCCGGAACGCTTTCTTTTTCACAGTTTTGTCCGAATGACCCGTTGAATGGCCGTGTATTTGAAAATAAATGTCTCCGAATAATTTTTGCGGTGCGAGCGATGCAAAGGGCGTCACTGTCGAGATTTTCTGCTAAGGAATTTTTCAGTGTTTCAGCGATCACGTCTCTAAATGTCAGAAGAATATCCCTTCCTTCTTTCACTGCCTCTATGTTCGGAATATTTGCTAAGAGTCTATCTTTCAATCTAGTTGTGTGAACTTTCGTGGTTTTCTCCGCTCCCAATTGAATCATTCGGGAATCGTAGAGTTCAGCGAGCTTTGATAGCTTAAATATATGTGGGCCACTACTTTCTATTCTTGCATCTTCGATGTAGCTAACTAGTTCGGCAAAAGCAATTCCAGGAATGTTCCTCTGATCTTCTATATTAGCTTCTGTATCTTGCGATTTAGTAGCTCTAGCTCGGTTATGTAGTTGAACTAAGCATTTTGAATGATACCGAGCTTCAAGTGCTACCATGTCACCAGAACTCAGTTTCCCTAAAAGATTAGTATCTTGCAAACGTTCTGCGCTCTCCCGAACGCGCTTTTCCATTTCAATAGTAGTTACGCTATGTAATGGGTTACCATGACCGGCTTCTTTACCGCAGAAGAAACACAGAGCTTCGCCAATTTTATGTGAAAGTGATTTACGCGATCTTGTGCTAAGCATATTATCCGATTTGAGATCAGTAGTTTTTTTAGCTCTTTCCAGAGATTTGTTGTTATACTTTAAACGGCAAGATTTGTGCCACTTCGCGTTATGAATCTTAAGCGTCGTTTCAATCCCTTCACCCTCATCTAAGTTTTCAATATTAATTGTTTTCGGCAACTGATTTATTTTATGGAAAGCCATTAGATGTTCAGCCAGTGACAAATATCCCATGCCTGCACTTTTAGTTCGTCCTTTATCAGGACATACTAAATTCTCGCTGACAATATTGGATTGACAGAGAACACATAGTTCCCAATTTATTTTGCAAGATGAATGTGCCGCCATATTGCTTAAAATGAATATATAGGCTAAGTTAAATAAAATTCATAATATGAATTTCATATATTTTATTCGCAAACCATTTAGTAGAACTTGATATTATTGATATTCAAACAAAACCTGTCATAATTCATAATCCAACGCACGCGGTTGAACGCGAACTCTATTTTATGCGTCTCTTTTTCAAAAAGAGAAACAGATAGCTTTTAGTTACAGTTTACGAAAAATCGAACACCAGTCGAAATAATCCTTTAATATAGGCCAGTGAAACCAAATCCAACGCACGCGGTGCAACGCGAACTCTATTTTATTCGTCTCTTTTTCAAAAAGAGAAACAGATAGCTTTTAGTTACAGTTTACGAAAAATCCAACACCAGTCGAAATAATCCTTTATTAAGTGAAATCAAAACGTTTTCGCGCCTATGTTTAAAAAAGGGAATATCCATTGTTACCAAGCGTTTTTGACTTATCATGTAGTTTAAAACTTGAAAAAGAAAATGAACATGAACATGGAAATTTCCTTTAGAGAAAATTAATAGCTTGCCTTTTTTTGGCAAAACTATAATTATTTGACTAGTAATCATTTAAAGATTAATTAATATTATAATGGAAAAACCAACATTTCAATAATGCCTATATTTTAAGCAATCGTTTTCTGCAAGAATGAAAATGATCTAACGGTAACTTGCAGAGATATAGCCATTTAAAATTATCATTCAGTCTACCGCCATTTTTTCAAGATGGCGGCCTTCACAACAACAATTTAAAAAGCCTCCTATAAAAAAATTGATCCTCCTCATGTGTGCAAGCTCCTCTAAAAGTGTGACACTCTAATCACAAAACGCACAATTAATTAAATTTTTTTGGGCTATGCCGCCTAACTATACCAAGATATTGAAAAGTGTCAGAGTAAAGACGCGTTATTGGAAGCTAGACAACATATTTCAAGTGCCTCATCGTTGTTAAAACTAGAAAGACCACTGTCCCATCAGACAATACTTTGACACGACAAACTCCTAGCATTCCGCGTAATAAAAATATTGACAAGCAAAAAAGGTTTTTCTCCACGAAGCAGAAAAATGATAACCCAAAAGTTAGACTGGCAAAACGTTTGATTGAGGAGAAATAAGATTTAGAAAATGAATTGGTCAATGACAGTTTTCAAGCATCGGATGATCATTTGTACAACAAACCTCTTTAACCCCCTGCAAAAATACGGAACAAAAAATAGGAAAATTTGAAGAATTAAAAGTGTCCAAACAAGTTACGAACATGGCACGAAGATTTCTAAATAGCTTCATTGGAAAGGAGAGAGTTGATAATTTGTTAAAACACAACGAAAAAACCGAAGAGAGTGAAATCGAAACAATCCCCGAAAATGTGCCTCAAACAGTGGTCGATGTAAACCTAAACAGTCCAACGATTTCTTTAATTCTAAAGCATTTAAGTGATGACGCCTGGATTATAGTTTCCCAGATTTTTGCAGCGAAGAGAAAAGAATGGTCGTTTGATTCCTGCACCAAAATAACTACATAAGAAAACACGATTATATGCGATTCCTGTCAAAAATGGTTCCATTGAAAATGCGAAAAGGTGAAAGGGGAACCTCCTATTGACGATACTTGGAGATGCGGAAATTGCTTGAAGACATCAGCATCGACATTTTTATGTATGGAAATACGTGAAAATACGCAGGGCCATAAATTTCGAAAGTATATTAAAAATTGGATTTCAGTTTGATGTTGGCTTTTCATTGAATGGAAACATATCTACTTGAATTTACTTTTCACCCTCCGTTTAATAGGAAATTGTCAAGTTTCAAATATTTCCCGCTTTTCCAATTATCCCCTGATTGGGAAAAGATTCTCTATATTTCTGAATGATACTCCGGAGATTTTAGCCATGTTCACACTTTGAAATTGTTTTCAACCTTTTTGGGAAAGTCGAATCTTTTTTTCAAAATGATGATTTCATTTTGTCATGAAAGATTTCTATGATTTACAGCCAAATTTTACATTCTGACCTTTCAAAACCTGTTGAAAGCGGTTTCAAAATGTTAAGTGTGAACATGGCTTTTGTGATTCCCTCGAAGACGTTTTCCACAGTTACGAAAACTGATTTAACGAGTGAACAACCCCTCGACAGAAAATGACGGTGTCAAGGTTTTACTATTATTCGAACCAAAAATGTTTTTTAAAAAAACGCATCCTAAAATCAAACGAATCTATCTGAAAACCTTAAAAGGGGAGGGTGATTGGGTGAAGTAGAAAATGAAGTGATTTTTCATCGATTCTTCTACTAATTACAAGACCAGTCTGCGTAGTGAAACATACAGGAAATACCAGCTCAGAATGATTTTAAAATTCAAATTAGCTTCAGATTTTAATAATACTTATAAAAATAAGGACCTCCGACCAATCGCGTATTTGCCTGCCTTTATTTTAACAAAAGTCTCGTGGTACGCTCCATGTCTTGCGCCACGATTGTCACGTTGCGCTCAAATTTTATCAAATCTCGTGATAAATTTCATTCGACACGGAACGTGTCAGGAGAATTTTGTTAAAATAAAGGCAGGGAGTTACGCGATTTCTCGGAGGTCCTTATTTATAATTATTCTTAAAATCTTAACCTAATTTGAATTTTAAAATCATTCGGAAGTATTTCTTGAATGTTTCACTATGCAGAATGATCTTATAATTAGTAGAAGAATCGATAAAAAATCACTTCATTTTCTACTTCACCCTCCCTTTAAGGTTGTTGCTAAATTTATTGTACGCATCTGTGTTGTATCTAGTCTTGAAAAAAGAGAGAATTGGGCAAATGTCAATTGGTTGTTTTGATGCGTCGTAATTATCTAGATATCTGTTGTTCGCCGCCGCGAAGCGATGACTTATCATGGATGTCAAAACCAGGTAATGTATATGAGTGTGCAGGGTCTAGACGATAGTACGTCATGCACATTTTGCGGAAGTTTTGGAAAACATCCGCTAGAAGTAGTATATCGGACAGGACATACAAATCGTGGTACCCTCCATTAAAAACAATACTGATATTAGTAATTATTATCTCGAGTATGTGTTATCATGATCATACCCAAATTCTGAATGAATGTTGAATGATTGCCATACCTTTTGAGCGTGGGCGTAATAATCCGGTTTGAGTGATTCATCCGTGAGACCGTTGTGGAAACTCTCAATTGATGGTAGTTTCTTTTCAGAGAAGCGTTTCTCCGAATCCATGTAAGTGTATGGGTATACACCTTTCCGAAGAAGTAACTTGAATTCGGTCGGATTGAAAACTGTGTTTAGGAGCGGAAATTTCTCTGACCCTCCTTTCGCAACATTTGAAACCAACGATTCAAGGGATGCAGGCAGGAATCGGATACTATCAACGAAGCGCAGATTTCCCAGCGAGAATGAAATGTATGTCTCACTATTGGTTGCTATAAATTCAATCCTTTTGTTACGAATCACCGCAGTTTGCTGCATAATTAGATGTGCATCGTACATATCCGGTGATTGATACTTAGTAATCAAGTCTAATTATACATGACTATTTAAATTACCTGTGAGAGTGTGCATCAAGACTGGAATGAATTTGGGTGCTTTTAATTTCAAATTGCAGCTTTTACATGCACCCCCTCTATATTTTCCAGTGTAGTGGTCATGGTCGCGTGTTTTGATTATAGTAGCCGTGAAGGATTCTTCACATACGTAACAACGAGTCGCAGCTTCGTGCGAAGCTTCCTCGACTGCTGTTAATTGCATTTGGTATGTTCTCCTTCAGTTTTTCAACAATGATATCAGATTCGTCCAACAGCATTTTCAAAAACTTCATCGCTCCGTCAAGCCCTCTGTATACTTCCTATGATAGCATGAATATTTGTAAGATAACCGGTTAATCCGTTTGGTGGGGGGTCTAGAATTTACCGGTTGGTCCAACTATTGCGTATGAAAAACAACACGCGTTATGCAACGCCAAACTAGTTGTCGATGATAGTGACGTATCTGGCAAGCATGTTGTCACCTTCGCGAGAATCGATTCAAAATCGGCTACAATAATGTATGGAACCTATGTCGATGTAATGAAACATAATTTGTCTTGCACTTGGTTATATTTAGTAAATTATCATTTGATTCCATCGAAAGTTTTTAAATTTCAAAATAGGTTCACTGTGCGGCATAATCACACGTTGCGGGTCGTGTAACCTACATTCACGCACGATATTTTTATGAACTGTTGCGAAGGCGCTTCTTTTCAAACAATATTGGCAGTAGAATGATAGGTGACAATGTTTCGTGAATTCGTTAAACAATCGGCTAAGGTGGCGAATTGACACGTAGTGTTTTGACTTCCCATTGGAAACCAAGAGAAGATCAATTTGCCTAGATTCGTGCACTTTATTTTCACTAACGTAGCGCGGAAAATATCCTTTTTCGTACGCGAAAATATTCACAGATAAATTATTCACTTCCTCAAACCGTTTAAGTTTCAACGTATCTAATTCAAAAGGGAAAGTGATTCCACACAAATTAAGCTCGTTCTCGTGCGGTCTATAATGTGTTACACGACTTGGGATGATTAAAGCCGGATGAAGTTTTGCTACAATCGACCATAAAAAACACTTATTGTCACTTGGATATTCTGGGTTAACATTCACCGTCGCCTTTTTATTTTCAATCACAGGTGGTAATTAAAAATATGTTCCACCCACTAGGGGTAGGCATTGGATAATATTGTTTTGTATAAACAAAATACGGTCTAACTCCCACCCACTTCCCTTAGTTTCGAAGCTATTCATACTCGCGGCTATTTTATCCCGACTTGAGTCGATTTGTTATGGGATTACTTCCGGTGTCAATGTGGCATGTGTAAAACCCCGGAAAAATGGACTAATTTCGGTTTCAGCACCAGTATTTCCAAGTTGACGTGTATACCGCGCGCGAACCGTCAAATACCATTTAATTTTCTTTCTATCGTTCAATTTGTTTATTAAGTATCCTTCTAACTTCCCTCTGTGCTTATTATTAAACAAAACGGGGTCCGTCACACCTTCAGGCGGGGTGATTCGAGCCGAGAAAATCGCTTTATCGAGCGCGTCAATCTCTTCAATGTCCGGTGGTGGTGGACTCTCGGGTTGTTCTACCGCGTTTTGTTCGGCCTCCCAATTCTCCATAAATTCATTTAAACCGACATCGTCTTAAGAGAGCAAAACATCATCGTGTTCTTGCTAAGCCTCAAAATTGTAAGACGTCGCAGTTTGGATCATCTTCTCAAATACGTTAGAATTTAATTCATATACCAATTTAGAAAAGAGAGATTGTGTCTTAAACCCTGGTAGTTAGCTACACCCTATGCATCAATGTGCGGCGGGTAAGACACCTTACAGGGGAAATCAATAAACTGAATATTTACCATTTTCAACTTTTCTTTTTTTCCGTTTCATGGAATCGTCGCTGCCTTGCTCTTGACGGGCGAATTAGGCAGGGTGACGCGGTGAGATGGTCCTGGCAGGATAATGGACGCGTACTATTTTCCGCGACGTGGTTTTCCCCAACATTATTTTCCGCGGGGTGACCGCGATGTATTTTCCGTTGATGGCGAAATAAACTATCTTTACGCGTAAAAGACCTATTGCAAACTGGACACCTAAAAGAAATATTACCATGTTTGGTCCGTATATGACGGCTGAGGATCCGCTTGTTGGTGAACACATCGGCAGAAGTAGAGCAGGAGTACATCTTGAAATCGAATGTGACCATAGCACCCATTTCCCTTTTCTTTTATAATATATTTTTTTCAGGCTTACGTATGTATTGTTTCACCCTCTCCCATGATTCCCATTGGGTATAAATATTCTCAGCCTAAACAGTGTCTTTTTACGTGGATTTTCTGGGGTTTCAAATTTTCCCCATCGACTTACAGAAATCCAATTGCACCTGGTTTTAATATGGTTTAATATGGAAGACCCAAAAAGAACTTTCTAGAAACAAAATATTCTAGATGACTCAAAGGGATCGACACTTCATATTATCGTATTGGTCATCCTAATTTGGCCTATATTGTAGATATTGTAGATTCAACATGACGCTTTGATGTGTAGACTCCCTCATTCTAAGAAATACATACATCTGATAAAAACCCATACTCTACCTTGAACTGTACTAGCAGGTACACAATATTCATCGAGGGGGTTGTCACCCGAGTTCTGAATGTATATATATGATACAGAGTTTGACCACACAGAATAGAGAGCTGCACGGAACGGATTTTTTTCAGTTTTCCGCGGAGTCCGTTCCGTTCCGCCGGCTTAAAACGGAATCGGAAGGAAGAAAGATCTAACGGAAACGGAAGAGGTAATGAAGGAATTGTGGAAACGGAACGCAAACGGAAGAGCTAATGAGCGATTTTATGGAAACAGAACGGAACCAGGGAAAAATGTGTTGTGGTTATGGCATGGCAAGCCTACTTCAAACCACCACAGTTCCAACTGTCGGATAAATGTCGGTTACTAAACGGCCTAAGAATAAAAGCTAATGAACGATTTTGTGGAAACAGGCGGAAACGAAAGAGCTCATGAAGGATTTGTGGAAACGGAACGGGAACGGAAACGGAATAGCTAATGAAGGAGTTTTGGAAACGGAACGGAAAAAGGAAAAAAATATCTTATGGCTACGGTATTGAAACGGATCGGAAACAGATATTTTGTCCTCTGCAGCTCTCTAACCCAGAATAGAGACTGGATATCACCTCGGTCTAAACGTCAAATTGACATGTTAGATGAGGACGCACATGTTTTCGCCATCTAGATGGTTCGAAACGAGGGGTCGGATATGTGTTATTTTATACACTATATCTTAGAGAGCTGCAGAGGACAAAATATCTGTGTCCGATCCGTTTCAATTCCGAAGAGACGAAAAACCTCAGGCCTTAGATTCAAATACGCGCAGTAGGCTGTATGCAATTTCACACGCATCTGAAACAAAGGCCTTGAGGTCCTTACACTCGAGCTAGAAAAAACTCGCTGATACATTAAATCCTGAAGTTTTTCGTCTCGTGACATCACGTACAAAGTTAAGTTACATAGAGACCTAGCTTTGCGCGTGCTGAAAACCGATGCTGTAATAGAGTATATGAATAAGCTGTCGTTCGAGATAGGGAGTTGTCTATCCTGTAGAGTAAAAACTTTTCACGGGTATTCTTTATCTATGCCATAACCATAACACATTTTTTCCCTGGTTCCGTTCCGTTTCCATAACCATAACACATTTTTTCCCTGGTTCCGTTCCGTTTCCATAAAATTGTTCATTCCCCAGTAGCACAAGCCTTCCGCATAACAGTCGGTTAAAGGTCGAATTACCAACTCCCTCGCGCTAGTCGTTATTGTGACGTTTAAGAAGAGTAAAATTAAAAGCAAAGTTATTCTTAGGCCGTTTAGTAACCGACATTTATCCGACAGTTGGAACTGTGGTGGTTTGAAGTAGGCTTGCCTACCGTCCTAAACATGTAACCCATTTTAGCCAATTGATTACCAACTCCTTCCCGCTAGTCGGTATGGTCACGTTTTAAAAGAGTTAAATGAAAAAGAAGTTGTTGTATAGGCCTTCTTTTTCCGTGGGACGGTTTTTTTGACTTTTACTATTCCGCATATGCCACCAAATTTTTTTTGTTATATATTTAACTTATACTATATTTCGACCCACAAACAGAAGTTGATAATACTATATTTTTGAAACAGTAGAAACATAACGTTACAAAAAAACTGCAAAGCAAGAAAACACATCTGATTTTCTAGTTTGAATTTTCCAACCTGTAATTTCTTGGGTCAGGTGACACGCCTCTGTTCTATTGGCGTAACTAAGGTAACGCCATGCACGTCATCATCGAAAAGGGCGCTGCTAATGCGAAAGCAAGTCAGCCTTTCCAGTATCTCTGACGCGGCTGGGTCGTTAGAAGGTTTAAACGAGATTTTTGTGGTCGAAAATGATTAGTTCTAGGCTTGCTAACTTTTAATTTCATCGCTAAGGTTCTTTGTCACACTATATAAACTAGAAACGTCTTCGTTTGTCACGTAAGGTTTGAACTTTGTTATTGAATTATCAATTTATCTTACAGCCAGTTTTATGCATAAGCCTTTGCTTTTTTACCTAGCTTCTCATCTGCTGGGAACCACACCCATAGAAAGTGAAACCAAAACTTAAACGTTTATGTATACCTTCAGTTTCTTTGTTTGATTATAAAAGAAGCAAGTGTTTTGGGGCGCTTGGAGTTCAAAAACCTTATATATTAAGTATTTTGAAGATTTTTGGTTGTGAAAATAATACTGAATTCCAAAATAGATCTCAATTTGTTTTAATTTGAGAATTTTTATGCGCTTTCAAACATTTTAAGAGAAAAATGTGTCAAGTAATACCCTTTAGAATTGTATGTTTTTCTTTTTCCTTAAAAAATCTGTAAGTGTATATTTTTCATTAAGATTTTTGTAATTTAAGAGATAGTAATTGGCCAAATCGAAGATATTAACAATGAATATTAATAAATGCTTTAATTGATGTAAATATTATACACGCCCTGAAAAATTTAACTTTTTGTTAAAACCAATTAGCTAGGCAGCTAATATTTTCATTCGACTAGTCGTGTCATATAGAATACATTGTTTAATATTTGAAATTGTTAAAATTGACCTGCATGTTACTTGAAATATAAAAAGTACAAATTCTTAAGTGTTGTTCATTGAAAATGTATTAAAGAAATTTCAATACTAGGTATCAGTATCCTTTACTATAAGCGAATGAAGCCTCAAGTTAAGGCTTGATCGTCGCAAAACCATCGGGCCTCGACTTAAGGTTTGATCGTCGCAAAAGCGTCGGACCTCCTGCTGACAGGCGGTTAAGTCGACTCTCAAACGTGTTGGATGAGGGTCGTATTTAATCGTGTCGTAACAGTCGGTAAACCAGTGGGCCGTAGTCCCACCGGGCGGACATTTCGATTCTCAAACCCTTACTCTACCAGCCCTTTACCGACGATTTACCGTTCCTATACTAAAAAGCCGCGAAATCGTCGGATTGAGCGCGGCTTTAGGTAGGCATAATGACGCCGACCTGTAGTCGGCCAACAGTCGTTTTATAGTCGCCTCATAACAGTCTGAAAACCGGCGGGCCGTCGTCCCGCCGGGCGGACATTTCGACTCTCAAACCCTTACTCTACCAGCCCTTTACCGACGATTTACCGTTCCTATACTAAAAAGCCGCGAAATCGTCGGATTGAGCGCGGCTTTAGGTAGACATAATGACGCCGACATATAGTCGGCCAACAGTCGTTTTACAGTGGCCTCAAAACAGTAGGAAAACCGGCGGGCCATCGTCCCTCCAGGCGGACACACAAAGCCGACCATGTAGGCCCTACGTCGGCAGTGCTACTGGGGTTAGCTCTTCCGTTTCCGTTCCGTTTCCACAGTTCCTTCATTACCTCTTCCGTTTCCGTTATATAGATCTTTCTTCCTTCCGATTCCGTTTTAAGCCGGCGGAACGGAACGGACTCCGCGGAAAACTGAAAAAATTCCGTTCCGTGCAGCTCTCTACTATACATTTTGACGTATCAGTGTAATTCGAACCAAGTGGATGACCACCCAGTAATCGGACTTGATTTCTTCGAGCTTATTGTGTTTTTTGGGGGGAATCCCGAATGACACCAGTGATTCATAGATGTATGGTTTTTAATCCTACAATTCATACAAATTGTCTAAAGTTCTATTGTGATTTGGAGAAAATTCGTGGAATGGTGAGAGGTTTATATATATATATATATATTTCTCCAATAGTCCCGTCAGGGACGCAAACGGGTTATACCCCACTCCCGATGGTGGTACCCCATCCCCGAACTGTGATGGCTAAGAATCAGTTTCAATTACTCTTTCTTTAATTACGATGCTAATAGATTCACTAAAAACTATTTTTTCTTTTTATCAGCGTTCAAAACGCTATTTCACGCAGTTCATGAGGAGGCGTAACAGTAGAAACAGTTCGGGGATGTCGGCGGAGGACTGTGATATGGTCTCCCTAAAAAAAATAAATGTTGAAATTAGAAAATTAATTAATTAAAAGTTACAATTTGAATTTCATTTTTATTCATCTCCTAGATTATTATTTACAATTTCCTTGTGGTTATAAATCCACTCAGAATACAATATACATTTAGTGCACATAAATACTTTTTATTATTACGGACAGTTTTATGATTAAGCATGTATGTAATCATGGGTCCATCAGCGTCGATTTCGTTGGCTTTGGGATATCCAACTCCGTTTAAGTCTATAACTTCACGATTAATAATGTTCAAGAAAAAGAAACACTTTTCCTCTCCCTTACAGAAACTCCCCCAGTTTTTCATAAGGTGTAACCCCGTAGTTCCAGGCAAGGCCGTGTAAATTGTTTAGAAGCCACTTGTTTTGGCGTACAGCGTCGTGGGTCGATTCTTTTTCGGTGTATGGGGGCGCGAAAGACCATCATCCAACTCTCGGGGTTTTCTCCACGTTCGTTACAGCCACCTCCTTCGCAATTTGTTCCCGTTCAACTCCAACAATACGCCCGTTGAGAAAATCGAAATCGACCACGATGGATTTCTTAAGCCTTCGTGGTGAGAAAAAAATCTCCCATTAACACTGATATTTTTCAGTGATTGAGATAGAGTATAAAATTTATACTTACATTGTACTTGGTGTCTGTTCCTTCCTTCCTCGTCGAAATTTAGTGAGATTGTGATGGCTGTATAGCTCGGGGTTCCGGCTTTTTATACTTTTTAATAATATCATCATCCTAGCTTTGACTGTACATTAATGGTGTTTACGCCGTGGGTTTTTTTTCGGGAAGATTATTCTCGAACAATCTACAACTTTCACTGTACATTTTACGCCATGGTCTTACACAACATTTACCTGGGTTTTATGGTGAATTTTTCTATAATAATCTTGTGACTTGGGTTTTATGGAAAAATATAATTTTTCCCAGTAGGGATTTTTGGGGATTCTTTATCTTCCCCCAACGTAATCTGGAGTTTAATCCCCCTTAACCATTTGATTAATACGGGAGAAATTAATGGTTCAAATTTTAATCTAATTAACATGTTAAAATTTTGTTTATTTCTTAAATCATAATTCACCCTATCTTCATACTCCAATGTATGTACCTCTACATCCGAGAATCGAACACGCTTCATTGAGCTCTCAATCAAAAACACCCCTTGCAGGTGCGAGAGCGGGGTGCGTCAATCAAAAACACCCCTTGCAGGTCTGAGAGAGAGGTGCGTCAATCAAAAGGCTTACGTACAAAGTCTCATCCACCATCTTGTTTTCTCACCCGCCATCTTGCAATCCTCCCGGCCTTCCACTGTACCTGCACTGGGAACTGCATATTTCCCCTACTACGGCTGATGTACAGACTTCTACTTCGTGGGTAAAGAACAGAAAATCTGCGATCGATGATGAAGACTGTCAAGTCCGGAAATAATAACAATAGTAGTTGCAACTGAGCTTTTTAGCCATATCGTAGTATACGATAGGCTTTTAGTTTGACCCGAGCTGTCGTAGTAGTAGTGGCCGGGGTTGTCGGTTCGTTATCGTCAGATTTTAGTTTAAAAGGAACTCTATAGTACCTCAACCCACCAATAGGGGTAACTGGGCTCGGTTAGAGATTTAATATTAATTAAAATTTTTTCAGGTCAGACCCGGGTATCGAACCCGGGTCGCTGGCGCAGTAGACAGACATTCTACCCCTGAACCATAGAGACTTGATAGAAACACCGAGTTTTTTATCATTTATTTTGATCTCTAAAATGTCGGGGTGATGTGAGGTGGGGTACCTCTTAATCTGTGGGGTCGGATACTTATGAATTTGTATGTTTGGGGTTTTTATATTTATTTTCTTTTTATTTTTGTGCTAATTAAATAAATAACGATTTTCCCCGTTTCCTACCGCGCTCCTCATGTGTTTCGTTCTCGTTCGGTAGCTATCGTCATCTATGTTATGTTTGACAGGAACGTTTTGGCGGTTAATTCAAATGTGGGTTTAGATAGAGCTAACATAGTGTTAAATGAGCGTTATGCATTTGATCATTTTAGCATTGCTAAAGGTAATTCGAGGGGATAATCACTAAAATGCGTAATCACTATAACTAAACTTTCTCTTTCAAAAGTTTCTGGGCATAAGTCCTTGTTAGAAATTTATAATATGCGATAAGTGTGAATCGGCATAAGTCCATGTTGTAAACTCATCGAGGGGATTATCACTACAACTATCTGTTCTTCGATTCGCCGGAATATTAGAATTACAGCATAAGTAAATTTATACGGTTATAATTTTATCACTGTTTTGAGTAGGGAATCGAGGGGCTATTAACTCTGATTTTATGCACGGTACATCATTTAAGCATTGAAAAAGATAGCGCTATTCACTCATTAGGGTAGGGTATAGAGGGGCTATTCACTCGTACGATATGGCTACTATTACGAGCCCTTGGGCCGTCTTGTTTATTAACTGTTTCCAATAGCGCGATAAGCATATCTGACCCCCGAGTTACTGATAACACCGGTTTATATACATACATTGGTGTTGCGCGCGCAGCCATAATTGTCAACTTTGAACCCATACATGACATCTCCTTTCCACAATGGAATAAAACAAATTAAAATCCCGAGTTACTGATAACACCGGTTTATATACATACATTGGTGTTGCGCGCGCAGCCATAATAGTCAACTTTGAACCCATACATGACATCTCCTTTCCACAATGGAATAAAACAAATTAAAATATTTTAAACATTATTAAACTTCATTATATAAAAAGAACCATTGTTCAACAAAGTATTAAGCAAAAACTATAACATCGAAAACGAAACCCATTAAATTTAGATCTAAACAGTATAACAGCAATCCTGACTTAGCGAGGTGAATACCGCTGGTTCGGCTTAACTATTCTGCCACTCTTGGTGACGTACGGGTTGACTTCACGGAACGTGTCTTTCCTGGGGGATTGGGGCTCAGTGTTCTCCTTTTCTGCGAACCTTTCATCACCACAGACAGCACCGCTCATGACCTCCGAACCTTTGGGTCCCATACGACAAATAGGCTGATTGTAATAGCGATTCTGAACCGCTCTAGGCATTCTACCATCCGCATTTATCTTCCGGTCCAGGCGGACCGGAAGATCCTTTCTGTTTCGTCTATAAGAGGCCCCTGTGGAAGTGATGATCTCATATGATCGGTGACGCCAATTTTGAACGAACCGTTGCCGGAACCCATCCTTCGTTAGTTCGCAGCCAAACCGACTGTCCGGCTGACAATTCTGGAAGCTCACGTGTATGGAGATCATAATACCCTTTCTGTTGTTGTTGGTTTTGTAACAGTGATTACTGAACCAATGTCAACGGAAAGGTTTCAGGCTTTAATAGCTCCGGTCGGATAGGAATATCGGTTTGAAGTCTCCGTCCCATCAACAGTTGGGCCGGAGATGGCAGGTTATTATGGGGGGGTTGCCCGCAACGAAAGCAAAACCTGGCGAATGTCTTTTTCGTCGTCCAAGGCTTTGATAATTCCCTTTTTAATGGTTTGGAGAGTGCGCTTAATCTGGCCATTTGACTGCGGATGGTATGGACTGGACGTCATGTGCATAGTATTTTGGGAGTTGAGTTAATTCCGAACATCCATTGACGTGAATGGAGGCCTATTATCCGTTAGTAGGGAATCCGGATATCCATGCCTAGAGAAAATCTCTTGGAAAAACCCTTACTTGAGCCATCTCCGGATATTTGCTGTAATGGTCCACAAGCAGGAAATAGTACGTCTGTCCAATTTGGAAAATATCAGCCGATACCCTCTCCCAAGGTCTTTGAGGTGTTTCGTGCGAGATCATCGGTTCTCGCGGAAGAGATTTTTTGGTATTTTTGACAAAGATTACAGGTAGATCCCAAAGCTTCAATATCTTAACTCATCCCCGGCCAGTAAACAGCTTCCCGCGCTCTAGTTTTCAAGGCCACTATTCCCTGGTGAGTTTCAGGCAATCATTGCAAAATCAGATGTCTGAGAGAGAGCGGAATGACTAGTCTTGTGCCCCGACAAACTAGGCCATCAGCAATATGGAGTTCCGCCTGGAATTGATGGTATGGCCGAATTGACAGTGGGAGGATATTCGCATTAGGAGGTTATCTTGCCTGTATATATTGACATACAAGCTGTAGATCAGGATCCGCATCAGTGGCCCGACGTATATCCGCAAGTCGGCCAGGAGAAACCGCTACCGTTAAGGCAAGCACGGTTAGTGTGTCGTCAAGTTCGCTACAGGTCGCGTTGGATGGATTTACGCAGTCCCTGCTCAAAATATCAGGGATTACAAGATCTGTACCCGGTATATATTGCACGTGAAACGTGTATAGCTGGAGTCGTATCAACATGCGTTGGAGTCGAGGCGAAATATGGTCTAAAGGCTTTTCGGATAGACCCAAAAATGGCTTATGGTCCGTTTGGGCTACGAAGGCCCGTCCGTACAAATAATAGTGTAGTCTTGTACAACCGAACAACAAGGCCAAAAGTTCCTTTTCTATTTGCGCATAACGTGTCTGTGCGGCGGACATCGAGGCAGAAACATAGATGACAGGCAAATGTCTTTGCAAGAGGACAGCCCCTACAGCCATCTGACTAGCGTCTACGGATAACGTGACTGGTAGATCAGGATCAAACTGCTGCAGCACCGGTGCCTCCGTCACGAGATGTTTTAAATGTTGTAACGCTTTTTCCGCTTGACTGTCCCATTGCCAAACCACGTTTTTCCGCACAAGCTGCCTTAGGTATAAAGTAGCGATAGCCAATGAAGTTATAAATTTGGCTACATATTTGATTAAACCCAAAAATCTCAAAAGGGCAGCTGTGTTTGAAGGAGATTGTATTGAATGGCTCGAACTTTATCCTCGTGAATTTGGATACCATTAGCCGATATGGTATACCCCAAAAACTTTACGGATCGTTGCTCCAATTGCATTTTCTTGGTACCAAACATCAACCCCGCTCGACGTGCGTGACCAATTATGTCCGTAAGTCTTGAATCATGTTCGTCTATCGAATCTGCCCAGAGAAGAAGGTCATAGTAATAAATTAACGCTGCGCCAAATCCCTGGAACGCCAGATCCATCTGTAGTTGAAAGACCTCTGGAGCACTGCCAGTGCCAAATGGTAGCCTCAAGTATCTATATCGACCGTATGGAGTTGCCATGGTAAGTATATAGCTGCTACTCTCGTCAACCTTTATTTGCCAGAATGCCGATTGTGCATCCAATACGGTATAAAAGGCAGCCTTGGGAAATGCTGGCAAGTAAATCTTCAGGAGCCGGCATTTGGTACACTTTCCTCTGAATGTACTTATTTTGTATTCTCGGATCCAAACAAATTCGGAGAGTTTGAACAGATTCTGTGGACTGCAGAGGCTTGGGGACTATAACCATTGGATGGACCCATTCTGTAGGCTTTGCGACTTTTGTTATGGTACCCATTTTCTCCATACGGTCCAGCTCCTTCCGGACTGGTTCTCGCAATGGTTGTGGAATCCTTCGGGCCGCTTGAATGCATGGAACAGCGTTCTCCTTCAATTTAATGGAATATTCGGTTGCGAAACAACCAAGCCCGTCAGAGACATCCTGGTTCGCCGCTACAATCCGTGCTGAAGTTGTCCCCAGATTACTGGTAGTGGTGTTAATGTTATCCAATCTTGTAATGAGGTTGAAGTTAATGCTAGACTGTATGACCAACATTCGAGACGCGTTAATGTCCACTATATAGAAAAGCACTGTCAATGTTTTTCCCTTATAAGTACATGGTAAGTGGCAATACCCCACTAAAGGCAATGGATCGCCATTATAAACAAATAAATTGGTGGTAGGACGCTGCAGATTCCCTTGCATTGAAGAATCGAAGATAAGAAATTTACTATAGGGGATGACGTTTGCATGCGCACCAGTATCTATCATCAACGAAATATGTACGCCTGCTTTACTCATTGTTACTGGCCATTCCTTAACTTCACTTTCTGGTTGGGGGTTTATTGTTTGCATTGTGAGGGTACCAATGAACAAGACATCTGTGTCTGGCCCGTTCTGCAACGAGGTTAAAGTTGCGGAGGGAGTATCTTGAGTAGTGTCTATAGATACCGAATTTCCAAACTCGCCCGGGACATAGCTATAGTTATAATACTGATCCGGAGGATAACCATTTTGCTGGGGTTGGCCGTGATCTGCCATATTTATTGCCTCGACACCCATAGTTTGATAGCAGACTCTCGCGAAATGATGAAGGCGCCTACATTTTACACATTCCTTTCCAAAACCTGGATATTGTCGCGGGACATGTTGAGTACCACACCGAGAGCACGACTGTCTCTGTACGTAATTCCCGCTATTAGGTTGATAAGTAGCATGAAAGGGCCTTGGAAACCGTCGCGTACCGAAGTCCGGGCGTGAAGATAGTGTAATGTTATAGCTATGGTTAGAACCTGGCCTAAAACCCCTCTGGGGTGCGTAATTAGTATTTATAGCCTGTAAAACAGGGTTCTGCGCGGGCGCTTGCAACATGTCTAACCGTTTAACCAGTTCTCTAGACGAAGCGGACGAACGCGCGATGTTTATTGCTTTAGCTAATGTTATGGACGGATCCATTAGCAATTTTTCTTTTACCGATTTATCCGCAATGCCAATTATAAGTCTGTCTAATATTAAGGTATCCTTGAGAGTCCCGAACGCGCAGGCCGAAGCCTTATTCCGAGAGCAGTAAGTGGAATTCGCTATGAGTCTCGAGCGTTGAATCAAAGGTAGTGTATCTAGGCTATAATAGTGTATGCTACCTATGCTACAAGTGAAAATCAAATTTCATGAACCTCGTACTTTACACATGCTCATACTATGAAGGCTTACGTAATTTGAAAAAATTGTTAAAATACTCAATATATTGTAAACTGCGTAATACAATAATTTGCCGAAACGGGAAACCGTTTTGGAGATGAAATTTTAATGTTTTTCTAATGACGCCTTAGATTTAAATATGGAGCTGAAAATTAAATTAATAAGTTAGCGCGGTATAAATTTAATCTACGGCGGACTTGCGCGATATTATTTTGCTCGTCCAGTTCTACGAAGATTTTATATT
Organism: Phalangium opilio; assembly: GCF_054372755.1. Taxonomy (NCBI): domain Eukaryota; kingdom Metazoa; phylum Arthropoda; class Arachnida; order Opiliones; family Phalangiidae; genus Phalangium; species Phalangium opilio. The sequence goes on from NW_028324204.1 coordinate 4,942,717, forward strand.
GAACACGCGCAGTTGAAAACGTATTAAATTCATATAATTAGCATCATTTTCATTAAATTTTAGGAGTAATTTGAAAAACACTGAAAATCACAAATCCATAACGTTGACCCGAACGTAAAAAAGTAATACAAAAATTTCCACTTGAAGGGTATGGGAATTTACAATTTCATATCATATTTAGCACGAAAGTGGTATTATATTACACTTTCAAGTCTCTACATTCAAAATATAAAGTTTTTAATATAATTGAACCAAAGTTCCTATTTTTAAAATCCATTGGAAAATCACCAAAACTCAGTTTCGATATATAAATCTTTTTGTCTTGTCAGCTTGTTCGTCTTATGACATCACTATGACGTTGAGGAAAAATGCGCGGGAATCCTATACGCGCGAGCGCGAGGTATACGCGTCTCGAGCTCTGTCCATGCTTTGATAGCGGAGAGAGTGGCACCATCTTGCGTGTGTGACGTCAAAAACAAGAAAACGTTGTAGCCTTTCTTGAAAAGTGGATTTTAAATAATTTCATATGAAGCATTTTCAAATGCATATTGCCAAATAACTAGAAATCGGAGAATTAAAAGCTTGATATTTTTGAATTCACAGTAATTAATTCTATCTTTTGCTATATAAATCAGAGGTTTTTCAAACGAAGCTTCTCATACCCTTTAAAATCGCTAAACTTTATACCTCAATTTATCGATACAAGTACACCTTTTGATAGAACAGGTTATGATAAATTAAACTTATTCTTTATTAACATTTAGGCGAACAAAGCTTAGTTCAAGCATAAATTAATCTTCAAAAAGTTTCGCTAAATATATGGGAAAAAGATTAAACAAGAAAGGAGAGAGCCCATTCGCTGATTTAGTGACTTCACTAATAGTAAAACTAGTGTGTAAGTGCCACTTTGAAATACTTACGACGAAGCTCATTTCCTTCGACTAATTCGCTTGGTTTCATTTAATAATTTTTTTTTTGGATGTCAAGTCGCAAAATATGGCTATACGACATCGCTAGTGGAACAGCTTAAACCAGAAATCGTAGAAGCCTACAAAAATATAGTGGAACTATTTCCAATTTGGAAAAAAAGTTGCATGCCTCAACAGCTGTTAGAGAGCTGCCCATACGCTGGAAACGAAGAAAATCCTTCCTTGGAATGTTTGAATGACGGTGAGATAAATTTTGTGTCTTGTAAAACGATTTTCGTTCCACCCTAAAAAATAACAATGCTAAAATCTCATTTTGGATTTGTTCGCCTTAATTATTTGACATTGATAAGTTTTTACGAGAGCAATTTCGTACGTGAAAATCTAAGCTCTCTATTTCTCGAAACGCCGCATTTATACCCGTTTTAGTTGTAAAAGTTCTAATCATGACAAATGTTTGAACTACGCAATTAAAACCAAATTTCCAATATCGATTAAACTTAATTTCAAATTGCAATACATATAATAATTTCTAATTTCTGGCCCTTTGTGGGTTTGAAAAAGTGTCACAAAGGATTGTGTATAAATGCAGTTTTTAAGGACTGCGAAGCAAAACTCGTTTTTGTATAATTCTAAAGTTTTATATAATTTCCTTTTCAGCCTCTTGTTTCAACTCCCTTAACAATAGTGATGTAGCTTTTGTAGCCGGATATATTGTTCGAATCGACGAGGAAAACACAGAATGCAGAAACATTTTGGAAAAATTAAACCAAGCTCGCTCAAACGCACCTTTTTTAAGTTTAATTAGATTCCAGGATAATGGTGGTCTTAGATATCCTACTCGATATTAAATAAACGTGTTGTCAGCAGTTACAGATTTCGTTAAATCAGCCATACCATATCTACCTCGGAAAGACACACTTAGCATTCTTAAGCAAGCCATTTATCCCTATTTTTGCAGTGTTTTGAAATGTACTTGCAGTAATTATGGCGAGTTAGCTGACATATTGTAAACAAAGTATGTAAGACCTCTGTTGGACAACTTGGCAAAAGATGTTACTGATAGAGAAGAGTTTGTTAAGAAATTTAACAAAAAATCGATGTCCAGAAAACATTTAAAGATGTAGATCTTGATATTAATGTTCCTCACTAGTTTTAAATAAACTTTGTGATATTGTTTCTTAAGGTGCATTCGCAAAGGCGCTGAAAGCTGAATGAAAAAATCAGTTTCAGCGGACTCTTTCGCAAAGAGGCAAAAACTGGTTTTTTCAAGCTGAAGCGCAAAGCAGACGCTGAAAGCAGGCTGATTTTAAGTTTCAGCCAAGATCAAACCGAGGTTGATCTTTCAGCTTCAGATTCTTTCAGAACTTGCTGCAGGGGGTATATCTGAAACTGAAGGAGAGGTAGTGGTTGATGTTCCACCTCACATCCCAGTTCCTCCACAGCACATTGTTCGACTTCTTCAAATGAACAAACCTTGCCTACTTCATGTACGACCACCGGTGCATGGGAAGCGCAAGGAAAAAAACCACGAATTAATGGAGATAATATTGATGATCAAATAGCCCAAATTGACAAGTAAACAATGAAACCAAATTACATGTTTTCTGTGAAAAGCAAAACATGAAATAGGTTTTTAATCCACATTGATATAGAAATTTGATATGTCATAACAATATTAATTGGGCTTTTTGTAACAATTAATTTTTAGACTTATGTTGAAAGTTGCTGAAGGCTCGTCTAAACCTGTTCAAGATGACACTTTTGACAGATTTGGAAAGTATATCGCAGATATTTCTAGGAGGGTTAAACCACATAAGCGAAACAAATTTGAACTAAAACTGGTTCAAACCGCCTTTTCATTTATTTCTGACTCTGATACTGATGAATAAAAATAAGTTCATGTAGTGTTGTAAATACCAAAATTTATTAAAAGTCTGTTCTATATTCACAAGGTCGCAACCAAATTATTTATTTACACATTCTTAATGGAGTCTTGTAAGTACAAGTGTTTTTGTTACGCCTGGTATGTTCTATTGCCAATCAACCTGCCCATTTTCTGAAAAGAAATATTCAGCATGCTGCTCGCAAACTGCAGCTGCGTCTTTTAAGAAGTTCCTAGCTCGAGTTGGTCGAACGTTAGCGAACGCATTAGATTGGTTATTTCTCCATAGTTCGTTTTCTGCGTAACCTGGAGGACAATAGACCTTTTTTGGTCCATCCATAGCAGCTTCTTCCGTCATGAGATAATTATGTAGCATGACAGCTCCTTTGGTCACCGCATCAACAGTGTTTGATGCAAGTATCATTGGTCTTCTGAAAATTCGCCACCTTGCTCCCAAAATGCCAAACGCATTTTCACTACATCCCCTTAAAGCGAAATCGTTACACTAATAATTTAATATATTTCATCTACCCATAGGACATTTAGAAAATTAGCTCACCTAGCTCGACTGAGTCTATAGTTAAATACCCTTTTTTTGTTATCCAGGGCCTCCCTGTTATAAGGTTTTAAAAAATCAGGACGTAATTGGAAAGCGTCATCGCCAACCAAGACGTAAAGTACTGCTATTGTTGTTTCTGGTAGAAAAGCGGGTCTTGGTATATTCAATTTGTTGTTTTCTAATGCTTTTCCAATGGTGGAAGCCTTAAAGACCCCGCCATCTGAACTTGAACCATATGCTCCGATGTCAACAGCAAGAAATTTATAGTCAGCGTCAACTACGGACATGAGGTTGATAGAGTTGGTTCCCTAAAAATATTGAAGAACTTTTGATTCATAAATTTAAATTAACTCCAATTTAAAAGAAGTAATCTTACCTTATAATTGTAAAACATGGATCCTGTATTTTTGGGCTGCTGGATTAAGACATGCTTCCCGTCTACAGCACCAATACAATTCGGGTATTGCCAAATGCAATGATATTTTGACGCAGCATCCCTCCATGTTTTTTCATGTATAAAATTTAACTCTAATTTGTTTCAATCTTTTAATTACGGGTAAATAAATGGGCCCTAAAACCTCCCAAATGGCTTGGCAAGTTTCTTTCACTATATAGTGCGTTGTGGAAAGTCCCATTCTAAATGCGTACCCTAGTGATATTAAACTATTTCCAGTAGCCAGATATCTATATAATATTTAAATTAATTATAAATTAAATAAATTGAACACGGGGGGCTTACCGTAATGTGATTGCCAATCTTTGCGCTGGAGAAATTGGCTCTCTTGAAACTGGGTACTTTTTCAAAGAGCTTTCCAACAAACCCATTAGTTTATCGAAATGTTCTGGTGCCATACGGGTATAATTTTTAAAATAAACAGGATCATGTAACCTCATTGCTTTCAACTGAAAAAACAACCTATTATTATTAAATCGCTAAATATAAACGTTGCCTCCTTAATCAACTACTCTATTTTACCCAATTATAAGTCAAGGCTTAACATTGAAACGTACCAATGTATGATAATCTCCTTCGGTTTTTCTGTTTTTCCATATCGGATGAACCCACGAACGGGCCTTTTCCCTACAAACGTTTTGGGTTCTTCTTTTCCGTTTCAAAAGTAATAACTTCTTTTTTAATAATAATAAGAGCAACAAGTCTCGATTAACCGGGGCCATTTTATTTCTATATTGTGATGAACCCCGTCCGGGCCGTACTCTACCGGCGTTTAGTAAAAACATCTGCTTGGCGAAAGGTGCGGCGCGAAACTTAAACTGGTTTTTAAAGATGAAGCTTTTTTTACAAAAACAGCGCGCAGATTTTTTTATCAACTTCAGCTTCATCTTCACGCTTCATCTTCCTGTTTCAGCGCCTTTGCGAATGCACCTTTACAAGTTTTAAACAAACTTTGTGACATTAATGTTCCATACATGTTTTAAATAAACCATTTGCGATTTCTCAGTTTCCAAACACTAGGTTTCAAAAAGCCAGATATTCTCATTTCCCAAACACAAGGTTTCAAAAACCCAGATATTCTCAGTTCCCAAACACTAGGTTTCAAAAACCCAGATATTCTCAGTTCCCAAACACTAGGTTTCAAAATCCCAGATATTCTCATTTCCCAAACACTAGGTTTCAAAAACCCAGATATTCTCATTTCCCAAACACTAGGTTTCAAAAACCCAGATATTCTCAGTTCCCAAACACTAGGTTTCAAAAACCCAGATATTCTCATTTCCCAAACACAAGGTTTCAAAAACCCAGATATTCTCAGTTCCCAAACACTAGGTTTCAAAAACCCAGATATTCTCAGTTCCCAAACACTAGGTTTCAAAATCCCAGATATTCTCATTTCCCAAACACTAGGTTTCAAAAACCCAGATATTCTCATTTCCCAAACACTAGGTTTCAAAAACCCAGATATTCTCATTTCCCAAACACAAGGTTTCAAAAACCCAGATATTCTCATTTCCCAAACACTAGGTTTCAAAAACCCAGATATTCTCAGTTCCCAAACACTAGGTTTCAAAATCCCAGATATTCTCAGTTCCCAAACACTAGGTTTCAAAATCCCAGATATTCTCATTTCCCAAACACTAGGTTTCAAAAACCCAGATATTCTCATTTCCCAAACACTAGGTTTCAAAAACCCAGATATTCTCATTTCCCAAACACTAGGTTTCAAAAACCCAGATATTCTCAGTTCCCAAACACTAGGTTTCAAAAACCCAGATATGCTCAGTTCCCAAACACTAGGTTTCAAAAAAACCCAGATATTCCCATTTCCCAAACACTAGGTTTCAAAAACCCAGATATTCTCAGTTCCCAAACACTAGGTTTCAAAAACCCATTTACTCCCAGTTCCCAAACACTAGGTTTCAAAAACCCAGATATTCTCAGTTCCCAAACACTAGGTTTCAAAAACCCAGATATTCTCAGTTCCCAAACACTAGGTTTCAAAAACCCAGATATTCTCATTTCCCAAACACGAGGTTTCAAAAACCCAGATATTCTCATTTCCCAAACACGAGGTTTCAAAAACCCAGATATTCTCATTTCCCAAACACTAGGTTTCAAAAACCCAGATATTCTCAGTTTCCAAACACTAGGTTTCAAAAACCCAGATATTCCCAGTTCCCAAACACTAGGTTTCAAAAACCCAGATATTCTCATTTCCCAAACACTAGGTTTCAAAAAACCAGATATTCTCAGTTCCCAAACACTAGGTTTCAAAAACCCAGATATTCTCATTTCCCAAACACTAGGTTTCAAAAACCCAGATATTCTCATTTCCCAAACACTAGGTTTCAAAAACCCAGATATTCTCAGTTCCCAAACACTAGGTTTCAAAAACCCAGATATTCTCAGTTCCCAAACACTAGGTTTCAAAAAACCCAGATATTCTCATTTCCCAAACACGAGGTTTCAAAAACCCAGATATTCTCATTTCCCAAACACTAGGTTTCAAAAACCCAGATATTCTCAGTTCCCAAACACTAGGTTTCAAAAACCCAGATATTCTCAGTTCCCAAACACTAGGTTTCAAAAACCCAGATATTCTCAGTTCCCAAACACTTGGTTTCAAAAACCCCGATATTCTCAGTTCCCAAACACTAGGTTTCAAAAACCCCGATATTCTCAGTTCCCAAACACTAGGTTTCAAAAACCCAGATATTCTCAGTTCCCAAACACTAGGTTTCAAAAACCCAGATATTCTCAGTTCCCAAACACTAGGTTTCAAAAACCCATATATTCCCATATTTAATAAAAACAACGTGATCTTCACTGTTGGTTAACGTCAATAAGACGGTGTTTAGAGGTGACATGGCATGGTCCTGGGTGTTTTACACGTTCATAATTACGTTTACCGTACACCGCTTTTAGACGTGTAAATCACGGGTTTTGGGTACCTGAGAATCTTTGGGTACACGTGATACCCACGTAAATTGCACGTTACGAACGCTTAATTACCTTACATTATTTTCACGTAAATTTTGAGTGCAAATATTGTTTACATATTTAATAAAAACAACGTGATCTTCACTGTTGGTTAACGTGAAAAAGACGGTGTTTAGAGGTGACATGGCATGGGTGTTTTAAACGTTAATAATTAAGTTTACCGTACACCGCTTTTAGACGTGTAAATCACGGGTTTTGGGTACCTGAGAAATATGTGTCATTGCCATATTGGAGAAAGATAATGTTGGCTTCAACAATTTGCTGTGAATGGCGGTCGGTCTTAACAACGGTGAATACCAGCGTTGAATTCTATACAATAATCACTTATTTATTTGTACCCATACATATCACCTGTGCTTGCCTTTCTAAAATTTATATTAATACAAGTTTGTAAATAGCAGATGGAGTGGTTTTGATAAGGAGGCAGAACAGTTTTTAAGGAGGCGGTTAGGGACATCGTCGGGGCCAGACGCACTCTTTGAGTACTAGAGTTATCTCACCTAGGGTGGGGTAGTAGTCAGACATAGGTGGAGAGGCAAGGGAAGGTAAGTCTATGGTGGATGAGGGAGATTTATTAAAATTAAGCGCCAGTTAGCCCTTTCAAGGTCAGAGGGTGTACTAGTACCGTTTGCGAACTTAATGGTAAGACGAGAGTAAGACGTCCGTACCTGAGACCGAACAAAGCATTTTTTTTTATGTTCTTAAATTTTCTTTCGTGAATCTGGTCTTAGAATGGGCAATTAAGGATTTGACTAGAACTTGGTGTTTGTAGATAGGGAATCGGCACCAAGGGGCGCTCGAAGCTGGTTACCATGGAAACCAAACTTGTGAGTTTCCGGTAAAATGGCGGCGGCCATCTTGAAGGGCAATGTAAATAATTTTAACGCAGAATCGCAGCTGTTTCTAGGATTTTTATTATTTCTGATCAATTTCAACTATGGAATATGACGGAAAATTATCGAATTACACCCTATCACTTGAAAAAGCTGCTAAAGAAAGGTACTTAAACAAAATAAACGTGATAAACTGTGATGATCCATATGCGCTTCGAAAATCAGCCTCGTTGCAAGGCTTAGAAAATCTCCAAATGTTCCCAGCAATTGAATATCCAAATTTGATTCATTATTTGATTTTCACTAAAAGTGCCTATACATTGGACGACTTAAAAGCGTACAAAGGATTAGACGCTTATAAATTAATGGGAAAAGGGTGGGTTAGAGACGTGATGGTTAGTATCTATTATGTAAACCAAGACTCAGCGTGAAGCTGTAGTCAAAATCCGCAGACGAACGGAAAATACCACCTATTAACGGCTAAAGCATATTATAGTTGCATTTGACCATTAATTATTAAGAAATTAAGAATTGTAACCCTCAATAGAGATTAACTAAATAGGGAGATTTTTCCGAGGGCCATAAAAATGAATTAAAGACAACTTACAGTTTTGATTCCAAAAATTAGAAGAGGAATCTTGTAGAAACTTTATTCAAAAGGGATAAACCAAATCTTGTCTATACAGTTCTTAGTAGAGTTAAACAAAACAAAGCGCTCTCTCCGCGAGGCGACTACGGAATGAATATATAAGTTGAAAAAAAAGTGTGGAAGGAAGGAGGAGCATGTAACATGGAGGGATAATATACCCTGCCAGATCCAAGGAGTAGAAACTCCAAGGAATCTGGCAGCCATGCTACATCCCCCCCTCTTTAGGAACTTTTTTATAATAAAAAAGGAAAAATGGTTACCCCGAGGAACCCTGAATATTTTTGGCAGGGGTTGAATACGAATATCACAAAAGTTTTTATTTTTCAATCTTTGTTTTCTGCTACATTGTTTTCTTTTAGTGACCTTCGCGCAATTCTGCGGGCTTCTCGTCGCTCTTCCGCCTCCTTACTCCTCTTCCCCGGGCAGTCGGACACTACATGGTGACCTACTTTCCTACACCTCCAGCAAACTACGGTTGTCCATATCATTGGATGTTTTGCTTCGGGTATCTTGGATGGAATGCGTACTTTAGGGATAGTTACTTTTGGGACCCAACCCATGGATCCGAATCTTTCCCAGTTCTCCTGGTCCAAGTCTTCATTCGCTAGGGGTCTCCATTGTTGGGACGGAGTAAGTGGAAGCGGAATAGGATAAGCGTTGAGCGATAAAGGTTCTTCCCTTATGGAAGTAGAATGTTCAAGGACGGAAGCCCTAAATTTGTGGTAGACGGTTACGGGGTCGTGTCGACCCGGTTGGCGCGGAGGCGACTTCAGGTAAGGTGTAAGGGAATATGGATCTAAATTCCTTTCCTGTTGAGGAACAGGGTCCACTAATTCTGAGTGAGTGCTCTGATTGGTTGAAGAGGAGTTACTAAAGTCCTCTCCGGCTGGATTAATTAAGTCTTGAATTTCCTCTCTTGGGACGTCTACAATCAGCGAATCTTCGTCCTTGAAAGGGCAGTTCTCAGCGGTGTGCCCCCCGTATAACGTAGTGAGCAAGCAACTTTAGAGTTCAAATAACGATTGGGCATGTAGCAGTCATGTGCTCTATGTCCAATTTCGTTGCAATTGCAGCACTTCTCAATCTTATTGTCATTCGCTGGACAATACTGCTCCAATATTTGAACCAACAATTCAGTCTTGCACGTTATTTTCTTCGACCTATATTCTGTTTGTTTTATTTCCCTTGGGAGTTCAAATTGCCAAGACGGAGTAGGGGTGTTTGAAGCCATCTGAAATTATACAATATTAATAGCGTCTCTTAGAGGCTTGGGAGATAAACTCCCATGGGAAAAAAGAGATTGGCTCTCGGGAAAAACAGAAATGTTCCCTTGTTAGGTTCGGGACGTTATTAGTCTGGAGGTAAACCTGGACCTCATACGGTGATCTTAATCTTTTATTGTCTAGAGGTCGGTAATAGATATCGACTTCGTTACCTCTTGGCCAAACCGTTGCCCTCTTAGTCACTTCTCTTCGCCATCCCAATCGAAAAGGTTCTAAATAAATATCGGGTAAGGTAGCCCTGTTTAATCTAGGAGTTCTCATACACTCCGACAACGTGGTCGATGAACTATCAGACGCACGCAGCGATTGGGATTGCGATTGAGGAATCTGTTCAGGAGCCAAAGTCTCCTCCGAAAAGCCTGAAGAAGGTGAATGGTGTAACGCCTGTTCCGATACTGATTTTTCAGAAGGTTGCTCAGGCGTTAGAATCTCTTCCGAAAAACTAGACGTTGATTTGTGTTCCGGCGTTAGAATTTCTTCTGTAAAACTGGAAGTTGACTTGCGTAGCTCTGGTTCCGCGACTGATTTTTAATGATCAGACGGGGAAGCCTCCCCTGCCGCAGAAGGCGGACTATCATTAGTTGGATGGTTGAGCTGGAAAGCTCGCATATCGTGATAGGTATGGAGTAGGAGAGGAGCGTCTTCAAAAAGGGCCATGCCTGGTTCACTATCAGAGTTCGTTGTGGATGAAAATCATCTGAAATTGCAGGAGGATCTGTTGATCTGCTGCTTGATCTTCTAGAGTACTTGATGTCGACGTATGAGGGACATCTGGAATAGCAGGAATGATCTGTTGATCCGCTGCTTGACCTTCTAGAGTACTTGATGTCGACGTAGGAGGGACATCTGGAATTCTAGGAGAGCGGTCGCTCTCTTAGATAAGACTTGATACTGCCTCTAATGCTAAAGGAGGGTTCTTTGATTGGCCGTAACTTTTTTCGTATTGTGTTTGCTGCTTTGAAATTTTGCCAGTGAACTAAAATTTGGGCCCTAATTTTGTGGTTAAAATGTCAAAGAGATCCAACTAATAGTTAATTCTATAAAGAAAAAAGTTCTTAAGGGTGGTTTTAGAATCCATAAAATGAATCAGACATTCGGTGAAAAATACTATATTTTTCCATAGACATAACATGGGAATTTTATAGAAAGTGGGGGTCAACCCCGCAGGGATTTAAGGAAAACTATTCATTCGATACGTTTGGGAACCATCTTAAATGAAAGAGAACAGTTCATTATAGCGCCTTTTCTTAGTTTCATTAAGATCAATTAAGTTTAAGTATTGATTTTTATCATTATAAACTCATACTTCTAGTTACGATGTTTTGGGTATTGAAGTTACGGCGTTTTACCACTGCTAGAGACACGCATTTTGGCCCTCATTTTTTATATTGGACTTACGGCATTTTTGTCGTGATTCACGCCGTTAGAGGGAGATTGAGCAAGAAAAACATGGCGTTTGACGGTTTAAACTCTCGGTTAAAATCAAAATTTTGGATTTGGAATTAAACTGGAGGCTAATTAGGTCAGATTTTTATTATTGTCGTAACAAAAACGTCATTGAAAATTACTACAATTATTTTTAAACTAGAAATTCACCAAAATATTTTATTATTAAGCATTTTCGCTAAGCCTCGGTCAAAATAGCGTTATGATGAATGATTGTTGTCATGGGCAACATCAACTTCGGTTATTTGGGATACCACCCTGTCGGTAGGTTGAAATAAATTATAATTAAATTAATTATTAATCTTACTGGTAGATCAATCAATTACTACATTGTTATCTGTGGCAGCTGGGACATTTTAATTAGCTGTTGATGTAAATTTTACACCTTGATGATTAAGCCTGCGCTGGCTGAACGCTAGCGACAACATTTCAAGGGAAATAATGACAAACAGAACTGTATACATTCTTTCATTTCATAAAATTTTACATTTGCATTATTTTAATTCAAATTTGGTATTAAACGTGAAAAAGATTGCTGCTCATTGGTTCTCTAACATGTTTTCTTAATTTTCGACATACTCACGTAGCTTTTGAATTTTGAGGGCGCGTTTTTTTAAAGGCGTTTATAACACGATGCATAGTTAAAATTGTATTAATTTTGGTTTATGTTTAATGTGTAACACACTGTTCAGTGTTACAGTGGTTCTGCAACTAAGCCTTCAAAGTTTCTGAAATTATTGAAGGTAAATATCAAAGAAACGAAAGTGTTAATTTTCAAAAATTGTTTTAAACTAATACTCACAGGTCTTGGTTCTGGTTTTAAGGGGATCCATTCTCAGGCTCTTTATTTCATAACGTTTTTTTGTTTGGTTATTAACATAAATTTTGGTTAAATATGTACTACACTAGTTTTTGTAAATTTTCAGAAATTAACGGAGCCAAATAACAAAGAGATGGATTTAATAGTTTTCAGTTCAAAATAATTATAACCATATAGATTTATTCATTTTAATAACATTTTCCGATTGAAATTGGGCCAGGAAAGTCTGGGATATTGAAAATGGGCCTAAAAAGTCAGGGACCAGTTTGGGAAATTGAAAATGGGCCTGAAAAGTCAGGGACAAGTCTGGGAAATTGAAAATGGGCCTTAAAAGTCAATGAAGGACAATTCTTGGAAATTAAAAATGGGCCTAAAAAGCCAGGGACAAGTCTGGGAAATTGAAAGTGGGCCTAAAAAGTCAGGGAAGGACAAGTCTGGGAAATTGAAAATGACCCTTAGAAGTCATTGAAGGACAATTCTGGGAAATTAAAAATGGGCCTAAAAAATCAGGGAAGGACAAGTCTGGGAAATTGAAAATGGGCCTAAAAAGTCAGGGAAGGACAAGTCTGGGAAATTGAAAATGGGCCTAAAAAGTCAGGGACAAGTCTAGGAAATTGAAATCGGATAAGTCAGAACAGCAGAACAAATAACAGCCACACTGTTGCTACAGATGACCATGCCTTATGCCTGATCAGCGCCACCCGGTCGTATCGGCGAAAATTGTAAATTTGCGATGGCTGATCTGATCATGTCGTTTTCTTTTCCTTTGAGCCAGTTTCACGTTACTGCCTCCAGCGGTAAAAAAATTAAATCATTGACAATCGCGAATGTCAGTGGAACATTCCCATAGCAGTGACATTTAGTCATTGTTCAAGGGAGTGATCCAAGTTATGTAAACTGTGCCAGGATTTATAGTTGTAATAAAATTCATTTAAAATAATGGTGAGAAGAACTAGAGCTTTGATTTCAATTTAAAAAAAATGAGAAAATTAATTGGTTATAAGTTATTTACTTCAATAATAAAATGAAAATAAGGAGAAAAAAATTTACATTTGAAAATTAAAAAAAAAAAGTTTAAATTTGAAAATATATAAAAAAGAAAAAATAAAACATTTTTGTCTTTTTTTTATTTTTCCAAAAGACAATTTTGGACCTGCATAAAAAAATAACCTCAACATTAATATTTTTGAAAAGAAATTACAGAGAAACCGCCACAAAAGGGCGAGGCCGTCATTGAGGTCTTTCTCCCTCACGCCAACAAGCACCGCTAGAGGCAGTGCGAGTTGGCTTGCTTACCGCCTGTAGTGTACTCGGGCTTACGCAGTTGTCTCTTGGTGCGAGGGAGAATACCTCATTGGCGGACTAGCCCCAGTGTTTTGACATGTATAAAGAATGCGCATGAGGAAATTTGTTTTCACCCAGTAGGATAGGCAACTCCCTATTCCGAACGAAACCTTACTCTGTATATACTCTGTTACAACTTCGGTTGTCAGCACGCGCAAAGCTAGGTCTCTATGCAACGAAGCTTTGTGCGTGCTGACAAGAGACAAAAAACTACAGGATATAAAATATCCGCGAGTTTTTTAGCTCCAGTGCACGGACCTCAAGGCCTTAGTTTCAAATACCTGTCAAATTGCTTACCGCCTGCTAAACGTATTTGAAACTAAAGCCTAGCGGTCCGCGCACTCTAGGGAAAAAACTCGCGGGTATTTTAAATCCTGAAGTTTTTAACCTCTTGTTAGCACGCGCAAAGATAGGTTACATAGAGACCTAGATTTGCGCGTGCTGACAACTGATGTTGTAACAGAGTGTATACAGAATAAGCTGTCGTTCGAGATAGGGAGTTGCCTATCCTATAGCGTGAAAACAAATTTCCTCACGCGCATTCTTTATCCATGGTTTTGCTATCTCTGAATGTAATTTCCGAAACGCTCTATACCACTAAAACTATGACCTGTGACTTACATTTTTAAAAATTAATCTTTTTTTTTCTCTTCGGAACAATCCATTTCTGGCAAGTTTTTTTCTCCTCCTCGTTTGTTTTCTCCTCTTCTTCATCAAAGAATAAAATTTAATGAACATTACTTATTTCAACTATGCTTATATAAATAAAACAAGAACAGTAGCAGTAGCGCCTAAAACGTCAGGAACCACAGATAAATTTATTAAAATAATACCATACCTAAATTTTTTGGGCAATTTCGGGCAAAATGCCCTTCTTTTCGGCAATTATAACAAATTTTTTCCCTCGGGGTCTCTTACCCCCTCTCCCACCTCCTCTCCCACCACGATTGCCGTGACCGCTGTTCCCAAAACTGTTGAAAACAGTAACTTTGCAATCCCTAACGTTCATGTTGCTAAGCCTAAACAATAGACGACAAATTAGTTGATTTAAACAATAAAAATGTCATTATTTTTCATTCATTTTTAATCTCGGCAACTAAATTAAGTGTTGATAAATCTAATTTTACGCTGAAGTTTAAAAACAAATGGAAAATTTTGACTTATTAAATTATTACATATTAGATTTTACTTTTGATGTAACAGTTTTGTTTGAAAAATTAGGGATAAAATGAGGTTTTCCTATTGGCTATAACCAAAGAGACGCTATTGGCTATCGCCAAAGAGTGACGCGACATTTAGCGGTAGTTTTGGAAACTGCTCTAACGGAGTATTCGGAGACTGGGAGTAAGGAAAAGGCGAGGCTGTACATTTCGCAAGGCTTAAGTTATATGATCATAACAGCGTTAACAACTGTACTACATGGCGCCTAGCAAAAAGTATTGCTGTGTCCCACAGTGTAATTCCAGATTAAAACTAAATTTCCCAGGTTTAAGTATGCATAGTTTTCCAAAAGAAATGAAGTTTCGTAAAGAATGGAAACGCGTCCTTAAAATTCGAAAATATGTTTCAAATGACATGGTTGTATGCAGTTTGCATTTCAAGAATACTGATTACTTTTTTCCTGGTAAGTTCTTTTTTTTAAGTATTATTAATTGAAGACCGAAATTTAATGTGCTTGTTACTTTAGATATGCCGACAAGGAAAAGGAAACTAAAGCTTGGAACTTTCCCTTCACAATGCTTGCTTATATTGACCCACCATACTTGAAGAGAGAAAAGATGTTTCAGTGAAACTAAACACTTACTTTTCTGAGTCCTTTAGTATTATGAATTCAGTTAACAGTTAAAACTGAGAAGGATTTAAACCGTATGACCAGTATTTCCAATTTCAAATTATTATTTTACGCCCTTGTGGAATCTATGACGATGTTAATAAATTTTAAAGTTCACATCCCAATAAAAGGACTTTCTCTTCTTGTTTTAATGAAAATTAAACTAAACTTGACGTACGATGTCATTCGCCATTTTGGAGGCAGAATTTAACATGAGCTCTATAGCCACCAGAAGGTGACTCCAACTGTTGGCTTGTTAATTTCATTGGCTGTAAAACCACTGACGTCTCACCCCCCTCAGCAAATATAACTCTATTGGACAAGTTAACACCCTATCTTGACGCATGCATGGTAGATAAAGGATTCAAAATAGAGAACAAATGTTTAGAAAAAGGAATTGAAATTTTTATTCCACCATTTCTGAAAAAATCTAAACAGTTTGCAGAAACGAAATCACTCAAAAACTTGAAAATAGCAAAAGCAAGGGTGCACGCAGAGAGAGCGATAGAAAGATTAAAACTTTTTTCAATCTTTAATGAAAACCTGGATTGGGAGATGACGTATTTCATTAACCCTTTATTTTTAATTGCAGCTGGTATTGTAAATATGTCATCACCAATGTAAATTAGATGAAGTTAGATTTTAATAAAATGGATATTTGGTTTTTAAAAAAATTTAATTGACAATTTTACAATTTTATCACATTAATTTATGTAGCAAAAAAAAATAATTTTAACCAATTCCAAAAAAATGTCTTTTTTACCACAGTGACTAGTATGTTTTTTGTAATTTTTGCTATAAGTGACCATGTGACATTGTTCCAAATTTTAAAGTGCTATCCCCAACTGAATCCGTCCATTAATAACCTTTGTTTTTTCTTAAAAATTTACTTTATTATTTTTCTCCTTCCGTTTTTAAATATGGAATCTCCTTTGGTTCAATTAACTTAGGGATTGAAATGGTGGCTCCTTTAGTGGGACACTATTTCCAATAACAAAGTAGCTTTACTGATGCCGTGTCATTTCCTAAATGAGCATTTTGGTTCCCCTAAAAATTTAACTTTTTAAAAGCTTTTCAGTTTATAGTGGCCAGCTAAAGGTTTGCAATGCGGCCTATCTTTGTTATGAAGAGCCATAGCAGAACATGAAGCTCTGACTAAATGTTTCTCTGTTGGTTCCTTATGCACAGGCTTGACTTCTTTAAAATGGCAAAACTCTTGAAATAGTATGGGTTCATGAGTTTTTTTACTATTCACTATTAGTTTATCCCAAATCAGTTGCAGTTACATCCTCAAGAGATTCTACACCATTATTTTTAAGTAGTAAAACAGCTAAGCAGTATTTACATTTTCTGCTGAATCCTGCAGCACAAGAAGACTCAATAGTGAATTCTCCTTTCCGTCAGAAGTTGCAGAGGTTAACGGTAATAGTATATGCGCTGCACCTCTTTACTCATTGTAAAGGCACCCACCTGTAAACAAGCCACATGCTTAGTGTGGCCATTATTATTATTATTCATCTTCACCTTTCAATTGACAGATTATTTTATGAGGTTGAGCCCCCTGAAAATCACTTTTTTTTAAATCATAGCTCTCTACGATTGTTAAGCCTCGGTCGTCTCTACTTTGTATGCTGCATAATACGACGTGCTTGCACTTTTTCTTTATTTATAAAATATTCTCCTGACCTTCCATTAGACATCGTTTTCGATCTCCTTCGTTGTAATACGCGTATTTATAAAATCCTGACAATGATATCTTAAACTTGTCAACTTTTTAAATACTATATTCTTGAAATTGCGCTATTATTGTTATTGATAAACACATCGTACTCCGTTGAAGAGGCCATTTTGAAAACCATACAGCTACAGTGTCGATACTCGATAGAAAAGTAGTTCAGTTCAGATTTTTACCATACGTAACCAGATCCTAGTCATGGACCGTAGGACTGGTTGAACCGAGGTGAACCAAAATAGCAGAAAAATTACCGCGAGACAAGATTGGGCCAGATTCACCACGTGGATTCTTGGTCACGTTTCACTTATAAAATTTGACCAGAAGAACCCTATTTACTTCTGATTTAACCCTTATTTTCGTCCGTATGTTTCTTGTCCAGTCAAGGACTTTGCGTTGATTAAAGGTAATCTTCAAGGAAGTTTTAATAATCTTGATTAAACTTTTGAGCCGTATTTAGGCTTCTCACTTTACAGGCCTTGGCCTTCTCTGGTTGCCTGTAACAGAGTACAGACTGTTACTAAATAAAATATTATTAGATTTTGTTATTTTTTTTTGTACATAAACTGTACTAATAACCTTCACTTTCATTAAGGTATCTTTTCATATCGTTCGAGTATTTCTCATTTTTTACATTATTTAACTTCTTTTTATGTATATTTCATTCAGAGTATTACAATATTAAGACGTGATTTTTATTTTGGATGTACTTTGGATTCGCAGTTCTGCGTGTGAATCGTCCACCCAATTATTTCATATCTTTGTGATTCCAAAGTGTTCTGCGTGAATTACTCTTTTCAATATCTTTGTGATTCCAAAGTGTTCTGCGTGAACCACTCTTTTCAATATCTTTGTGATTCCAAAGGGTTCTGCGTGAACCATTCTATTGAATATCTTTGTGATTTCAAAGTGTTCTGCGTGAACCACTCTTTTCAATATCTTTGTGATTCCAAAGTGTTCTGCGTGAACCACTCTTTTCAATATCTTTGTGATTCCAAAGTGTTCTGCGTGAACCACTCTTTTGAATATCTTTGTGATTCCAAAGTGTTCTGCGTGAATCACTCTATTCAATATCTTTGTGATTCCAAAGTGTTCTGCGTGAACCATTCTATTGAATATCTTTGTGATTCCAAAGTGTTCTGTGTGAACCACTATTTTGGATATCTTTACGGTACCAAAGTCTTCTGTGAGAAAAACTAAATTGGATATCGTTACGATAACTAATTCTTCTAATTGGATTCAATATTTAAAATGGTTTCTCGAGAAAGAGCTAAGAGACATAAAAACCAACAATTTTGGTTAAAACGAACTCAACGGAGTAAAGCTTTGAAAAAAAGAAGCTAAAAAACTTGTGAATATGAAATACTACTTGAAAAGCAAGGAGTATCATCAGAAACGAAATTCAAAAAACAATGCGACGCGCAAATATACGATTGAGAGAGCAAAGAAAAATAAGAGAGCTATGCCACCAGGTGGCGCCACTAATGTTCTGGCAAAAAATAAAAAGCCCAGTAAGAAAGCTTTTCCGGTGGGTAAAAAGGGTTTCCCGAAAAAAACCCTCAATAAAGGAATTTTTAAAACAAGAATCAAGAAAATCATAGCTGAAAGTTTCAAACGATTTTTAGTGACAAAGCTCACTGAAAGATTGTCTGCGACAAAATCTTTGGACAGCTTGACTAAAGAGGGGAATTCGAAGTTAATCTCTCGCAATCTAAAATGCCAATTGTTAGCGGGTAGAATTTTGCATTTGAAAAGGCAATTATACTCGGCATACAATTACCATCTTACAGGTATGGTTGGTGAATTTAAAGATATTGCCAAGAAAGTCAAAGAAATTGGGTCTGTTAATCAGGACAATTTAACGGATGTAGTGGGTGGTAAAAGACTTCACAGTAGTCTCAAAGAGGCCTATTTCCACGAAACCACCTATTTTCCAATTGGAAATAATGGCAATATATTGAAAAATGACCACGAGTTACGCTACGCCAAAGTTATCCAATTGGATGCTGATGGTCATGTACGTAAAGTGCTAAAAGACCGCGGTACCCAGGGCAATAAAGAATTATTCATTGACGAAATGGACAATTTCGTTGACATTAAAAATAACAACAAAGCTGGTGAAGTTGAGAGAGTCTTTCAAGTAAATAATTTCGGAGTTGTCACGAATCTTTTCAACATTGTTGAAACTGAGGAGAAAAATCCGAAAAGAAATTTCGTGATCAATGAAAGTGGTCTTATAGAAACTAAACCCAAAACCGTTTATTGGGAATGCAGTGATATTTGTAATATTCGAACTCGAGCCATTGCGAAAGTGCTAACTTTCATAAACACGGTTGCGAATGCGAATGAAAAATCTGTGACTAAAATTTTTGAGGCAGGTTTGGACCTTTGCGATTTTAGAAATAAATTTTGCTCTAAATCCAACGTGTCTTTACCACCAGATGCTTCTGAGATCGTTTTGAGAATAGTTCCTTTCCTGGGACAAACGGCTCATAGCGCTGACAGTGAAGATTGCCAAAGCTATTTACGTTCTTTTGCTGAACTGGCTCCTCATTATTCGGGAATTAGAACTATTTTGAATAATATTTATCACGTGAAGGCGTTACTTAACGCGTTAACAAAGATTTCGAATGAAATTGAAACTGGTGATTACGATTCTCTCACCAAAATCATGGGGGAATTGAGAAAAATCCTTGCCGCAAGAGGAAAAAATTTAAATAACGAGGAAAACCATCCGTCCACAGGAAGCGCAAACGCTCCAAGACCGAGTCTCGATGAAAGTGAAATATTGAGTCTTTACGAAAGTCAATTTGTTCGAGCGGCGCTAAATAATAAACAATTTCACGACACTTCCTGTGACTGCTGCTTAAGATTGTACAAAAAATCGGATTTGAGATCAATAGAAAAAATGGTAGACAGTGCTGTTTTCGATAACGAGGCCTATCTCATTTTAAGAGCTGGCTGGATAATGAACAATTCAGAAACAAGAGAGGCAGACAAGCTTCTATGTCGTTACTGCTCTACGGATTTACGAAAGGGAAAAGTTCCCATCAGATGCTTCCTGAACAACTTGTTGGTTGACAGTCCTCCGCCAGATGTCACTGATTTAAACATGTTTAAGAAAGTTTTAATTCAGCTTGTGAAGCCCTTCCACACTGTGGTGCGGTTAGGTTCTAAAACCAATTCCAACATGCAGTTAGGTACGGTTAAAGATTTAAAGGGAAGAGTAATTTATCTTCCAATACCAGTGGAGAAAAATTTGAAGATGATTCCCAAGACATTGCCCAAAAATCACGAACTGCATAACCTAGTCAATGGTTTTCCCACTGCGGACAAAAATGTTTGGCAACAGGTTGTTTGCCTCGAAAAAGTGTTAAATGCGTTCACTGTGCTGAAAAAAATTAATCCATTGCATAAGGACATTGATATTTCGGCATTGAGCGAGGAATATATTTGTGGAACGCAAGATATTGATGGAAATGAAAATTCATTGACTCCCCATGAATTACTGAGCGTAACAGATCCACTTGCGTTGCTTAACGATGGATCTGATGCGGTGACACGCGCTTCCGCTGCGGTTCCAACAGAAGGACCAGCGGATGGTCCTCACGACGGTCAAGGTGACCAAAACGCTTCTAACATGCAGGAGCAGGATGAAAATCAGTCTAGCCTTGCGCCAGGCAACGTCTACAAAATTTTAACACAGCCCGAGGCTTTGTTGCGAAAACTTTCTGAGGGAGAAGCCAATGATCTGTACGATCACTACTCTATTCATCCGGTGAACGTCCAACCACCGAAAGATTTATTGGCCGCTTACCAAATGAAGCGCGTCGAAGCCGCGCCGATTAATACTTAGGACAAAAACTTGGAGTACTTGAGTTTCGTTCATTTTTTCCCCAAGGGTCGCTACGGCAAGCACGATGATAGACCATTTGGGAAATTAACTGAAACAGAGTATCGTTTATCTCGTCTTTTGATCAAAAATCCAATTTTTAGACTGTACGACTTGCCGAGAAAACAGCGCGAAGTTTTAATCAATGATTATAATCCCGCGCTACTTTTGGCTTCCAAAGCCAACATGGATTTGCAATTTGTCGCTGACAAATCGGAAATAGTGGCAAACTATGTCACGGCGTACGTGACAAAGGGAGACCGGGCTGAAATGGACCAAACTTTTGCCGAGTTAGGGCACGAAAGTTTGTCCAAAAGATTATTTGCCTATAGATTGAAATCACTGACTTCTAAGTCAGTAGGCATATTATTATTATTATTGTTGATGAGGAGGGTACGCGCCCTAGCACCGATGCCAAAGGCATATTGTGCATCCTCGTAATCAGGCCTTGAATAGGCCTGTAGCTGCAGCGTAGCGAAGAATTCGCTCCACCGTGAGAGAGGAGACCCTCGAGGGTTCCAGGGTGTGTGAATCAAAATATTCTAATCTAAGCGAGGCGAAGTAGTCGCACTCGCAAAGTACGTGGGCGGATGTTTCTTCCTTCTCCTGACACGACCTACAGAGAGGGTCGTCGGCAAAACCCATCAGATGGAGGTGCCTATTAAGCCGGCAATGCCCGGTCAAAAGACCGGTGGCCAGCCTAATATCCCATCTGCCGAGCGAAATTAGGTCCCTAGCACGAGACCTGCAGGGACCATCGACAAACAACTTTGTCTGTCTCTGGCCCTCCATGCTGTGCCAGAGCTGATTTTGTATGACAGTCAACCTGTCATGCAGACACCGTTTGACGTGCCTGTAGGGGATGGGGACGGCCGGCTCCGGCCCCAAGAGCTTGGCCTCCGCACCCCTTTTCGCAAATCTATCGGCTTGCTCATTGCCATAATATCCGCTATGCCCTGGCACCCAGTACAGCAGAACCCTGTTGCAGGATGCCAGTCGCGCTAGCAGGTCGAGGCAGCTTCGCACCAGTTGAGAAGTAATCTGACACTGGTTCAGAGCGTTCAGGGCAGCCTGACTGTCAGAATAAATTCTCACAGTCCGTCCGGTATACCCTTTGTTAATACAGTAATCTGCGCAATAACAGATCGCGGCAATTTCAGCCTGGAACACACTAGCGAAGGTGCCCAGGCAAGCAGAAAAGCCGACCCTTGTGGTTTGACAGTAATAGCCGGCGCCAGCGCCGGAATCAGTCTTGGAGCATTCGGTGAACCAAATGGTTTCACCCCCAGTGCCAAGAGGCAGCAGGTTAGTCCACTCTGCCCGACTGGGGAAGTGGATGCTGAATGGCTTAGTGAAATCAAAACTGGTAACGGTTTTGTCAGAGCACATCGTAAGCGACGGCTCAAGTGCGGCGTACTCCCGAAAGAGCTTCGTATGGCTGTAATCCCAAAGTCTTGGAACCCAACAGCCACTAATGTTGAGCCTGTAGGCTCCCATGACAGCCTCCTCCTCAATGAAGAGATGAAGAGGAAGCATGTCAAGGAGCACCTCCAGGGAAGCAGTTGGGGTCGATCTCATGGCCCCCGTAACACCAATGCAGGCAAGCCTTTGAAGCTTGCGCAGGGCAGCCTGCACCGTCTTAAGCCGGACCCTTGTCCACCAGACAAGTGCCCCGTAAGATAGTATGGGTCTGATGATCCCAGTATAGAGCCAGTGTACAGCCTTGGGGTTGAGGCCCCAAGTCTGGCCGACAGAGCTCCTGGTCCTCCAGAAGAGCATCTTGGCCTTCTTAATACACCGATCAAGATGCGGCTTCCATGTGAGTCTACAATCAAAAGTCACCCCCAGGTATCTCACCTCGGAGGACTTTGTCAGGACCTGGCCAAAGAAAGAGATATCATTGAACAGATCCTTAGTATTCTTCCTCGTAAAAGGAACAAGGACAGTTTTATCAGGATTAACGGTGAGGTTAACCGCCTGACACCATTGCTCCACGCTAGAGAGAGCAGATCTCATAAGCGCGGTGACAGTATCCGGGAACTTCCCCGTAAAGACTATCGCTACATCGTCCGCATACCCGAAGCAGCAACAGCCCCCAGCACCCCCGAGCCTCCCCAGGAGTTCGTCCACCACCAGGCACCACAACAGGGGGGAGAGCACTCCACCCTGAGGGCAGCCCCTGCTGGTAGTCACCCCTAGAGAGTCCCCAAGGAGGGACGCCGACACCTCGCGGTCGGTAAGCATGGACTTGATCCAGCGGCCAAGAGTGGCGCTGATGCCAAATCTCTCAACAGCTTCAGTAATAACCGAGCTAGAGACCTTGTCAAAGGCGCCCTCGATATCGAGGAAGACAGCCAGTGAAATTTCCTGAAACTCGAATGCCCTATCCAGGCAATTCGTAAGGCCGTGAAGGGCCGTCTCAGTGGATTTGCCTTTTTGGTAGGCAAATTGTGAAGAAGAGAGAGGAGTTACCGAAAGTATCTCGTCTCTGATGTACCTGTCCACCAACTTCTCCAGAATTTTGAGGAAGAAGGAGGTCAGGCATATGGGTCTAAATGCTTTCGCCTCGAGATAGGAAGCCTTCCCGGGCTTGGGAATAAAGATGACCCTAGAGCGTTTCCAGTCACGAGGTATGTGACCGAGAGCAATGCAAAGTCTGTAGATCTTGCATAGCGGAGAGGCGATGTGGTCTAAGCCCTCCTGCAAAAGCAGAGGGAAGACCCCATCGGGTCCCGGAGACTTGTAGGGCTCAAAACAGTTGACAGCCCACCGAAGCTTGGGAATCGTGACAACCTGTCTGGCTACAAGCCAGTCTTCCCTCTTAGCCCTGTGCAGGACAGGGTAGAGAGAGTCAGGGTTTGTTGGATTGATAAAAGTAGAATCAGGAAAATGGACCTCCAGCATGTGCTTGAGAGTCTCAGCCCCAGATTTAGTGTACACACCCTCCCGTAGCTAAATAGCATTAAGTCGATGTGTGCTGTCGTGCGCTAGAATCTTCATGACCCTAGCCGTGGCAGGGACATTGGAGATTTGCTCACAGAAGGTCCGCCAGGAGTCCTTCTTAGCAGCTCTAATGGCCCTGTTGTAGGTGTTAAGGGACTGCCTGTATCCAGCCCAGTCACCCGTGCGCTTGGCTGTGTTAAAGAGCCTACGCGTGTATTTACGAAGCCGGCTGAGATCCGCGTTCCACCAAGGGACAAGCCTCGAGCGGTTGACGGTCTTAAGTGGGCAGTTCCGGTGGAACGACTCCATGATGGAGCACTGTAAATCACCAGCAGCCCGATCAAGATCCTTAGGTGAAGAAAGTTTAAGAGTGTGACCCCCTCCGTAGCGTAGGATTAGGTCTTCCCTATAGCCGGCCCAATTAGTCCGTTTTGGGTTGCGTATCTCCGTCCCCGCCGGGACAGAAGTAATCGCGACAGTAAAGCAGATGTGCCTATGATCCGACAGAGACGGTTCATTTGACACATGCCAGTTAGACACGGAAGACACGAGGTTTTCTGTGGCTAGCGTGAGGTCAATGACCTCCCTTCTATTAGAAGTAACAAAAGTAGGTTCATTGTTTTGATTAAGAATATAGAGTTTACAACCAACTAAATATTCTAGTAAATCATCACCCCTCTTGTTGCAGTCAGAGCTGCCCCACGTGATGTGATGAGCATTGGCATCGCAGCCAATGATTAGTTTGTCCCCTCTCTTTTCACATTGATTGACCAAATTGATCACCTCAATTGTCGGGAGAGAGTCCGCGTCGTGGGCAAAGTATGCGGAGGCAGCCGTGATAGTCAACTTGGCATGCCCAGTGGCCAGGACTAGATTCACGGCCGCCGTGTCCTGGGACGTGTACAGCGGTAGAGAGATACAACAAAGATCCCTCCGAACCAAAATACACGCCCTAGGTCTAGCAGCAGTTTGGTCATAAAATAGTGACCCCGCCGCGTCAAGACCGAGGATTTTGCAATGGCAAATCCACGGTTCTTGTATGAGGGCCAGATCAAGACCCTCTATAGCAAACCTCCTGCAGAGTACCGCAGAGGCCGCCTTACTATGGTGCAAATTGATTTGAATTGCACGTAGCGTCCCCATGGTCCCTAAGAGAGGGGTTCAGAAGGGACCTAGCTACACCTCATCGGTCCCGAGAGGGCTAATGGCACCTCCCCCCCCGACAGGCGAGCTCCCAGTCCCAAGATCCTCCCCCTCACCAGAACCACTAGAACGCTCATCGGCTGAACCCCGAAGGGTCCCATCCGATTCTTCCAGTAGGGTGGACTCATCCATGGAAAAACAGACTTCCGAATGAGCCACCCCCCCTCCCCCTCTGTGCCTAGAGCGACATCAGAGAGCTCCTCCGCGAGATCCCCCATCTCGCTAGTCCCACCCCCCGCCGCAGACTCGGCTACAGTGGTTTTAGTGGTTTCCGTGTTCTGAAGGAGTTTGAAGGAACCCTTGTCCACTCCAGTATAGCCCACGAAACCAGCATTCTTAATGGCTTCCAATGAAGAGCCATCGATGAGCAGTACCCAGTACCGTACGGCCCTGTCCACGTACGTCCGGATACATTTCCAGCGTTCAGTGGCAAAACCTGCATTAAGGGCCTTTAGGCGCCGAAACAGCACCGCCGGCTCCTTGGTGATCTGGTCCTTGGTGCGGAACATTACCTTAAACGGCTTAGGGAGTTCGCTAGCTCTCATTACTGAGAGCACCGCATCCCCCACCACCGAGTAGGCTAAGTTGTCCTTCAACCATTGCCCAGTGAACGAATCCTCACAGGAGTATACTAGGGCCCCGGTCGTCAGGCTAAAGTTCGCAAGGCGCGGTAGAGGGCTCCCCGAAGGTATCCCATCCAGCGCCCTTAGAATCGCCTTCTGAATTGGGCCCACGTCTTCCTCCGTGATGACCGCCGTCGGATAGCCTTTTTTGACAATGGCCATCTTTTCTGAGCTGGCGGCGTCACTATAGGACTTAGCCTTTTTCGACGCCGCCTGCGAGGTACTTGGTGAGGGAGTCGAATCCTCCGCACTGGGCCTCTTCATTGGGTTGTCACGAGCCATCGCACCCCCAGCGGGGGTGGAGACCGTTTCAGACCCCGATTTGACCTTTTGCCGAGCAATCCGTCGTTTGAGACGACGACGCACGGTACGTTTCGAGGGCTTGCCAGACACACGCACCGATAAATCGGCACGAGTATCGCTGGATACAAGCCCTTGTAAAGTGGTATCAGTGTGGGTTCTGCCTTGAGCAGACCCCTGCACCGTAGGTTTGGTAGTGTTAGAGTTGTTTTTATTAGATTTATCCATGGGAATCCCACGAGTAAGGGGGCAAGTAAAAGGTCACCACCCGGTAGTCCCCCACCCGGGTGGAAGGCTAGATACAACGGGGTGTCGCCCGGTGCCCCGAGGGGATCGTTAGCGATACCGTAGTTTTACTTCCCCAGTACCATGCAGCCCTCGGCACGATGCCTCAACACCTTGGCTTGGGAAGGGCGCGTATCCGCTTAGCCCACACAACGTAGTGGTTAACCAGCTCTCACCACCGAGGAGGTGTGATACTCCGCATCGATGAGGACCCAAGCTAGCGTGTGTGAAGTTAAAAACGCGAGCGGGAAGCCAAAGCAAGGGGGGGAAAAAGATACACCCCATCTAGCTTGCGTCCCCAACTTCGAGAGCCCAGTAGGCATATACGAAGCTATGGATCTTATGTTGGGCCAAGACCTTTACAATAAATCCGACAGCACTAAATTTATAAACACAAACTTGAAAGAAAACCGACCGAGAGTTTTGAAAGGTTACAAGGAACTCGCACGTTTGAGGGAAACTGACCCCGAAAGCAAGGACACTTGCCAAAAAGGGTTCGTCGACGAAAAGTATCCGAATCGTCCCGACAGCTTGGAGAATCTTAGTTTGCGGGAATTTGGTCAGTTTTACGATTATGCGAGTGTAATCGTGTTGAAAAACAATCTGGGTTTCATGAGAAAGAGAATTAAGCCCTACATAGTAGAGCACTACATTCACGACCCGATAGAGGAGAAAGAAAAGTATTGTCACGCTCTACTGATCCTCTTCAAAACGTGGCGCGACGAAAATGAGCTATTGGGCGAGTTTGAAACCTTCGCGGATGCTTTCGAAAACTCGTTTTCAGTGTTAAAAGATATGAGAGAATATCACGAAAAACTCTCGGTTTCCAAAGAAGTTGAATAGAAACGGAAGGCTTCCAAAAAGGCGAAAGAGCCAGAAACCATAATTTCGGAGGCTGAAAGTGACGACGATGAAAATGCACTGCAAGGGAAGGAAATCGTTATCGAAACCGAACATGCGATGGCTGATGTGGAAGCTGCCATGGAAATGAATTTCGAGACTGTTGTTGACAATGTGGCGTTACTAAACTTGGATCAAAGAAGAATTTATGATCACATCATGGATCACTTCTCCCAAGAGGGAGAAAAATCTGGAAACAAGTGCCTTTTTGTGTCGGGACCTGGTGGCACTGGCAAATCGTTTCTTATAGACACTCTCGCCAACCCTGTAAGGCGACGCTTTCAAAATCCTGCTAGCGTGGCCATTGCCGCGCCAACGGGTTTGGCAGCATTGAATGTTAATGGCGTAACATTACAAAGATTACTAATGTTGCCAGTAGATCATGGGCGTATCGCCGAATACCATTCCCTGAGTTCTGACAATATGAGCATTATGAAAGAAACTTTGGGAAATTTAAAACTGTTAATTATTGATGAAATTTCTATGGTCTCGTCGGTGTTACTGACTCACGTTCACTTGAGGCTGAACGAATTTTGGGAAATGAACCAACCATTTGGTGGAGTTGTATTTATCCTCGTTTTGGGAGACTTTTTCCAATTGCCTCCGGTTCAAGGAAATCTCGCGTTTATCAAAATCACTTCCGAAGAAGCCAGACTTAGATTCAATTGCATCGGAGGAAGTAACCATTTCATTGTCTTTTTGGTAACCCATGCACAAAATAATGATTATAAAACCGCAGTGTTCTTTAAGTTTAACCTAATAGTTGCGTGACAAAATTTTAAAAACATAGCCTAAAATTTTATATTTAAATGAATATATAATATCCAGTAAATTGTAAAGTTTTACTTCAACCCCCCCCCCCGCCATTTACACAACTAATATAACCAAATACAACATTCTTTCGACAAATCAGTAATTTCCTATCGTATCAACATGCGCCAACAGAAAGATATTTCATCATAGCCAACACGAGTAATATAAAATACTTAAAATGTATAGTTAAAAAATACGATGACCAATAGAACTTCCCGAACTATCATTTTGGAAAAAAAAACCCAACAAGACATAAGACAGACACGACATATCAAGAAATATCCATATTCAATTTCTCTACTGATATTCAGACGCTTTGGATTGGCACGTTCAAAGAGTGAAAGTGACTTTAGATTAAGAACAACAAAGATGTACAAAGAAACAACCTTCCCACAATTCCAAAAAATATATCCCAATGCTTCAACTTCGCTACATAACTCTTTTATTACTTGGCAATTGGTCCACAAACAAAATAGAAGCTCGTAAAAGGATTCGCAAAATAACTTCTTCAAACAAGGGTTGCCTAATAACGGCTGTATATGTACTGTCGGAAGTTTAGCTCACTTCTGTAAGCCTAGCTTCTGGGCGACAAAGTTTTGAGGGAATAAGGGACTTGTCAGAATGTCTACCCTACAGGAACTGACTACCCCGTGTCCGAGGGTGGTGAAACACCCCAAATCCCCCTCCTTCACCACCCGATTAAACCTCAATTACTTCTCTCACTAATCTTTCATCACCGTGGACTATCAATTCAATTTGCATTGAAACTTCGCAATTCAAACCATCGCAATTCAATTTGCATTGAAACTTCATAATTAAAACCATCGCAATTCAATTTGCATTGAAACTTCATAATTAAAACCATCGCATTTCAATTTGCATTGAACCTTCGCAATTACAATCTTCGCAATTCAATTTGCATTGAAACTTCGTAATTAAAACCATTGCAATGAACGTTTGACAAACAAAACAAGCTCGATGAAATCGGTAATTAAAGATGTCAATTAATGACACTCACTCATTAACCACTAACGCTATCATGCAATAATAATGAATACGAAAAATGTTTGTGAAA
This sequence comes from Phalangium opilio, assembly GCF_054372755.1. Classification (NCBI taxonomy): domain Eukaryota; kingdom Metazoa; phylum Arthropoda; class Arachnida; order Opiliones; family Phalangiidae; genus Phalangium; species Phalangium opilio. The sequence continues at coordinate 4,971,516 of NW_028324204.1, forward strand.
TGAATTAGAATTATCACTAACATCTGAACAACTCATATTTTACATCAACATATCTGTAGGCTTTTAAAAAGCATCTTTAAAAATGTTAAAGGTGATTTACCAAAGACACCCCTCCCCCCCCCTTTATAGGAGACAAAAAAATTACTGTTTTCCTGGCAACTAGGCTATTATAAATTCCCAATTTGAGAGTCCTAGGATTAAATGTATATGAACACTTTTTAAAAATGGAATCTTTCACTTGAGAGATTATCAAAATTATTATAAGCATTCAACATTAATGTTGGACTTTTAAGTCCATCCTTCACGTATGATTGTCTTTGAAAATTTCATTAATCTCTTCAATGATTACATAGTGAAACTTACATTTACCTCTGAATTGAAAATTTTACGAGAACAAATCACTAATTATTTTAAAAACCATTCTGGAGACAAAAATTAAATTTTCCTTCGGAAGCTACGAATAAAACCTTATAAAATACGCAACTATTAGCTTAAACATGGAAAACATAAAATATTACTAGAAAGAAAATTTAATAATATAATTTATAATAACAAATCAACCATGGGAATTTAAGCCCAAATTAAATGCTGTAAATAAATTCAGCTATACCAAACCAAAAGTGTACACAAAATATATCTTTTGTGCATTAACAGAACATCATCATACGTGTTTAAAGCTTTTAAAATACTCAAAAAACTAAATATCCATAATGTTATTTAATTCTTTAATGATTCACGAGGAATTATTAAACAAAAGTTCACTTCAAAATTCCAGATAATGTTATAATTATTCATTAAAGAACTCTTTTCTTGAATAAAATTATTGACAATAATTTTTATAGTTGTTAAATTATTGTACTCAAGACCTAAATAGCTGACAACACGTAATTTCACGATTCATTTCATAAGTATAAATAAATAGTTATATCCAATGCTTAATGCTAAAGCTAAACTGTTCTATTGCCTGCCCTAACACGGTGCCTAATATTCTACCCAGCAATTTTTCAATACCAAAGTCATAAACCAACTAGAAGTCAACAAGAGGGCGGACCTTAAAGTAGCTTATGCCAGCTTTTCCAAAAATACACAAAAAAGAAAATCTCTAACAGTACCAAAGTAGCGATGTTGCACTAAACTTGCGCCTGTTATTGCTTTCAAATTATTATCAATTTGCCCCATTTAGAACGTTATTACTGAATTGGATGTTTTTCCACCAAAACATTGCTACCTTTCCCAAATTATTGGTGGTTGGTTTATATATAGTCACAAATTGCCTATTTCACCAACTGCCAGAATAAGACACACTTTAAAGTCATTCATGTTGAACATGAAAGTATTTAAATGTTGTTGGAACAATGGCATTAAAACAGTCTTTAAGAATGATCTGCGTGGGAACATCTGGTATATTTCTGGTCAACCCCCATCGGGAATTAATTAATAATGCCGATTCTATGGTATAAGGGAATCGGAAATTAAATAATAATGCCGATTCTATGGTATAAGGGAATCGGAAATTAAATAATAATGCCGATTCTATGGTATGAGGGAATACGCGATGAAATAATGGCTAAAATCAACCGCGGTTTCAACATTAAAATAATTTAATAAACAATTAAGACTGAAGTGCAGATATTAATCAAAAATGTCTTGATTAGAATCAAGACTTAAAAAAGTATCGATAAGACTGAGGTTATCACTTAAGGTTCAGATATTAATTTTTCTTTTTAATTGAAACTTAAAGGCATGCTTAAGAAAAAACAACGTTCCATTACCGTTTTCCATTGAAATAACTTATTTTACAGGTAATCAATTTCAAAAATTTACTTATCTCGGGTTTTCGGGCACAATTCCATTCCCCCAAAACATTTTATCATTACATTAATTACTTTTGAGAGATAACGTGTCAAAATAAGCTTTAAAACAATAGAAAGCTGAATGAGCGGTCTGTTTAGCCATGACCAAAACTTTCAAATCAGTGTTGCCAATGTTAGAAAGTGAATTTTCCCAATTCCATTTTAAAATTTCACTCATTTCCCGCACCCCCTTTTTTACAGTCATATTTATCTGGACTATTTTATCCTACTAAGCTTAATATGGAATATCACTCCGCATGGCTTTGACAATATGTACAAATGCTCCAAAATGCTATAAAGCTTAAAAATTCTCAAAATATGCTTTCTTTCTTTTTCAATGCCAAACTTAAAATCACCGAATTTATTTCAAAATGTCGCTTCAAATTATTAAACCGGACAAAATTTTGGGAAAATACACTAATTTTAACTGCAGAGTCTGCACTATTAACCCTTTAACAGGAAAATTCCGACATTTGATCGATTTTGGAAAAAAATATTACCTTTTCCCCACAGAGCCTAACACCAAACCTAAATTTCCCACGATGTGAGAGATTACCCACACATTGGCAACACTGCTTTAAAAAGTTACAACAAGCGCCCTTTCGAGACATGTCCAGAACAAATTAGTGCTTAACCCGCTAATAGTACGACCACGGAGAATTGATGTAAACTGTACTTGAAATATCATCATGTGCGACCAGCGGCACTGAATAGTCTCTAACCATTGTTTGAAACTAGAGATGAAAATAGGTGAGTAGCATTAATCATGTCCTGAGCTATGAGAATGAACAGTATGACTGTTGACTGAAGTACACTAGACACTACATCATTTTGCATAACCACGAGTAAAAATCTAACTGTCCCTACTTAATTTTCCGCCATTGTTTTCCACTGTTCCACTGCGAAGCATACCGAGCACAAATGGGGGAACCTTTTAAAACTCAAAGTCATACACGTACTCTTTCAAAAGTAATTAATGTAATGATAAAATGTTTTGGGGGAATGGAATTGTGCCCGAAAACCCGAGAAAAGTAAATTTTGGAAATTGATAACCTGTAAAATAAGTTATTTCAAGGGAAAACGGTAATGGAACGTTGTTTTTTCTTAAGCATGCCTTTAAGTTTCAATTAAAAAGAAAAATTAATATCTGAACCTTAAGTCAAGTGATAACGTCAGTCTTATCGATACTTTTTTAAATCTTGATTCTAATCAAGACATTTTTGATTAATAGCAGGAATGATCTGTTGATCGACTTCCTGACCGTCCTGAGGTGACGGTGAAGTAGAAGATGATGATGATTCAGATGAAGTAGTTGAGGAAGTCGCCGTAGGAGGGTGGTCCATGATACCACCGTTCGTTGCGGGACTAGACTCAGGATTATCTGCAACGTCGGACTGGGAAGTAAGGGCATTTCCGGCGACAGCTACGTTTGTCCAGTAGAGTTTTAGATGCTCTAGGTTAACCTTCCCTATATTCTGCCCTGAGTTAGAGTCCTCTAACTCATAGACTACGGGAGAGTGCTTAGCTACTATTTTAAAGGGACCTGCCCATTTGGGACTGAGCTTTTTCATAAGCTGACCTGTCGTACTTGACAAAGGATGCGTTTCCATCCATACTAATGTTCCTACCTCAAATTCTAGAGGGTCATGACGGAGGTCATAGTATTTCTTCTGGTGAGCTTTGGCTAACTTAGATAATTCATTACTGAATTCTAATTGTTCCTTAAGAACTTTTAAAGCTTTTGTACGACTGGGGTCATCAGGGTCCTGAAGGGGTTCTTCAATTTCTAAATCCCAAGGGAGACGTTGCTCCCGCCCTAAATTTAAAAAGAAAGGGGATCTGGCCGTACTTTCATGGGGTGCAGAATTTATGGCAAATTGAAGAAGGTCAAGGGATTCATCCCATCTATCATGATGATTCCTTACATAAAATGAGATAAGCTCGCCTATTACTCTATTGACTCGTTCGGTGAGATTTCCCTTAGGCGTATAGGGGGTAGTAAACTTTGGGTTAATTCTAAAAGCTCTGCAAGTTTGCAGCCAAAGTTTCGAGGTAAATTGTACCCCTCTATTACTAAGGATAGCTTTAGGAGCTCCCCACCTAGAATTAATAGACTTGAAAGCTTGGACACAAGTCTTTGCTGTAATAGTTTTAAGTGGTATCATTTCCACCAATTTTGTCATATATTCAACAAAGACTATTAGGTATTTGTTATGGTGTCTAGTTTGAGGGAAAGGTCCCATAATATCGACACTAATTTGGTCCCAAGGACTTGTTATTTCAGAGGGTTGCATTATCGCTGGCTTTTTTCTGTTCCTAGCTTAAACTGTTGGCATAAAGTGCATCCTCTAACATAGTCCTGGACGTCACTGACTATAGTTGGCCACCAATATCTAAATGTGACTTTGATCAGGGTCTTTTCTTTGCCCCTGTGAGCTGATAAAGGGTGGTCGTGTAATAACCGCATGGCTTCTAACCTTAAGCGGGGTGGTAAATAAATTTTCTCGGGATAGTTCCTGTAAGGTCTTCTATAGAGAAGATTATTTTTTAATTCGAAAAGTTTATACCTAACTTGGTTAGGTCCTTGCAGGGACTTGATTATAGGGGAAGCGAAAGGGTCTTCCCGTTGAGATTTTCTTAAATCTTCTAATGTTTATACTGAATATAGGGCTCTAGGACCTGGGGGACGTATTTGACCTTCGACAGAATCTCTAGACGACGTTGACGAACTACTACTAGCGGTAGAATTTGAACTTGTGCTACTACTAGTTGGATCCAAATTTCTAGTAGAATTCGAAGTAGAGGAGCTAAAGTTTATGCTTAAGACGTTTATCTGGGCCCTCGACAAAGCGTCAGCTACTACGTTTTCTAATCCTTTTTTATGCTTAATTGTAAAGTCAAATGTTTGAAGGTACATAGCCCATTTAACTAGTCGAGAATTTGGTTCCCTGATATTAAATAACCACTTCAGAGCCTGATGGTCAGTAAGGACAGTGAATTTACGACCTTCTAGAAAGGGCCTAAACTTCTTAACTGCCCAACAAATGGCTAAACACTCTTTCTCGCTAGTGGAGTACCTTGTGTCTGCGTCTTTAAGTCCTGTACTAGCATAGGCTATAGGAACTTCTACATTATCTTGTATTTGGGAAAGAAGGGCACCTAACCCTGCATCACTAGCATCTGTAGTTGGAATGCACGGGGAATCCCTTCTATAGGAAGCTAAAGGATGAGCCTTACAAATTTCTTCCTTAATCTTTTCGAACGCCTGTTGTTGTTCGATACCCCAATTAAATTTTTTATCCTTTCTTTTAAGTTTATTAATAGGAGCTACTATTTGGGAGTAGTGATTAATAAACCTATTATGCCAACCTGCCATCCCTAAAAATCTCTGGACATCCTTAACATTTTTAGGTGGAGGGAATTGCTCAATGGCTTCAATTTTTGAGGGATCTATATGCACTCCTTTTTCATTTACTATTTGACCAAATATAGTAGCTTCTTTTTGACCGAAACGACATTTTTTCAACTGAAGGGTGAGACCCGCTTCCTTTAATCTATTTAAGACGTATTCTAAACACGTTAAGGCCCGTTCGCAAAGGCGCTTTTAGCTCAAGCTTATTGCTGATAGAACAGAATGCAGTTCCGGCTTCCAATTTACTCGATAAGCGTCTGCTTTACGCCGTCAGCTTCAGCTTCCGCGAATTCGTTCACATAAACGCCGGTATGGTCGCGCTGATTTTTGAATTTAATCACTGGCTTCAAGAAAATAGAGGACGAACACAGGGAGAGCAGCCAAAACTTATAAATTCCTTACTTGAAAAATGGGATTTTATAGGAGAAAAACTGTTTTTTTAGGCAAATATTGAAATAAAAATGCTTATATATAGTATTATTTTGGCGTACATCATAAAAAATACTATACTTTGAAAAGAGGAACTTAATTAAAATATAGTTTAAAAAATCTGAGCAAGCAAAGAAAGCTCCCAAATTTCGGTGTCTAGTCAAATGTGATCACAATAAAAGAGATAAATATTGATAAATTTGATGCTAAACCCTAGGAAAACTTCGACATAGTCAAAAAATATCGGATATTTTAGGACCTTTCCTGAAATTATAGGATAATATAGGACATGATCAAAATTGTAAGATTTAAATAGTATTTGTGAGAAGATGGAAATCGAGCAAAAGTTTTGCTTTAATTGTTAAAAAGGAAAAAAAAGCTAAACCAAAATTTTCAATTTATTTCGCTCTCTGTTCAGCTTTTAAAGCCTTTTCGGCGACTTTTTTTAGAGACATGTTACCCACACACGCACGAAAGGTTTCTGTGTGTTTTAGTAGACGACAAAAGATAACGCTGATCAGCTATATATATAGCAGCGATAGATCGAGGCTGACTCCGACAATCAGCCTCTGCTACCAGCGTACGCCCGTATGAAACCCGACTAAGCTCTTTTGAGAACAGTCACGGAAGACGCCGAGAACGAACACCGCCTACTCTCTCAGCAATCAGCTTGAGCTAAATGCGCCTTTGCGAACGGGCCTTTAAGTGTTGATCCCAATCTTCGCTAAGCGAGATTAAATCATCTAAATAGTCAATTAATTGGAAGTAATCTGCGTCTCTAAAGATCTCGCCAATTAATCGCTGCAAAGAGCTAGGGGCGTTACAAAGCCCAAAAGGGAGTACATTAAACTCGTAATTTCCCATGTGAGTCACAAAAGCAGTTTTTTCTCTACTCTTAGGGTGCATTTCCTCTTGCCAATACCCTGATTTAATGTCAAGGGTGGTTATAGATTTCGGTCTTCCTACTCCAGTTAGCATATCCTCTATATTAGGCAAAGGATAAGGGTCCTTGATGGTAACACTGTTTAGTTTTCTATAATCAATACAAAACCTATAGGGTTTACCCCGTTTTGTTTGATCAACCAGAACTACGGGCGAAGCCCAAGGAGATACTGAGGGTCTGATTATCCCGTCATCTAACATTTCCTTTACATGTTGTTCAATTATTTTCTTTTTCTGGTCATTAACACGATAAGGCTGAGATTTTATGGGCGGACTATTTCCCGTGTGAATCTTATGGAAGACTAGCCCTGTTCTTCCGTTTTTATCCGAAAACAACTCAGGAAATTTCAATAAAAGGGATTCTAATTGATGACGTTGTTCATCAGAGATATTGGCTGCGGAAACCGCTTCCCAAATACTATTCACAATCTCCTTATCTATTGGATCCTTTTCAGATGGAATTGAAAAAGGGATCTTTAAGTTACCCACTAGACATTGTGACGATTCAAAATCTAATTTGACCCTATTTTCTTCAAGGAAATCTTGTCCCAATATAAAATCGCTAGTCAGGGAAGGAACGATATAAAATTGAAACTTAAATTGTTTTTCACTTTCGTTTGACTTAAGAGTAAACTCTAGTTCGTGAGAACCTTTTGTAAAAGTATAACGGCCATCGCCCCAAACTACACAATCCAATTGTTCATCTCCAGGTAATTTTGAAGAGTTTCTAAATTTACAAATTCTCTGCCATTGATCTAGACTAATAAAAGAAGCATCTGCCCTACTAACTAACTTAGCGTGAACTGTCGCGTGTTCAAAAGTAACGGGAATGGTAACCCTTTAATAAACTGAACCTTTCCTGACGTATTCGATCCTCAGGGGGAACGCGACACGCTTCTTGTTAGGGGAATTTATTGGGCACCGGGAGAGGGACCTCTCCCGTCTGGGCTTCCCCCGACTTACTAATCTTTTTATCAGGACAGGCGGGTGCTAGATGTCCTGGTTGTTAGAAATTATAACATTGACGACCAGGGGACTTAGATATCTGGTTGAAGCTTCTGTTGTAGGTTCTCTGATTACTTGAAGTGTTTTGAGCTCTAGCTTTCGATCTAGAGTCTAAGGGTTTCAAGGGATATTCCCATTTAGGTTGTGAAGGAGAAGTAGGGGGATTACAAGGGCTTTGACAATGCCCGGGGGAACAATGAATATGGGCGGAGCCCCAGTTTGCTGGGCAAGGGAACTCAGCCTTTGCTATAGCCTTAGGTTTAGGGGGTGATTTCCTCTTTTCCCTTTTCTCGGCATTCCTTTTCCTAACTTCGATATCCTTTTCAATTGTTTTACAGGAATTCCTTAACTGTTCCATTGTAGTAAATTGCAAAAAGAGGAGAGGAGTTCTTAGTTCATCCTTTAAGTTACTTTTAATTATTGGAACTAACTCCTTTTCGGAAAGAGGATGGGTCATCCCTAAATTTAACTTCATAACTTCCCCGAAGAAATCCTCTACAGATTCCTTATCTTTCTGACTCTTTAGGGAAATCTCTATTTTAAGTTTAGAGTCAGCTTCAGAGTCTCTAAATTGAGCCTTAAAGTGTCTTTTAAATGTTTTCGAAGCTGAATGAGGATGGCAGGGCTTGAGCTACAAATATCATCATACTGGCGGATTAAATCCCTTTACCAGTACAAAGCATGCCCTCGTAAAAGGAGAGGCAATGCCGCTAACCTATCTTCATTCGATAGCTTGTGAAATTTAGCATATTCCTCAAAAGCAGCTAAAAACTCTGAGGCGTTATCGCTAGACGATCCCATAAACGCTAACCTTTCCGGCGGTTCAATAGGGACTTTTCCCGTCTGAGGAATTGTACTTCTATTTATTAATGAGGGTATATCCCTAACTAATTTATTCAAACTAGTAGCTATAGCTTTATTTATTGCTACATTTTGGGCTACGGCATTAGGCCTGACATTTTTTGACGCAGATTTGGGAGGAACAAGGGAATCAATCCGAGTTTGAGGAGGGAAATTTGAGGGAGTTGAACTTCCCTGCGGAGCGGGAATGTTCTTATGAGGAAATAATTGATAGGGAGAAAATCCCAATACTGAAGAGGCGGCCGTCCTCTTTATTGTATCATTTCTGGCGGTGCTAGCATGTCGCCATCATCTCCCGCAGAGGCAAACAGATCTTCCTTCGAATTATCTTCCCCTTTATTTAAAGTCGAATCATCCTCCTCATCCTCAGATGTTCGAGGTGATCTCCATGTTTTATTATCCGAGTAAGCCATTATTTATCTTAATTTAAATTTACAATAATCAAAATAGTTAAACAAGTTCAGTTTATACAAAATAAACAAGTAAGTTATCTTAATTCAATACATTAAATATAAAGATAATTTTATTTTTAATTTATTATTTAATTTAATTCTGATTAATTAAGATTAATTTAATTATCTTTAAGTATTTATCAACGTGGAAGCCAAGGCTTACCGTCACGTGGGGGGCGGATATGCCAACGATGATAAACAATTTTTCTACGGGACTAACCAAGGCTTAAGGCCTAGTCATTTCTATTCGAGTCCCTGTTCGCGCGCCATTTATGTAACCCTCAATAGTAATTAACTAAATAAGGACATTCTCCCGAGGGCCATAAAAAGAATTTAAGACAACTTACAGTTTAATCCAACAATAGAAGAAAGTCTTCTAGTCTTTTATTAATACTTGAAAAACAGAGGGATAAACCCAAACTTGTACACTTGACAGTTTAAATGAAAAAACCTGCTCTCTCGGAGAGCTGACTACCGACTGACAAAAATATAATGCAAAGAAGGGAGGAGGAGCATGTAACATGGAGGCATATATACCCTGCCAGATCCAAGGAGTAGAGACTCCAAGGAATCTGGCAGCCATGTTACATCGTCTTTTCTGATTTTGCGTGAACGAATCTTTAAGCAAGTTTTAGCAATTTGTTTTATTAAAGGGTGGCCATGATGCTGAGAGCCCAATTCATCGTCAAACATATGTTCGGCTAATGATGAAAATATGTCCGTATTGACGAGTTGCCTCAAAACCAAACACTCAATTCTTAAGTCAGTGTTTTTTGCCGCAGTTTTGATTGGACTAAAATACCGCAACGCTTTCTCAGTTAAGTCACAAATCTTTACTACATCAGCTGAGAGATGGTAAAGCCCACCATTGTCTTTCAAATGTAAGAAAAGCTTGTACGGGTTATTTGGTTCCCTTTCCTTTTCAATTGTAGCAGCTAAACATATTTGATAATTTAGTTCTTTTTGCAATATTTTACAACAAAACCACTCATATAGTAAACTATATTTTTGCTGAATATGTTTGATGTTGATTTTTCATCATTTAAAAATGTGATAAAGTCGTCAGGGTCATCTAAATCAATGGCATCGATTCTGGATTATTTCAAATTGATGATATTCCTTTTTAATAAGAATAGTAAAATTCTTGCAAAGTAGCTGAAATTGAAGGAAAGATTTTCAATGCCAAATTCAGTTGAGTACCACCGTTACTTGATTGCTTCGAGTAAAGTCCTGGTAAAGGTTGAAGAAGAAATAAAGGAGCTTTAGATTCAAGAGATGAACTGTCAAGGAGGTTAATGTTGAAGTTGCCAACAATGATGCTGGGAATATCTTCAATTCTTCATCATAATTGTACGCCACACATTTCCTAATACCATATATTGTTATAAAAACGTCTTGGTTTGGACCAAGGCCGAAAAAGGTTCAAGGGTTGGCAAGTTTTAAAAAAATTGTTTTAAACTTTGGTTTAAAACTTGTTTTAAACAGCCATTAAAAAAGCAAAAATTTGTTTAAAACGTTTTAAACAAAAAGTTTAAAACATGTGTTTCTTATGGAGAGATATTTCGAATATTTTTAACTCTTTTTATTTGAAATGAGCGAAAAGATTAAATAACACAAATAATAAACTTCCATCAAAACCTTCCAATAATTTGACTGTTTCATAAGTGTGTTTAACTGTTTGGAAACCCTACCAGTTGATTTACCCGTTACTAATCTGTATTGAAGACTGATATTCAAAAAATATGATTAAAAAAATTCTACAGGGCCGGTAGGCCCTTGTAGATATGACTTGAAAGCCGTTTGTAATGCTTAACGGAAAAATCACCTTTTTAGGGTTAGTGTCCCATAGAAAAAGCATTACATTTTACCTGGTTTTTTAGGGAAATTGTCATAGGCGATACGGAAAAACTACAGCGAAGTTAGTTTTCAGAATACTTTCAAATTGACAAGCATTTACCAAATGAGAAACTTACCTGTTTAGTTTTTAAATAAATGAAGTCTATTTTTTGTAATTTAACTAATTAATTATGCCTCGAATTCCCTATTTCATAGCAGACGACCGTAAGAAAGTTTATTTCATAGCAGACGACAGTAAGGCAACGCTAATTAATTTTTTGATATTTCATCCGAGCTTTAACACCTTTATTTGGATTTTCTAATGAACTATAACGCCCTTAAAAACCAAAATTGTTTTTTTAAGGTCCAATTTTCGTCTAAAAAAGTAATTCTGGTAAATAATTACAGTTAATAGAGGTTTTAATATCGTTTGAAGTAATTTTTCGACGTTCGCTTTGGCCAAGGCTTAAGTTGAATTTTGGTAAGTCTGTGTAATATACTCTTTATAGCGTCTTTCGTCCTTTAAGATTATAAAAAAAGCTGATTTCCAGATCCGTTTTGGAATTTGATTTAGTCTGCTTCGTTTCATGCTAGAAACATATCCTAAGTTCCTAACCCTAGGTTTTACACTTTAAAATACTACAAGAAAGATGACAAAAATTGTTTTCGCTTGACAGTTAAGACAGTGGTGTTTACGTAAGCGCAGTTAATTCAACACTTCCATATGAGGTATACAGGGTTTCATTATTTTTTAATTATATATTAATTTTATTTTGGCTATTCTCATTGAGCAATCATATGTTAGAACGCAATTTCGGATTTTTTTGTCTCCAAAACTGTAAGTTTAACATTTTAGGGCAAATTATTATAATAATCAAGAATATGTATAGATCATCAAGGGTATAAATAGGCAACCTAAGACCCATTTGATTTATGATGTGATAGATCATGTTAGGTTTAGATACAGGGTTAAGCTTATGTTAGGCTAGGTTGTTATGATCTGCTAAATGCTCACCTGTTTTTGGAATTATCAAGTTTTATCAACTGAATATATTTCCCCTTTTCCAAAATTTTACTAAATTGGATTTGCTATTACCCCTGATTATTGCTAATTATCTTGTTTATTGCCACAAATTTTCTAAAAAAAATGGTATTTTAGTTTCTTTCTACCTTAAAAAGAGGCGCACTTTCAGCCTTTCGTAGGTTGCCTTTCTTTTAGCCATAATAAATGCACCCATTATCTTCTTAGAGGGAATTTACATAGGCTGATTGCAAGAATGATTTTACAGACAGCTTCTTAAATAGATTATAGCACATTCCTTTTATTGTAAAGTTAAACACACATAACTTTCTCAACACATACAGTTCTACGAAATTAAATAGTTAATAATTTTACGAATTTTAAAAGGCTATTAATTTTAATTAATACTCACTAATATCTCGTGCCATCATTATAAATAATGAATCACAAATCACAAACCAAAGATGATTTCGATTTATATTTTATTCAAAACCGCTAACTAATAGCATTTTTGGTTCCTTAGACAATAGGGTTGGGAAATGACCCTTTTCAGCCTGTCAAGAGTTGACTACCGCCTTAAGACTGAAGTGACAGATATTATATAAAAACGTCTTTGTTAGGACCAAGACCGAAAAAACCAACGATATGAGTGAGGTTTATCAATTGACTGAAGTTCAGATATTGAAATTTTGCTTCAAGTATTTTTATCCATTTAATCCTTAATCACTATTTAATTCAATCAACTTATTTTACTCTTAATCGATCTATTCCCTCTAAATTTATTCAAAAAATTGCATATCTCCGCTTTTTCAAGAACAATTCCATTTTCCGAATACATTTTATCGTGAAATTAATTATTTTGAAGGGATTTCGTATCGATGTTCCTTAACTTGTAAGCACCTTGACGGACATTGGTTTAAATATTAGTGGCTTGAGAAATTTTCAAGTTTGCACTGAAAAAAGGTTTTCAACGGTTACAGTTTGTTGAGAAGACTGATATTCGATAACATATGATTAAGAGTAATTTATTTTGCTCGGACTAATAAAATAATGTCGTTTACCAAAGGAAAAGGAACAACTTTTGTCCCATGTGGTTGCTTTTAGTATGTAGCTCTCCTTTCATGGACTGGAAAAATATTATATAAGCATAAAAATAACCACATTCCACAAAAAGAAAAATTTCTCAGTACTGTACAATGTCATTTTATATTCTTTTCAGCGGAATTAATACATAAATCACTTCACTCTAAACGAGTTATGATATAAAATTTTGCAGTTAACCGTGCTTGCAGTGTATGGGTGCTCTTCTTAGAAATTCAGTAGAATATTTCAAATAATAATTATTGATCCCTCTAAACGTACTCCCTTCAAAATAATTAATTTCATGGTAAAATGTTTTCGGAAAATGGAATTTTCTTGAAAAAGCAGAGATTTGCAATTTTTTGAATAAATTTAGAGGGAATAGATCGATTAAGAGTAAAATCAGTTGATTGAATTAAATATTGATTAAGGATTAAACTACTAAAAATACTTGAAGCAAAATTTCAATATCTGAACTTCAGTCAATTGATAAACCTCACTCATATCGTTTGTTTTTTCGGTCTTGGTCCAAACAAAGACGTTTTTATATAATAACTTATTTTGTCGTCTACTCAAAACAAAGCAACACCGTTTCTTCTATGTGGTTTCTCTAAAATGTTGGTACATTTTACTGTTCTAAAGTGATTACTCGTAGTCTTTAAAGCCAGGTTCTTGACAGTGCTAAAATTAATACGCTTAATGCGTAAACGGAAAACATGAAGCGCCTACAATGTAGTAAAGGGTGTGACGTTTCAAATGTATGATGAGTCCTGACCAAGAAACTCTGAAGTACGAAAGCGGAAGTTCCTTAATAGTGGCCACAGAAGAAATCAAGCATTTAGACATTTGAGGTTAAATGTATAAATTCACGCATCACCCTCATTTTGTATCCGCTATTAAAAACATTACATTTTCCTTTTGAAAAGATCGCTCGCTCGTTTTAAACAGTCAGTAGAATATTTCAAATATTCAATATTGATTTCTCATCACGTACTCCCTTCTAAATAATTAATTTCATCATAAAATGTTTACGGAAAATCTAATTTTAAATCGTGTTTTAAACAATAAAAAACACAACTTTTTTTACTAAATATTTGCTAACCCTGGTAAGGACCCTTTCATACACCTTCAAATTCTAAATTTTAGGAGCTCTTGATTTTCGTGTTTGACTTCGCAGTACGTGATCGTGTACCGTTAGTCTAGGGGTATGATACTTGCACTGGATGCGAGTGGTATCGGGTTCAAATACCGGAGGGTCCCGTCTTACAGCTTCATATTACAAATTTAGGAATTTTTTATTTTCATGTTTTTCTTCTCAATGCGTTTTTAAGAATACAATTCCCAGATTTTTTCTACGATTTTCCATCACCTTTTTAGGCGAAAACTTTTCAATGTTTGCAGTAAATTTTAACATTTTAAATATCCACCGCACTTTGTTCAAATTCTTAAAATTTCCTGACATTTATGGTCCATTTTCTAAGTGCGCTATCTCAGAAGCCTTAAAGTCACCAGGAGTTAATGACGTCTTATCCTGGGAAGTATTGGACTTTCTTTCAGCCAACTTCTTTATTAGGTTCTCCTATGGCACTTCACTATTTATGAGCGCCAACAGCGGGCAACAAACGAAACTTCAAGGTGTGGTTTGAGTTACGTAAGCCTTTAGGGACCGTCCATAAACTACGTTACACTCTTATGGTGGGAGGGGGTTTCTAAATTTGTGACGGGGGAGGGAGGGGTTCTTCGATGCGTGACGTCACATTTAGCACTGATTTTGTTACGAAGTCAGTAAGAGGCCGATTGGCTCTCTTATGTTATAGAAGAAGAAGTACAACATTCCAAAGTACAAACTAGTTAGCACCAAAATAGTTATTTCATCACCGCTTAAATAGTAGAAAATTTAAGCAATTATCTACTATTTACACCTTTGTATAGCCAATTTAAATAAAGCATTTAAAATAAGCAGCTTAAATTCTCTTATGTCTCTGTTTATTCGCCCCTATTATCATTGAGAATGAATCAAATCCCCCTGCCGATAGAAAGGGTTTCGTTCCTTTGGCAAATTTACTAAATCTCAGCTCGATTAGTCTGTTTTCGGTGACAGTGTCGAAAAATATAAAGTGTGCCCCTTTAACTAAGCTTTATGGAATTATATTAATATTATTTAACTTTTTTAAAGCTTATAAAAAGGGTTCACTTCCATTGCACCGAATCCCAATCAACCGAACCCAATCCCATTCGACCGAAAAACCCGCACTTTGGCGGATTTATTATTCGGTCCAATAAATAAAATCCCGGGAACTCAAAGATTTTATCTTTGCTAGCAAAAATTAAATCAACTTAAAACAATTTAAGGCTTACGTAAATGTACACTAGATCCAAACATTTCCTAAATAATTTTAAACCGTAAAATTTAAAACTAGGAAAGGGGCCTAATTTTCACGGCTCACAAAGAACTTTAAATAAAAACTAGCAATTTATGAAGTTCCCAGGTTCCCGTTTAAAGGACTTATTGTCCATGACTAAAATATATTTACCAAATAATCCATTTTGAAGAAAAACACCGTGGTAATCGAAATAATACTTTTATTTAACCAAAAACAAAAACACGTCTTAACTTGAGCGTGGTTGCTGAGACTGACTCCTGACTGTAACTGCCCTTTTACAGATTGTAGGCGGGGGTTTTTATCCCCGCGAAAAATGTTTTTTAACAAGGTTGACAGCAGTGGCGCTTAAGGCGCCACTTCGGGACAATTTGGCATTATACAAAATTTAGTATAAAAAATGAAAAATGAGTAAAGCAGACGACGCGGTTTTTCCCCGGGAAGGAGGTTCTGGCTGTAGACGGTTACACCCTCCCCCCCCAAGAAAAGTTGTCTGCTGCGGCACTCTTGTTCCCAATCCGCTGAGTCTTGGGCAGACGGCGAGGAGGGCCTCCTGGCCTCGGCAGCAGTCTGCTATCGCTACTTATTCTCACGATGGCGAATTCCATGGGCCGCGTCAAAACGTTATGTTTCGTTCCGAATAGTCTCCCATGGTTCTCGCGAGATTGCTTGACGGGCAAAATTAAAATCACTAGACGTCACTTCTGTGATACTGTTCTACGTCTGCGCGAGACCGAAGAGTCTGATGCGGATATGTTGCTGGAGGGTGATAATAAATGTCCATGATAGGACCTCCAGGCTTTGGATTCTTCCTCAGCACTATCTCACGTTTCCATCCTTTACGGAAAGGATTGACAAATCTCATACGATTTATGGGAACAGGGTTGGACAATTCCACTTCGTCTTCCTCAATTTCAGAGGAATAACTGGAATCGTCAGGGTGAGATAGAGGAGAGGGTAGAGGGAGAGACTTCTCCCTCGAGCTCCTATCAGGAGAGGAAGGAGGAGAAAGGTCTGGCGGTATCCGATTCACTCGGAAAACCGCTGGAGGATCTAAGAATAAGGCGAATGCGTCTGGCTCAGATTCCTCAGGCAGATCTGGTACTTCTTCCGAGGTGACATAAGAGGCTCCATCATTGGATGAAGATGAGGTTTGATTGCTCCTCGTTTCTTCTCCAGACGACTCGGTTTGCGCTTCTTGGTCTCTCAACAGTCGTTGTCTTCGTTCTCGTCGAGTCTCATGACTTTCGTCACCAGTACTGACTCCAGCGTCCTGAAGTATAGGTACGGACTGTGACGTTTTAGAACTTGAAGATGAACTACTTGACGTTGAGGATGACTGGCTTCCGTCCGGTTGGCAGACATCTTTATTCGACCAATACAGCTTTAAATGAGCGATATTCTCTATACCTTTCTTTTCTCCAGTCTCTGGGTCTTCTAGTTGATATCGCAAGCGGTCTAGCTTGTTCGCGATTTTGTAGGGACCATCCCATTTGGGACATAACTTAGCGGCGACATCACTTGCCGCTTGAGACAAGGGATGCGTCTCCTTCCAGACAAGCGCAATCCCTTTCCGCCTTTGATCATAGTAGCGTTTCTGGTGTGCTTGCGCTTTCTTGGCAAGCTCTTTAGACAAAGCAAGTTGCTTCGCTAAAGCCGAGAGCGATGCGGACCTTTCAACAAAGTCCGCTACTGGCATACCCACGTCCAAGTCCCAGGGAAATCTTGGTTCCCTACCCATGTTAAGGTAGAAAGGAGTTCTTCCTGTTGTTGTATGTGTAGTCGATTTGATGTCGAACTGGATGAATGGTAAGTTCTCGTCCCATCTTCGGTGATCTCGACCAACGAACAGCGAAATGATTTCGCCCAGAACTCTGTTTGTGCGTTCCACTATGTTACTCTGTGGATGATACGGAGTGATGTATCGTGGTTTGACTTTGAACATCTTGAGAATGTCCTTCCAAAGTTGAGAAACGAATTGTGTCCCGTTGTCGCTTACGATGGCTTTCGGACATCCGTAGCGAACTATCATGGAGACGAGTTTCTTCGCACAAGTTCTGGCTGTGAGGTTCTTCATCGGGTACAGTTCGACAAATTTGGTAGCATAGTCCGTGAAAACCAGGAGGTATTTGTGATGGTGTCGGCTTCTTGGTAGAGATCCCATTATGTCCACTCCCAGCAAATCAAATGGCTCAGTAATGGCCGTAGGCTGCATGAGACCTGGACGTTTTCTATTGCGGGCCTTGTGCATCTGACACAAAGGACATCCGCGGACGTACTCGGTAACGTCCTGCCTTAACGATGGCCACCAGTATCTGGCCCGTACCTTATCGAAGGTACGATCTCGACCTCGATGTCCAGATAGAGGGTGGTCGTGAAATAAGCGGATGGCGTCCCGCCAAAACCGCTGTGGAAAATAGATTTTCGCTGGTTGTCTACCATAGGCCTTTCGATATAAGACATCGTTCTTTAGTTCGTAGTACCGATGTCGTTGAGGATTATCTCCTGATATCTGGACTATGATGTCATTGGTGGCTTGTTCATCTTGTTGGGCCTTTCGTACTTCTTCTAGTGTGAAAGAGTGGTACAATGCGTGATTGGCGGGAGGAGCTAATCCGCTACTGGTCGAGGACGAAGTCGACGTCATTGAAGAGGATTCCGCTGGACTGGAATCTTCTGACGAGGACGGTGAAGTCATGTCTTCCAACGACATGGCTAATAGCGAGACAGGCGCTCTTGATAATGCGTCCGCAACCTTGTTCTCAACTCCCTTCTTGTGTATGATCTTGAAGTCATACGTCTGCAGGTACATTGCCCAAGGAACGAGTCGAGAATTTGGTTCTTTCAAGGTGAATAACCACTGTAGTGCCTTGTGATCCGTGATCACAGTGAACGGGATATTCTCCAAGCATGGCCGGAACTTTCCAACTCCCCAATAGATAGCAAGACATTCCTTTTCCGTCGTGGTATATCTTCTCTGGACGTCGGTCAGTTGTTTACTGGCATAGGCAATAGGTACCTCGACGTCATTGAGGATTTGTGACAGGAAAGCTCCAAGTCCGGCGTCGCTAGCATCCGTTGTCAGGAGACACGGCAACTTAGGGTTGTAAGCCGCTAAAGGAGGCGCCATGCAGATCGCATTCTTGATGGCCTGGAACGCTTCCTGCTGTTCTTTCTTCCACTGGTACGGAACGTCTTTCTTCTTGAGGTGGTTTAATGGGGCAACGATCTTGGAATACTGCGGGATGATTCGAGAGTGCCATCCCGCCATGCCCAGAGATCTTTGGATTTCTTTCACGTTCTTTGGGACGGGAAAGTCTACTATAGCCCTAGTCTTGGAGGGATCAATATGAATCCCTCGTTCATTGACAATATGCCCTAACACGGTCGCTTCGCTTTGCGCAAAGCTACATTTCTTCGTCTGAAGCGTAAGTCCCGCTTCAGACAGTCGGTGAAAGACATATTCCAAGGCTTGTAAATGGTCTGCCCAAGTACTGGATGGAATGACGATGTCATCCAGATAGACACAGATGGAAAAGTGGTGTCCATCCCTGAAGACTTCGTCGATGAGTCGTTGAAACGACGACGGCGCATTGCATAGACCGAACGGAAGTACTTCGAACTCGTGCTTTCCCGCATGCGTCATAAAAGCAGTCTTCGCTTTCGCCTGCGGATGGAGATCTATCTGCCAATAGCCGCTCTTTAAGTCCAGTGCTGTGATGAACTTTGGGGCACCCATTTTTCCTAATAGTTCCTCTATTCTCGGAAGCGGATACGGTTCTTTCACGGTCACTTTATTTAAAGCGCGATAGTCTACGCAGAAACGTATCTTTCCGCATTTCTGGTGGACAAGTACCATAGGCGACGCGTAAGGACTAACGGATGGTTTCACGATTCCGTCGCGGATCATTTCGTGAAGATGATCTTCAATTATCCGTTTTTTCTCGTCACTAACACGATATGCGCGTTGACTAACGGGAACATCGGTGGTAGTGTGTATCTCGTGATAGACTAAGTTAGTACGTCCCGTTTTTTGTGAAAATAGTTTTGGAAATCGTAATAATAAAGTTTTTAAGTCTTCCTTTTGTTTAGGACTCAGTGTAGGCGACGCGACAGGGAGATTAAGCACGAATGGAAACGTCGTTCCGTCAATCTGACACGTTTTTGTACCAAAATCCAAAATGGCACGATGTTTATACAGGAAATTTTTTCCCAGAATAAAATCGTTTGGCAGTGAGGGAACTACGTGAAACTCTTGCTTTAGTTTTAACTGTCCTAAGCGGAAATCTATTCGCGCGCGTCCCTTCGTGAAGGTATAACGTCCATCGCCTAACACTATGCATTGAGTCTCTTCTTCTTCCGGAATTACTAAGTCTGGTTTCAAAGTTCTGACTAAATTACGCCACTGATATAAGCTGATAAAACAAGCATCAGCGCCTGAATCTACTCTAGTCGCGAAAGTCCCATGCGAATACACGGCTTCTATGGCCACGGGAGGATCAACCTCACAGCGACGCACACCATAGAGCCAATTTCCATGAGGGGCTTTATTTTCTTCGCGCGGCGGGAAGACGATCCCCTTTTTGTCTTCCCGCTTTCGCGTTTTCCGAAGCCTGTCTTTGCGCGACTTCTTGTTTGTCCGGACAGGTTGTGGCATAATGCCCTAAGAGTCCGCACTTGTAGCATTCTACACGACTTAAGTCGTTTTGCTCGGGCTTAACCTGTCGGAGTCTTTGGTCTGTTGGTATTTCTTGCTTTAGGTGTCGCAACCTTTGATTTTGCCCCTCCCCCCGGCGGTTTAGTAAAAACCGCGGCGGTGGGAGAATTTCTTCTCCCACTGGATTCACGCGGGGTAGACTTTGCCCTTTCAGTAGGATACAATGAGCTAGAAGGGGTCGCTCGTAAAATTTCTTCTGTTACGCAGCCTTTTTCTATGAAACTGCGCATTGTCCTTATGTTGTCGTTAAAGACATGGATGCGTATTTCGGGGAGGATATTTCTCTTGCAAATACCAACAAGTTCAGAGTCAGTGTACGGAACGCGTAGATTCTGATTCATCGCGGTGATATTCGCGATGTACGCGTCAAAAGAGACACTAGCAGGTTGTTTAAACTGCGCTATTTCTAGGCGGAGGGATTCCTCCGCTCTTACCGAAAAGAAATAGTCTCTAAAAGCGCCTTTTACTGTACGCCACGTTAGTGCTTGATTAGGCCTATTCATGTCTCTAAACCAGATTAATGCACGGCCCCTTAATATTTGGGGTAGAAGCGCGATAATGTAATTTCCTGCCATGCTGTGATATTCAGCGAATTCCGTCAAAGTCCGAAGGAATTCTGGACTTCAACTTCACTAAATAATAAGTGAGGGGGTGGTTTTGCCCTATTTTTTGCGGCTGGTCTAGTTTCTATATTTGCTAACGTAGTCGCAAGTGTTTGAATAGTTTGAATCAATACATTGGACGCTGCACCTTGCAGTGGCGGCGGCGGAGGAGGGTTCCTCCTGCCGCTTGTCCTTGTCCATGGGCCGGACTAGTACCAAGGCTTGGAGGAGGAGTGTTCCTCCTCGGGGGAGCTTGCGGATCGGCGGAATTCATGACGCGACAGTTAATGAGTTCAAGCAATGGCACAAGTAATTTTCACAAGTACGCGTTAAGTACAATTGGTAATTGTCAGTCTTAACGAGTCCTGGCAAGCTCGACACTTTATGTAACCGTAAAATTAGAAAGTAGGAAAGGGGGCCTAATTTTCACGGCTCACAAAGAATTTAAATTAAAACTAGAAAACTATGAAGTTCCCAGGTTCCCGTTTAAATTACTTATTGTCCATGACTAACAATATTTACCAGGTAATCCATTGTCGAAGAAAACGCAGCGTGGTTTACAATAATAACTTGGATTTATTCAAAACAAAAACAAACGCGACCAAACAGGAGCGCGAATACAAATGAACTGCCGACTGACCCGCTTTACAGATTGTAGGCAGGGGTTTTTATCCCCACGAAAAATGTTTTTTAACAAGTTTGACAGCAGTGGCGCTTAAGGCGCCACTTCGGGACAATTTAACATTATAAAATTTAAATGTAAAAAATGAAAATTAACAAAGCAGACGACGCGGTTTTTCCCCGGGAAGGAGGTGCTTGGTATGGACGGTTACACACTGAATTTTTTAAATCTCAAATAGTTTTTTACCTCTCCGAGTGACGTATGTCTATGTGTTTGTCTATATGTGTCTGTCCGTTGTTACACTAGTGCGCTGCGTTAGAAGTTCGTTTTTGTTTTGATGTGTAAAGAAATCCTTCAGAACCTTAATATTCCCGTTTTTACCTCTCCGAGTGACGTATGTCACGGAGAGGTTCTGTAACGATCGTGTGTGTCTGTTTGTTTGTGTGTGTGTTTGTGTGTCTGTTGTTACACCCACGTGACCGCGTTCGCAGTTTCCAAATCGGAGCAAACGTGTTCGCCATTTCCGAACTGCTTTCACAGTCACGGAAATGGCTCCTCTACTTGAGTTCTCACACCACCATATTCTGGTCTTTGTCCATCCCACACGGACATCAGTCTGTACTTACTGGCTTCTAATCATCACCATCTTCTGGTCTTCGTCCATTTTACTTGGACACCAGTCTGTACATACTGGCTTCTAATCACCACCATCTTATGGTCTTGGTCCATCCCACTTGGACACCAGTCTGTACATACTGGGTTCTAAACACCACCATCTACTGGTCTTCCGTCTATTCCACATAGACACCAATCTGTCTCATTGGCTTCTAACTCCATCGTCATCGTTTGGTTTAAGACATTCGCGGCGATCAGCTAGGGTTACGAGAAACGTCTAGCCTCCCTAGGGTGGGTTGTCCACCAAAGGTTTTCGCAATTGCGGTTGTTCTTGCTTTAAAGTATAGTTCGACACCCTTATATACTACCTATTTGAGTTTGGCGAAGCAACCGGCTTATGCCTCATTTCAAACGCCAATATTAGTCAAGTCTCTCAAGAATGTTTAATTGTTCTTTATCAAAACGATGTAACGGTCAATAAGGCAAACAACTGACGAAGAAAATATTTAATATTAATTATATTTATTTTAATATTTAAGATAATCTTGTTTCTCAACTCAAAATTAATACGGAAAGAGTTAAAAAGCAGCTTATGTTTTTGTCTGTGTGTGTCCGTCCATTGTTACACTAGTGCGTCGCCTTTGCAGTTAGCCTTGTGTTGATGTGTTAAGAAATCATACAGAACCTTAATATTCCGTTTTTCCATAATATAAAGTGAATATGTGGAAGTATTTTTCATAATTATGATGCATTTAGTACTTTTGTAGCTTTAAAGCTCTGTTTCATTTTGATATTCCAAAATTTTTTTTAATATTGTTATTTGAAATGGCTGTTTATATATTACTTAAGCTATACTACATCTGTATATAAAATAATCCTTGGTTTAGTGATTTCATGAAGAAAACTAAGACCTAGACTCCGGCGGGTATAACAAGCATTATCCGCAATAGGCTTAGTGAAACAAAGAGTAAATAATTGAGGCCTGAGGTGTAGTAAAGTTTTGGCTTTGATTTTCGTGTCTGAAATGGAGAGACATTCACGGTTCAGAGTGAGCCGAAAGTTAAATACACTCTTAATATAATCAGGTTAAGATTTTATAATAGAAGAAAAGATCATGGTGGCAATTAGATTAGTAAAAGGGCTTAGTAAGCGGGTAGTAGCTACAGACTTATTATTCTCTTAATGGTGCGCATTGACTATTAGTGGGTCTAGCTACAATTTAGCGTTGGTGTTATTTAACGTTAACATTCATGTTGGCAAACTATGAATATTGTTGAGGTGAGACGAGACGATAGTGCTTACACTGCGAACCAGTTGTGAATGTAGCTATCAGAATATAGGGTAAACAACTGAAGCGTAGACTTCATTTCCTGTTCTTTTCCCCATTGACTTATTTCCATGTGTCCAAGATTTATCCTTATTGGATGTAAAATGTCGTCTGCTTTACTGTACATTCGCTCTGTTTGGAATACTGCTTCAATATTTCGTAAATGTTTACTTCAAAAATGTGAAATAATTCCATATCTAGGTAAATAAGTTTGTAGTAGTAGACCTCTTGACTCGGAGAGGTAATATTTTGGTTTTCCCAACTTGTCCATAATATAAAATGAATATGTGGAAATATTTTTCGTAATTATGATGCATTTAGTACTTTTGTAGCTTTTAAGCTCTATTTCATTTTGATATTCCACAGATTTTTTTAAAATTATTATTTAAAATGGATGTTTATATATTACTTAAGCTATACTACATCTGTTTATAGCATAATCCTTCCTAAAGTGAATACAAGCGCAACGCTACAATGTTGGTCAAATGAACTGTCATTTGTTAATAGGCCTAGTGAACCAAAAAGTAAACGCTTGGGTTTGGTTTTCGTTTCTGTAATGCAGAGACATTAACGGTTCAGAGTGAGCCGAAAGTTAAATACACTATTAAATAATTAGGCTTAGATTTTATAATCATGGTGGAAATCTGGGCCGGGTTCAGCAGAGCCCAGCGCTTTTAGCAGTGTCCTACATAACGGGATTTTGTTTTTGAATTTTGACGTCACGGTGCTTAACGCTGAGCTAGCGCGGTCTTCAAAGAAAATAGTCGGTTTTTGGATAACGTGATGTAAAACGTGTAGTTCTCAGCTTGGCGAAAAAACCATGGATGAATTAATACAAATAGCTCTATGGGACTATAGCTATTTAATTGGCGTGAAACCAGTTGATCACGCGAGAATTTTAAGAGATATGTTAGTTTCTAATTTTAATTATAAAAGTTGTTATCTATCTCTATAAATATGTTATCATACAATTTTTGTTAAGTCTTGGTACCTTGCACGCTTTATTGCGCTAGCGTCATTTATAAAACGCCGATGACCGGAGAAAAGCTATGACGACAGAGCTCACCGGTAAACATTTCCAAAATCCGCTGTCTTTTTTGGTGAGCTCTGCTGAACGCAGCCCAGACCAGTGAAATGTCTGATCGTAATCGGATAATAGCTTCGTGTTTTCATGCTTTTTATGGTACGCATTTACTTTCAGTGTGTGTAGCCACAAATAAGCTTTAGTGTTATGTAACGTTAACAGTCATGTTGACAAACTAAGAAAATCGTTGAGGTGAAACGAGAGGATAGTGTTTATATGGCAACCCTGTTGTGAATATGGTTTTGAACATAGAGGGCATACAGTTGAGGAGTAGAAAATTGGGCCTTTACAAACACGTAAAGGTAGTATCCCTCCAAAGTTTTATCTCTTCATTTCCCGTTTCTCCCCCATCGGATGATTTTAATGTGTACAAGTATATCATTATTGGATGTAAAATGTCGTCTGATTTACAGTATATTTGCTATGCTTTGTATACTGCTTTAATATTTCATAGATTTTAACTTAAGAAACATTTCCATATCTGGGTAAATAAGTTTGTAAGTAGTCGTCTTGACTCGGAGAGGTAATATTTTGGTTTTCCCAACTTGTTTAAACTTAAATTACTTTTTTAAACTTCAATCATTTTTTTTTAAATTTCAATTATTTTTTTTATTTCAATTAATTTTTTTTAATTTCAATTAAATGTAAAAGTTAATACTATTTTTTTCCTTTTTAATCAAAATCTTTCTTTTTCGGATTTTTCCGATATTCAGTGAATTTAACATGCATTGATGTTCTTTCCTAAGAAATTAATTTTGGAATTACCTAATTCTCAAAAAATATTATAATAATAAATAAAAGTAGTCTTACCTTGTCAACCATTTTGGGGTATCCTTCCTCCGTGAAGCTTGGGTTTAGATTGAGCACTACTCTCCTTATCCAGTTTGTATGCTGCTCTCCTTTAAATTCTATTTGATGTTGCGTTTTAGAAAGTGCCAAAGGTTCACTGGAAGAAGACTCCTTGGAAGTTGTTTCTTTTTCTGCGACACAAGAACCACTTGGTTGGAAAGACGTTTGTCTATTTTATCAATAAAACATGAAATTATAGATACTGCCTTTATAAATGAGTGAATTTTTTGCGAATATTTCAACTTTACTCTCAAAGTATTTCTTTGCTTAAAAGTTTATCTCTTCAATTGCGTTCGTCTATATCTTGTATGTTTATTTTTTCTAGGCCCGCCTTCAAGTGGTTGACGGTAATTTTTTTCCTTTTTAGAATATTCGTTTTGTATTACAATTGGCTTTAAACGACTCGATATAAATTTCATTATTAGTTTTGGCAGCTCGTTATAATCCGGATCACAGTTTCTAAATAAATGTTTGGAATGGTTAATATAACAAGCTTGAAGTTAGTGTAGTGTGCGGTGTTCAATCAGAAAGGCGATTTCGACTGCCTGCTCTTATAATTTTTGGCCTCTGGGAATGGTTGGTTCGATATCCCGTATGTCCATTTATCTCTCTTAAATGGGCAGTCGAATAAGTGTTACCCTTGTTACTTACTTTTTTATAATTTCATCTAGAGAAATCATGTCAAATGCTCAAATTAAAACAAGAACCAATTCAATTATATTAGCACACACAAATGAAACTCTTGACCAAGCACCCATAAATGGGATTCTTATCGAAGCGCTTGATACTTACAGGGAAAAGCCTCTACAGTCTGCTTGATGAAAGTAATTAAGTCATTTTGACCAGGTGATGGTAAAGGCATGAGTAGAATAACTTCTCTGTGTTCAAGTTTTGTGAGTAGCGGAAGATATACATTTTCAGGTTGGTTATAATTGAGGATGCTTTTGTTCGAGCGTACTGTAAAAATTTCCACATTCTATTGTATATATATATTTAAGTTTCATTAGCAACACTTGAAAAAATGTCTACCCTTTTTAACTCTATGTTTCCAACAGAGAGAATGATTCTTTTTCCGGGTATTCTCTTAATCACTCTAGATAAATCTTCCAATTTTGAGCGGTATCTGGCGTATCCAATTTTTTCATTTCTAATATTTGCACGGTTGCTGTGTATAGCTTCATAAATAATAATTATATTAAAAATTTTCGATATTAACCTTTATAACTTTTAGTTAAATAATTAAAATTTTTCAACTTCAATTTTACAATGATAAAAACTAGTGCGGCTTCTTATTGGTCCTTAACACACTAATTTTACCTTCCGAATGACACGAACCAATTATAAGCCTGAAAGCTCTAAGCATTGCTCCTTCAAAACTATCTAATTGTGCTTAATGCACCATCGATTTACTTTTAAATTTTCTAGGAACAAGTTCAGATTACCCGGCGCTAGTAAAAGTTAAAATAAGTATATATTCGACAAAAAAATAAGAAATTTAAATTAAGCCCAGGGTTAACGTTTTCAAAATTTTTATATAGCTAAAACAATAATTTGAAATTGCAGAACAAAAATATAGACTTCAATTTGTTTAAAAGTCCGTGGTAACCCGCACTTATACCACTTTCGAACATTTGGAATGCCATTGAACATTTCAGAAAAACGAAAGGGGTTCTGAAGGGGAAAAAAATACCGCGATAGTAAGAGGCTGTAAGACTCTACCTGACAACTTTCATGTAGGCCTAAACAGTAATAAATGAAGTATCCTACAAGAATGTTTACACAACGTTACTCTATTTGTGATAGCATGTTAATTAAAGGTCTAAAAGTTTATTGGAATACCCGAAACCCTCGCAATATTTCCTTCATTATTAGAATTTGAACATCTAGGCTCCATTTACCCCTTTTCCCCCCACACGTTTTTTTACAGTCAAGATTTAGGTTTTGCCTATATCATTGAAAATTGAGCGAAATAGGGGAATGGTTTTTATATTGAATTAGTACTTCTACATTCTAATATTTTGTATTTTTGTACCAGGTTTTCCGATATTTTTTTCTACTAAAAAATGGAGGACCAAAACTGTGACGGAATGGCCAAGCCAACCGTCTTGAACTTTGAAAATGGGAGTGGTACGAAACTACCGATCACTTATCCCGCAAACGTCCAACCCATAGAAAATATGGGTATGGTTCATCAAAATTACGACGTAATCGTCAAGCCAACAGTCGTAAAGACTGGTAATGGGCGTGGTTCGGAAGAGCCGACCACAGACCCGACAACTGTCCAACCCATAGAAAATATGGGTATGGTTCATCAGAAGTACGACGGAATGGTCAAGCCAACAGTCGTAAAGACTGGTAATGGGCGTGGTTCGGAACAATTAACCGACCACAGACCCGACAAATGTCCAACCCATAGAAAATATGGGTATGGTTCAACTGGACTACGACGGAATGGTCAAGCCAACCGTCAAAAACACTGTCAATGGGCTTGGTACGGAACAACCGACCACAGACCCGACAAATGTCCAACCCATAGAAAATATGGGTACGGTTGATCGAAATAACCATGTGATTCACAAGGAAACTTCACTTACTGATAATCTTGTTAAACCTTTCACTGATTCTGAATCAAGTGAAGATGAATACACTATTAATAATGATCCTATATCTGAAATGAATGTTGAGACATTTGGTGTTTTCCGCAGCAATTGCTCCCATAAATTAGGGATTGTAGAAGCTGAACAGATATTGAAATCTATTTTGAAAGGAAAGCAAAGTGGTCCCATCTACAGAACTGTTCTGCCGAACACTTTCACTCCAAAAGGAGGAGAAAATATAGCTTTTCGAGTTCCCGTTGAGGAAGAAACGGATGTTATATGCTCCGACCGAATTTTTTGGAACTTATCCAGAACAACTGGAATTTCGCCACCTATAAAGCCTGTTATTCGGCAATAGTATTATGTTAGACCTGGAACGAGCCTTAAAATGAATTCTGGTTTTTCCAAAATGGTTTTCAAACTCCGAAATAATAAAAATAGAAAACATATGGCTATTTTAATTCAGTACTGGGGCGACTCAAGTTTGGCAGAACGTCGTTGCCATGTTAATTCCACCAAAAATCAACGAGTTTTTACTACAACTATGAAAACTGTACGAAAAAATATTAAAGAAAATCTTGGCAAAGGTATGACTCCTAGAAACGCTAACAATAGCATTTTAGATAAAACTGAATTAGTTTTCAAATCGAAAACATTTGTTGAACCTGAAATCAAGGTTTGTCACCATGAAGTAGAAGACATTGGAGCTCGAGACCTTAAACAGACTCAAAAGTTTAAATACAGGATGGACCATGATAATATGATTTCAAACGATCCATATTTCAATTTTATGCAACTTTCAAAAGGACCACTAAAAGATGCAATTTTGGAAGTTTCATATTTGCAAAATTTCTCCGTGATAATATGTCATCCAGATGTTTTGAACCTTGGTCTTCGTTTGTTAAAAGCGTCGTCCGAAGATTCCGACTTGGAACAACAAATATCTTATGACACAACTTTTGAAGTGGGAAATTTTTATGTTTCCTTTGTTACAATGAAAAATACTGAGCTTGTTGAGCAGCCGATATTTCCTATTTTTGCCATGGTGCATAACCGTAAATTGAAAGGAACACATCTTCATTTCTGGAAAGATTTTGTTGCTCCCAAATTGATGCTTGATGCCTATGGAAAAAAAGTTCCAATTATGTGCGACCGCGAACCTGAGTTCTGAAGTTGGAAGAAATAACAATTGCTATTGCCATAATAACGTAAACCGAAATGTTACTGACTGGCCTAAGACTACGGACGCAACTCCTGAACAAACACAGGCTTACAAAGAGTTTGTTAAGGATTTGATGAATTGCGAGAGCGTTGAAAAGTTTGAAGAAATATATTAGGGTTGTAAATTTTCCGGAAAATTTTCCGCTAATCGGAAAAATATAAAACTAGCAATTATGTGAGCTTCGAGTCAATTTATCTAACTTTTAAAGATTTAAAACATTCTCCAGTTATTTTGCCATATTTAGTAGATTTATTAAAGTACCACCAAATATTAGTGGTTGATTTTCCCATAATTTGTGACTTTAAACAGGGATAACAAACTTTATAACATTAACAACATAACACCTCGTTTCCCTTACAATGACGCAGACGATCACTATCCTTTATGCCTGATAATTTTAGTTTCACTTGGGTCTCTTAACGGTTAGGTCTCTACTCTATAACGCCTTATACCGTCATAAGAGCAAACAGTAACCCTATGCATGCAAGCGATAGCAAATGAGTGAGCTTTTCCTATAGAGAATAGGGGTCACTAGACTCTGTGCCCTTGGACAATTTTTTACCCCTCCGAATTCACCTAAAACAAAATGAGTGTTTTGAAAAGAAAGGCAATTGAAAAATTTTAAAGTTTTAACATTTTATTTGAAAAACTGGCAGCGGAAAAATACGGAAACTTTTCCGGAAAAATATAGCTCGGTCATTTTCCGACTTACAACCCTAAAATATATGAAACTTTTAGGATCACATGGGCTCGTGAATTTGTGTTGTGCGCTGACAAAAACCTCAAGTTTGCTTTACGTAAAGGGTGTATTAATGCTGTAACTAAGAGGTTTGCTGCTTTCAAAAACTGTGTACCCACCAATAACAATAGTGAAAGCATTC
Source organism: Phalangium opilio (assembly GCF_054372755.1). NCBI lineage: Eukaryota > Metazoa > Arthropoda > Arachnida > Opiliones > Phalangiidae > Phalangium > Phalangium opilio. Next base: position 5,001,304 of record NW_028324204.1, read on the forward strand.
ACGCAGACTTCAAAAAATATATTGGCAAGGAATTGAAAGTGAATGAGGCTGTAAAAGCTATCATTAACTTCCAGCTGATGAAACTGAGAGAGGCCAATCGGGCTTACGTTAATCTAGGTTCTTATCATTTGAAAAGCCATTTAAGGGACCCACATTTTAAAGGTATTCAGAATCCAGATTTGCAGATCTTGCCAAATGTATACTTTTTGTCAACAAGGATATAATTGATAAAATCAAGGTTCCTTCTAACAGTGCAAAAGCCCTAGATCCTTCAAATAGTTCTTTTGAGGCTCTTACTTCTATTTGCCTTGAAAATCATTGACGCCGTTAGGCGTTTACTTGGTGACACTAAGAGTCAAATCCCCACTGCAACTGTTTTGCTAAAACCAAAGGTTCGCAGTGGGCGAAAGAAACCCAGAATGGACGATTATGACTATTCGTTCACAGCTGCTCCAGACACAACTTACTGCGAGAGAGATACTGACAATGATGAATCTTTTTGTTAAACCATAGATGTTTCAGCAGTGAGAACGATGAAATAGACAGTGAGTTTCATGATAATGACGATTTTGACAATGGTGAGCATAACACCGAAGTCAGAAATCTGGACAGTTGCGGTTTTACAAAACCCAAAATCGGCAAAGAGACATACCAAGAACAGGGGGATTGTATAAGTACAGCAGAGGACCCCTGTCAAAATATTCATGATGATATATTTATTGAAAATACTGCTATACTGGAGAGCCAGGGAAAATTGGTCATTACTGACCCAAATGAAACATATGATGTTAATGTTATGGCTGATTTGGAAGACCAGGAAAAAATAACTCAATTAATTATGACGTAGGAATGGAATATGAACAGCTTTCCGAAAATCCAACAACACTGGAAGAGTACGGAGAATCGGTAATTCCTGTGACAAACGAAACGCCTGATTTGGAAGAGGTGGAAAACCATAACACAATTAATTACGATAAAGAAATGAAATCACTAGAAAATCATGGAGAATCTGTATTGCCTGGGCTAAATAAAACTTACTTTGTTTCGGAAATGCCTAATTTGGAAAAGCAGGAAAATCCTACAACACTGGAAGAGTACGGGGAATCGGTAATTCCTGCGACAAACGAAACGTACGTTGTTTATGAAATGCCTGATTTGGAGGTGGAAAACCATAACACAATTAATTACGATGAAGAAATAAAATCACTAGAAAAGCATGGAGAATCTGTAATGCCTGGGCCAAATGAAACGTACTTTATTTCGGAAATGCCTAATTTGGAAAAGCAGGAAAACAATATTCAAAATGGTACTGACGAACAAGTAGGAAAGGAACTGTTTCCTGAAAATCCTACAACATTGGAAAAGACCGAATGAATGAAAGACGATATGGGAAAGTTAGGAAATTCACGACTTGCTATTATAATTGATAAACTTGAAATGTCCCTTAGATCTGAACCCCTGAATGAAAACACCTTGTTTGGCACTTCATCCGAAAGTTCAAGTGGTCAGCTAAACTTGGAATATGATTATGTACAAGGACTAGTTCATTACAAAGACTTACAGCAAGCAATGCAAACGAAAACCCTTATGTTGAATAAAGAAGTGAGCAGTTTCGTTATTGAAAACTGCATGCAAAATTTGGTAAAAGAGTGCAATGCCGAGAAACACGTCTTAGTAGTAGAAAGCGGAATGTTTGTAAATTTGCACAAATCACTTAATGGGCTGCTTAATATTGACGACGATGATGACGAACTTAACCTCGTCAAACGCTACTATGAAACAGAATTTAAATATCTAGACAGAAATGAAGCAGCAAATAAAGATATTTTGGCCATTTTATTTTCGTTAATGTAATGAACAGGTCTGGTAAACATTGGTTTTTGGGACTAATAAATTTTGAAAGAAAAGTGATTTGCATTTTAGATGGAATGCACACAAACCCATCTCATATCTCAAAGCCCATAAAAAGGCTCATTACTTTTGTTATTATTACCTACCACACTGTTAACTTGCCTTTTGAGCGAGAAAAATGGTCCTAACAAGTCAGTAATGACTGTCCTACCCAGTCTTTATCTTCCAACGACTGTGGTCTTTTTGTATTGTACTAGATATCACTTCTTGATATTGTGTAAATTTGTAAGCGCTTCTTCCTGGTTTCCCTTTCCTAGCGGAAAACATAAAATACTTGGCTTCTCTAAATCTGACTCTGGATTCAATTAAAGTCTAGGGCATGAATGTTGGAGTAAAACTAGAACGGGTTTAAATGGCCAATCGAAATCAAGTTTATTAACATAAAATCTAACCAAGGCAGAAGGCCCTGGCCCACAAACGACAAACACTTAATTTAAATCCCCGTATTATATTTACATTAGCCCCCAAAATAATATTAACATGCACACTATCCCACAAAATATAAATAGCACTTCAGTGTTGGTATTGAAATTGTTTAACAATACCCAAAACGTTAGCTCTTTCTCCATTCACGCGCACGAAGCGAACGCGCACAAATTTCGTAAGGCGCTAAATCTTTAAACCGAACCAGGATTCTCAGAAGGTGGGTGGTTAGTGGCTCTTCGAAGCTTCCTCGGTTGGCCTCGTCACTCGAAATGCCTAAGTCTCGAGGCTCTTCGTTCTACTTAGAATCTTCTAAGTATCAGGACGGTCGAACTCGTAACTCGAAAACGTCTAAGTATCGAGGCACTTCCCTTTCGTTGCCTAGAAGCAGCAAAGCCTTACTCTCCTTCCCAGTCGAGTTATTCTCCATAAAGTAGCTCTTCTCGACCTCCAAATACAGTCCCTCAATTCTTCCTTTTCGCGGGCATTTTCATTTTAGCCAGTCATGTATCGAGATTTGGTCAAATTCGTCGAGTTCTCCGTACTCCGGTAAAGGTTCAAAGGTCGAAAAGAGAGAGAGAGAGAGAGTAGATTTCTGGGCACCAAATGTGTCCCAAGAGAGAGAGCATTTAAGAAGTGGTAACAGGTACCATTAAGTGTCACAGCGAAGACGCGAATGTTCCAACTTTCCAAGTATAGATACAATACAGAAAGATAACAGAGCAATTTGAAAATAAAGTTCAAATGGCCTGAACCGACAAAATGCAAAAATGTATTTAACTAGATATATAGAATTTAACCCCTACCCAAAAACTTTCGCTTGGACATTTTTCGTAGATGCAAAAAGCGAGATAGGGACTGCAATAAAATGGGGCTCATTGAGAAGCAAAGTACTAAGGATACCACCGTAGGAATAAGCGTAAAGAAGGATTCTCGGACCTACCCAATAGCGTGGTTGCATTTGGGAATAATTAGTAAAAACTGGGAATGTATAAAAATGAAATGTATTTCTTACCAAAAGTGGGATCTAAAAATATGGCCGAGATAAATTGCCCTTGAATAGGCGTATAACGTTTTGCATATAGTATATAATTTTAACATGTAATAAAATCGTATTTTACCCAGTCTTAAAAATATAATAAAATAGTAAAGCACCGTAATGGCGGTTTAAAAAAACCCAAAAAAAAATTCCACATAAACTTGAGGTTTCTTTAACGGTTTTGCATACCTTCTTTCTCGCTTGAAACGCTTTTTCTTAAGAAGCTGATAGTTATTACATAACCACATGGTGGAAAACTTAGGCCAAAAATATAATTTTAAGCTAAAAAAAGAACTAAATCGAGAAAAACAGGGAATTAATGTTCGTTTTAGCTGTGCTTTTTGTCATATTTGTCTCCATTACATGGGTGTAATATTTAGTCCATGACCTGTTATAGCCATTAATTTTAGTCTATGACCAGATATTCCCTTATACGTATCATTTTTAGTCTATAACGTGTTTTTACGTTGCATAGGTCTGTTATATTACGTGTGGTACTAAACACTTATTTGGTAATTAAGTCGGGAATAGCGCACGCGATTTCATGGATAATTCAATCAAAAACTGGTAAAAGTGACAGCTTTGATAGTTCAAAAATCGTGACACGAGGATGGTTTTTGAAGTTCAATATAAAGGTGGAGATCTAAAAGGACTTGTGAAACGTATATTTTAAGAGTTTGTAGAAGTTTTTAATAATTGTTAAACTCGTACTGGAAATGAATAATTTTGCATTTTTTATAGTTCTGAACGGGTATATATCGTCCCTCACTTCCACCAGTCCTACAATAACAACTTTTCGTATAGGTATATATATGTATAGATAGCCTTCCCTCAGTGGGAAGCGATTTTGAGGATTCTTTAGAAATAACACTGACATCGATAACATCTTCAATAGACCAGTAAGTTGTTAGTTTCTTGGCAAAAGAAATTGTGCAATTATTACCGCAATGTTTCTTTATGATACTGTTGATTTTCTACGATTTACGGAAATAGAAATATGCTAAACTAGAAATAACGCCTTATACTTTCGTTGTCACTGTTTCCGCCGACTATTGAATTGGGCAGACATTTCTCATGTTTATGTGGCACGCAACATACGTTTTTATTGTACGTGAGCCACGTATAGCCTTAGATGAATGTTGGGTGCTGTACAACCTCAGCATATTGTAAAACTATTTTTGCCCTTGTTTATTTATTTAATCCGTTATATATACTTTAAGAAGTAGTTATTTAAATTGTTTTTAATAATTCCTGTTCCAATACTTTATATTGATTACGATTTTGATCAAAATTTTGAGATAAATGATATGCCCATCGGCGACCTTTATTGCTATCAATGTGAAACCATTCTCTTATTACTAGTTCTCTGCTAACGTACGAGAGATAGGCTAAAACATATACACCACAATCAAAACCGTTTGGTTGCTGGGATAGTGTTTCGTTAAAATAAGTGCAAGGAAATATTCCTTCGCTTTTGAAATATTCTTTAGCTATTCTTCTCATTCTATCAAAATGCTCATTTAGTACTTGTGGCCTACTTCCAGTATAATCTTTGACGTTAATTGAATCATAAATGTGAATGTAGGTGTTGGTGACGATACCCAACATCCAGTGGTCGTGAATTCCTGGTTTTCTAGGAATAAGTATAACTATATTTCGCCTACACGAGCCAATGGGGTTTTGTCTATTTAGAATTTTTAAGACTATATCTACGCTTTGTTGTGCCTCATTGAGAATCAAATATTGGTAAACAGTCGGTGTCAGAAATGTGCAATTATTTTCATTGTGGTGAACCTTTAATAAAACAATCATTGCTTTAGCAAACCACCATCTATATAATTCTGAGGTAAAAGTGATTGTTTAAAATTATCCTTTTCAAAATTTGCTTCACACATTCTCTGACAATCAAAATGTTTTAATTCCAAGTGATTTTCAATGCAGCAAAAACGAATTCGAAGTTTTTTGGTTTCCATAATTTTATTATTTGAATGGTTATTCAAATCTGATTTCATCGTAATGGATTGCTCTTCCTGCTTGCATTAATGCTTTTCCATTAGCCTCATACTGCAAATTTTTTTTTTTTTCTTTTGATGTGTTACAATTGGAACTTTTCATTGGAGTTGAAAGCGTAACAGGTTTTGTCCCTTTAACCTTGAAGGTGGGAAACTTTGAATTGATCTCAGAGGATGAATTAACCTTTCTCTTTCGTGTAAGCTTATCCAAAGTGTATTGAGGATTCTGCTCATTATCTACGTCTTCCAGATTTAGATCCACATACTGTTCCTGGAAGAGTTTCGCCGCTTGAATGTGGTAGCAGTTTGGTGAATAATTACAAGAACAATAGTATTGTTCAAGATTGACGATATTATTTTTTTTCCCTATTGGGTTTCTAATCAAACAGCATTTGCTGGTTTTTTCATAGCTAACCGTGTTATTCGCAACGAATTGAGCAGCCATTGTTTCAATTTTATTACCACTAACGAAGCTTTTCAATTGTTTAGGAAACTTCCCCGAAATGACAAAATCCACATTATTTACTTTAGGGAACCGCTGATATTTTGGAAGATTGATACTAAGATTTTGTAGTCCAAGTTCGTATTATTGTTCATTAAATTCCATAAGAACTCCCATTTGAAACAGGGTGGAACAGAAAACAAACATCGTCATCTTTTAACATTTGAGCTTTATTTTCTTAAGGTAGCTTCGCAAAGAAGCTCAAATTTGCCACATAAGCTTAAAGATGAAGCTGAAACTGTTTTTGGTAGCTCGGTGCTATTCAGAAATCAGCTTCAGTTTCAGAAACCAGTTTCATCTTCGCGCCGAACACTTCGCAAAGCAGAGTTTTTTTTTAAATAATTTTCATTTTCGCCGCAAGGGTGTCATTAGTAAAATCAAAACTAAAATGGCGGCTGGTAACAGGGAAATGTTACTCTTGCTTCTTTTAAAAAAGAGATTGTTGCTTCTTAAAAAAAAAAGAAGAAACCAAAGAGTTCTTAGAAGAAAACCGCGTTGGTGGGTTCATCCAATATGGATAAACAGGAAGAAAGAAGGGGATTTTCATACACTGGTAAGTTTTTAGTTAAGCCTCGGCTGTTCTACCCTTTAAACACTGTCATTAGGATGAAGATGAAGAGATAAAGATGTTTCATTTTACAGATGAAGGCAATGAGACAAAACGACCATGTCTATTTCAAAAACTACACACGCATGTCACCAGAACATTTTGATAAACTAGTAGGTTTGTGTAGTAGTCGTTTGAAAAAGTATCCAGTGTCGAGAGAAGCAATTTCTCCATCTCACCGATTGGCAATCACTCTCAGGTAAGCATAAATATTTTCTGGTTGTATAAGACTACTGATTTAAAAACAATTTCAATACCATATAGATATCTGGCTACTGGTAATAGCTTAATTTCGATAGCCTATTCATTTCGAATAGGAATTTCAACTACACATTATATCGTACGTGAAACTTGTCAAGCAATTTGGGATATTCTACACCCAATCTATTTACAAGTAAATTAATTATTTCGTCTATTTGTAGTTCTTTTATTATTAAATATAATCATATATTTCAGAGTCCCACAGAAAGGACCTGGAAAGATGCTGCCGCAAAATTTTATGGAATTTGGCAGTACCCAAATTGCATTGGTGCTGTCGATGGCAAGCACATATTGATTCAACAGCCCAAAAATACAGGATCAATGTATTATAATTATAAGGTAAGTCCAAGCATTAAAGTATCTCATGTTGAATTTGCAAACATAATTTATATTTTCTCGCAGGGAACAAATTCTATTAATTTAATGGCTGTGGTTAATGCTGACTATAAATTTATAGCTGTTGATATTGGTGCCTACGGTTCTAGTTCCGATGGTGGGGTTTTCAAAGCTTCTGCCATTGGTAGAGCTCTGGAAAATAACCATTTAAATATACCTGGCCCTGCTGTTTTACCGGGGACTAGTATATCACTGCCCCATATCATGGTAGGGGATGATGCTTTTCAGCTGCGCCCTGATTTTCTAAAACCATATAACAGACAAAGCTTGGATAATCCAAAAAGGGTTTTCAATTATCGTCTGAGTCGAGCTAGGTAATTAAGACATTTAATTATGTAAAAATATTAATATGTGTTAATAATTTTTTATCATTAGAGAGTTTAGCCCTCAATAATTGTAGATTAAACTGTCATGTATATATGAATGTTTGAATGTTTTCTTTAAAGGAGGTGCAGTGAAAATGCCTTTGGTATTTTGGGAGCTAGGTGGCGAATATTTAGAAGACCTATTATACTTTCACCGGATAACGTGGATTTGGTTACTAAAGCCACAGTCGTGTTACACAATTATATAATAACAGAGGAGGAAGTGCTAGAAGGGCCACAAAGGGTCTATTGCCCCCCTGGTTATGCCGAAAATGAACTATGGAAAGCTGAACCTGCAAATGCACTAGCTAGCATACCACCAACTCAGGCTAGGAATTTTTTAAGAGATGCAGCGAGAGTCCGTGACTTGTATGCCGAATATTTTTTTTCGGAAAATGGACAAGTGGCTTGGCAATGGGGTATCCCGGGTGTGAAAAAACCAGACATTTTAAAAACATTGACATGATCGTTGGAATATATGAATAAAAATTTCGAAATTTATTTCTTGAATATTGTATTTATTCCGATTCAGAATCAGAGATTAATGAAAATGCAGTTTGAATAACTTGTAGCTCAAATTTTTTTTGGTTTTTTGGGTTTTACCCTTCTGAAAATATCTGCTATGTATTTTCCAAATCTGTCAGCAGCATCCTCTGAAGACGTTTGGATACCAGAGTTTTCCGCTATTTTCAAAGCTATTCTAAAATATGAAATGAACAAACATCTTTTATCGGAATACATTTGTACGATACATTTTATCTTCCAAAAGTTTGTGAAGCTGCATACTTATCAATTTTATCGATTTGTTCATCAATATCATCATTGTTAGCTGGCGCACTGCGCTTGTTTCCTTTGCGTCGTGGTTGACTGCGACAAGATGAGGAAAATGATCTTTGCGAGGCTGAGCTTCGATCAGTTGGGTTGGATATTCCGGTAGTAGAAGAGCCACTACAAGAGGCCTCCGGAAAGATCGCAACTGGATCATCACCTCTATCCTCAACTGGTGTACCCACACCTCTATTCTCAACTGGTGTACCCTCACCCCCAGCCTCACCATTGACAAGAACAGCCGCATCTCCATTACCAAAAGTCTCCTCATCATCATTTTCAACTGGCTCATCTCCTCGTGCAAGGCTTGATAGTATCTGAAATGCAATTGTTTTTAATTACGTAGTCTTCAGATTATTTATTAAACTCACGTTATACGCTTGCTTATCACCATCATCCACATTCTCTTCGAGATTTTCCTCGATGTTAGATGAGGTTCTGTTTAGTAGGACAGATTTACTATCGTTTCACATTTAACATAAATGCGTTGACTTACTCTCTTTTTGAAATGACATTTTTCAAGAAAAGCATTTGCTTAAAATGTGTCCACTTTACTTTCTCAAAATCTTTTTCCGGATCGTAGCCTGATCCAGATGTTTTAACTTTAACCAGGGTCAATTTATTTCTAAATTGGTCTCGCAAATATTTCCAATCTTTTTTGGCCAGAGTTTCTTAACAATAATATTAAAATGTTCAATATTTTGATTGACATTTGTAGACTTTACAAAACGACTACCTACTAGATAAACCTGTTATTTGGCAAACATTGTCCCAAGCAGCATCCACAGCAAGATTGTCTTTGTGTGCCAAAAGACATTTATTCCAAATTACTTCATTTCCTTGTACGGCATTAATTACCTTCTCTCTCCTTTCTGCGACTTTTATTTTATTTTCCTTGCTATTATTTTTAATTATATCTTTTGCGGTAGACATTTTAATATTATCACGATTCACGACTACACTAATCAACACAATAGATATTGAAGAGCGCGTCTGCTTTACTTCCCCTGTGTATTTTCGCCTCTTGTCGTTCCTCTCATTGGCTACTAAAGAGCACGTGATGCGCGGCTGAGGCTGAAAGATCAAATTCATTTGATCTTGGCTGAAACTTAAAATCAACCTGTTTTCAGCGTCAGCTTTGGGTTTCAGCTTGAGAAACCAGTTTCAGCCACAATGCGAAATGTGTTGCTCAAACTGATTTTTGTACTCAGCTTTCAGTTTCAGCTTTGACCCTCAGCTTTCAGCTTCTTTGCGAAGCTACCTTAAGTCCGACTTGAATTTAGAATTTAAATCCAGAACATCATTTATTTTTAAACTTTGAATTAAATTTTTGCAACTGTGGTTCATGTTATCAAATAATCCTTCTCTATCATATAAAACGGTTTCTTTTTTACACTTATTTAACACCAGAGAAGGAACAACAAAATTAACAAAAATGTTTTAAAGTGTCCATGTCACATTTTTTTCTCATGTAGAATAAATAAAACTGGAAATTCTGGATGAGTCTGCAGATAGTAATTTGCCATGCATATTCCAAAAATACTTACATCACCCAAATCGCATATGACTTAGCAAGATTTTCGCTCTCTGCATGAGCGAAAATAACCACAATTTCACCTTTAAAAATTGTAATTTCCTTTATTACGCCTTTGAGAAGTTGATGGAAGAAATTTTTTCTGAAGTGATATTTCGTTAAATTGATTATGACACTCTTCTCGTTTTTCAACATTATTCTCCTTTTCCGTGTGCACAAAAGGTTTTTCAATTTGTTTACATGGTTTTTGTAGAACACTAGTATTACTCTTATGACGTTGGACCAATGTTTCATCTCCAATGTACTGTACTATAACAGGCACCAGAGTCTCATTTCGGTTTTCCTTCAGTTGGTAAACAACTTTGCTGAATCTAGAGTCGTATTTTGTAGTATTATCCGGCCTTAAGTATAGAAACACCTAGAAATTAGTTGATTATTGTTCTTTTTGGGGTATACCCTCCAATAAATTCTATCAGAATTAATGACCTTAGTGGCCTTTTCCTTTGGAACGTGAAACACGAAAATTTCACTACCTTTGGGTTTTATATTTTCCGGGATTGACGTTTCCAATACATTTCCATTAAATTTTTCCTCCAAACAAGAATGCAGAATTTCATTTATTTCTACGTTCTTCAGCTTACCATGGAAATCTCTACGTAATATACCATAGTTAATAATTTCGGTTTCTTGTTTTGATTCTACAGAAGTAGCAGTTTGTGTAGTTTGAATACGTTCGATGTATTTTGTTGGAGAGTCCAAGGAAGTTTCTTTGTCTTCCCTTAATTTAGAGTCTAAACTTGAAGTCTCGTCTACAATGTAAATTGGTTCTGTTATGCATTTTTCATTACATACAGGGTGTTTCTGATAAGTCTGCCATAAATCAAGGGGCGTGTTCTTTGGGTCAAACTGAGTGGAAAGTGTCAAAGAACATGGGGTGTACAAGAATTTGCAACGAAGATATGGCCCCCCAAACATTGGCCCCTAAAACAAGAAAATATTCGAAAATGTAGACTAAAACAAATTCAGCCTTATCAACTTGTTTAGAAATATGAGACAATTTCAATAGTTTCCCTCTAACATCGTTATTGAACTTTCACCTGGCAGAAGTGTATTAAATGAGTAGAAGTATGCCTACTCTAGTAAAGTAAATTCAATGGTACCTTTCGGTTGGTATTACTTTTATTCTTAACAAGTTAACATGGACGTTACAGGTATTGTTCAAAATGTCCACCAAAGTAGTGAACCACCTAAAATATGGAGAGTTAATTAGGTCATTTAATTGGGTCGCCAGCCTTCTAGCGCGCTAGACTCGCGCGTGTATACTCGCGTGAGTTTAAAATGGGGGAACACCGGTTTTTTATCCGGGGGGGTTTCTCTGAGTTCGTTTATTGGTCGAGAGTGGGGGTCGCCAATTGATTAGGTCTTTGTTAATTGGTTAAGGGCGGGAACTTCTTTAGTCGTGACGTAATGGCCAGACTTTGATAAGAGGGTGTTAGCTTATGCGATGTATGTTAGACATCTGTTAACGTCTCGAATTTCAATCGAGACAATTTTATGTACGTCTACATGTTATCCGTTACTCGGTCATTGCGCTAGAAAGATATTACTATCAGAAAAGTGACTAAACAAGATGTCGCGAATAGTTTTAAAGGTATTGACTGACAACGTAATCTTTAACTGTAAAAATTTAGTTTAATTGTACGAATTTATATACATAAATAATAAATAAATGAAAAATACAGAAAATAAGATATAATTGAAAAATACATAAAAGTAAGATATAAAATGAAAATACACAAAATATATAAATATGAATAAATTTAAAAAGTAATCTTTAAAAGCAAAGGCCCCTCTGTAACGAATAAATAGAGTATTATTATACCCTACTTTAAACCTTTTCAAATACTAATATATACTTACCACCCGACACGATGATTTGGATCGGGGTGTCGCGCGGTACTGCAAAAGATTAGTTTACAATTAATAAATGATTCATTAGTTTACTATTAATAAAAGTTTTCTATTTACCGTCAGATAGGTTTAACGTGATCTCGCGATGATCGGCGCCAGGAATCGGAGGTCCTTCCTGAATGACAACAGCCTGGGGTGGTTGTTGAATTCGCTCAAGCGGATCAACGGAAGGAAGGATGTTTGGAGGAGGGGAAGGAGTACCAGGGTATGGGGGAGGAGGGGTTTCGATACGGGGCCGGTATTCAGTGTTGACAACGTTACGTAAAATGGGGATGTCTATGTCGCTATCGTCACCCCAATTACTCTCCCACGAATAAGGAGATTCAGCGCCGGCCGGAATTAAATTACGATTGGGTGCCGGCGAAACCGGAGCTTCGTCGGCTAAACCCCAATCAACCGAACCGGAGCGGCTCTGAGGTGCCATTTCCTGAGCGTTGAAAAAGACCTCAATTTTTCTAGCTCTTACCAGAGCGCATCTATCTCCGTTATGCGGGAATCGTAAATGGGGGTCATAGACATCTTCCCCTCCAGGCATAATACGAATTGAAGGGGCACCCAACCTTCCTATATCCACAACGCGGAGGTTTCCAAGAAAAAAATTTAAAAATTCTTTTTGATCTGGCCCTTTTACGTAAACGGTATCGCAACCTCGGGTTAATTGTTGAAGTACGGTTCGGATCTCGTCTTGACCGTATTCACCATCGCGCCCCAAACCGGAATGTCTGAGGTTATTATAAATAACCGTGTTATCCGTTCTACGGAAACACTCCTCGTCAGGAATTTGAAAATTCCTAACGCTACGCTCACCGCTATCGCGTATACACCCAATCTAATAAAATGAAAACACACGTGTAAGGGAAAATTCTAAAATATTAGTTAAGATTTAATACCTCTTTGACTAGAAACCTACAACGTAGGTTCCTTGCTCGACTAAAAACGATCGCAAAGCTCGTGGCGATGAAAATGAGGGACTCCCTGTTTTAAAAATATATCTCTTAATCGAGGGTTTAAATCTAATAGAAAATACGTACATTATATATATTTTAAGTTTTAAAAAATGAAATAAAATAAAGATGAGGCGTTAGAAACTATAAGAAAATAAGTGTTACTATTGACTAACCATTTTAAAATTACCGGAGAAATTACATACATTTTATAGCTTTAAATTTAGAAGAGTTGTAACGGAATGAGTAAAGAGGTGATATTTAGAGGTATATAGTGATGTTTTAGAAACTAAAGACATTAAGATAAGGGTTACTACTAACCATTTTAAAATACTTGAAAAATACTTACATTTTATAGATTTAAATTTAGAAGAGTTGTAACGGAATGAGTATAGAGGTGATGTTTAGAGATGTATAGTGATGTTTTAGAAACTAAAAGACATTAAGATAAGGGTTACTACTAACCATTTTAAAATACTGGAAAAATACTTACATTTTTTGTTGCGAGACTAGAAGAGCAAGCTATTGAGTTTATGAAAGTTTTCGTTGTATAGAATACAAAGGCTTTAACGTTGTATTTATACATATTTCTCACCCATGAGTATACTAGGAGTCCGATAGTAACACGAAACCGTTCAAAGATTATAGTATAAGTTAGTTATAAAATTTTCGATAGTTAACTGTAACCTTAAGATTACTCGTGAAGAGTTGGGTAAAAAAGTAAAGAAAAACAGATGTGTTCGAAGACTTTGAAAATAAAAGATACGAATGAAATTTAATATTATTGAATCTATACACATGTAATAACGTAAATAAAGACGGTCATCGACGCTAGGAAAGAGAGTTATAAAATATCGATAACTAAGTTTATTCCTAAGATTACTATTGAACGATTTATATAAAATGAAAACCAGATGTGTTTGGAGACTTAAAAATAAATGATACGAATGAAATTTAATATTATTGAATCTATACACATGTAATAACGTAAATAAAGACGGTCATCGACGATAGGAAAGAGAGTTATAAAATATCGATAACTAAGTTTATTCCTAAGATTACTATTGAACGATTTATATAAAATGAAAACCAGATGTGTTTGGAGACTTAAAAAATAAAAGATACGGATGAAATTTAATATTATAGCGTAAATAAAATACGTTCATCGCGATGGGAAAGAGTTAGTTATAAATTATCACACGCCGATAACTGATTTAATTTTGACCTAAAGGTTATAATTAAACAATTTCGATAAAAAGTAAAGAGAAGCAGATGTCGTTGAAGTATTAAAAATAAAAGATACGAATTTAATATTAATCAATCTATATACATATATTGACGTAGTTAAGTAATATGAAACCGTGTATTATGAGACAGAGGTATTCATACCCCTTACATTAAAGAATAGATCTCTTGGACTTATATCTAGAAAAGATAAAACCCGTATAGTATAAAAGCTCAGACTCAACGTTTGAGATTCATTCGTGCCGAAATTACTGCACTAACATCCCGCAGCAAGAAATTTCTATTCCTGAGAATGGTGAGTGCTTTATACTTTTTCAATGAGATTAGAATATTTAGTTTATAGGAAATAGTTATTTCAATAGGCCGAATCAAAGGATACGACACAATCCTGTGACAAAGAAGTAGAGACCTTGTTATCTCAGTCGGGATATAAAAAGGAAGATTGGAAAGATCATATAATAGAATATGGCCGGGATAGATTATTAGGAGTTAAAATATCGTCGTTCAGGGGTACTTTATACATCGATATTAGGAGGTACGCGAAATCAAAGAACCCTCGAAAACCGTTTCCCATCCCTACTAAGGACGGTATATGTATTAAATACGAGAGCGCATTTGAACTTAAATCAATTCTGAACAACGCTCAGGGAGATTGGGGCGCAACGGTATATATGTCAGAAGAACCCATTCAAATAGCCGCCACGCCTGATCGAGAAATAGCCATCTTTAAATACAGAGGACAACCCTATGAGAAGCAGTTCGTAATTAGAGATTCAGACGATCTCCATAACATAATAGTTGCCTTGGAGAAAACAATCAATAGATTTGAAGAACTTTCCCATTAAGAAAAAATGTCGGACACTTCGTCATCCTCAGATGATGAACTTTATCCCATCGATTTATCCACAAAATTTAGACCTGAACAATATTTCAAGATAGATAAAATATCTAATCGAAAATCTAGAAAATATAAATGTATTACAACAGAATATAATGTTAAATTCCGTAACTTAGAAGAACTAAAATTAACCAAAATTCATGATCAACTTTCCCAAATATTAACATCTCTTATAAACCAAATCACGCAAAATAATGAAGAGTATAACTTAATTAGATTCGCCATAAGCTCCGACGCGTTAGAGAACCCTGTAAATTTAAGATTTATGGCGATAAATGAGTTAACTCCTGATCGATTACTCTCTAGTATCGAAAAGGTGGCTCAGTCCAAACGTAGTCTTTTATTAGAGGGTTCTCTAAAAATTGATGTTATTCTTTTAAAATGCAATGTTCCAATGACAGGTAGAAAAGCGGTGCATAATCGAACTATAGCTGAACTGGATAAATATATTGACCAAGGTTATGCTTACATACCTATTAGAAATAATGATACTCTATGCGTTTCTAGAGCCTTAGCCGTGGGTAAAAGTCTAGCTGATCGAACTTACTTAAAATCAATAGGAAAGCTAAACGAGTTTAATCAATGGAGGTTCCGATTATTAAGAAATGTAGACCACCCTTCCCAAAAAACCGCGGCTTTAGAGTTACACGCATTAGCCGAACTCCCGGAGGGTCCTGTAGATTTATTGGGTGTTCAAAAGTTTCAAAATGCCCTGTCAGATTACCAGATTGTAATTTTTTCCGCGGAAGAGAAGTTTGAGAAAATATTTATAGGTCCTCACAAGGAAAAAAAAATTTTCCTCCTCAAAGTTGGAAATCATATGCATGTTGTACGGTCTTATACCTCAATGTTCGCGGCTAGGGCTTATTGTCAATACTGTTTAACCCTATTTTACGGTCCGGAAGAAAAATCTAGTCATTCTTGTTCGGAAACGGCTATGTGTTACCGCTGTCAAACAACTGAGGCTTATCACGAAAAAGACGAGTATAAACTCATAAGATGCGAGGAGTGTAATAGATATTTAAAGGGAACCGAATGTTTTAATAACCATAAGGGAAACGGAACATGTGATTCTTTGAAACGATGCGGAAATTGCGCTCGCGAAATAAAACCAAATCATAAGTGTGATCTAACGTGTAAAAATTGTAAAATTACGCATGAAAAAAATCATTGTTGGGTGATGCCCCTAGATATTGATTATCCTCCTGTTCGTCTTCTATACTTCGATTGTGAAACTATCCCTTTAAATAATGAACACACTCCCGTACTCTTGGTTTCCGCTGCGCAAGAATCCGTTGATTCAAAAGAATTTACCATTCGTGTCTTTAGGGGCTTTGATTGTATAAAGGATTTTATAGACTATCTTTTCCAATGTGAGACAAGCTCTATTAAAAAGGGAAATAAGAAAGTAAAGGTTGCGCGAATGTTGTTTTCCGATGTAATCTGCTGCGCTCATAACGGGGCAGGGTTCGATTTTTTCTTTATATTGAAAGAAATACTTAGAAGGAATATAGTTCCTGAGCCTATCTTCAACGGTTCAAAAATCATGGCACTCTTCTTAAAAAATCTAAAGATCAAATTCATTGACAGTTACAGATTTATTAGTGTCCCCTTAAGAAAATTTTCATCTACATTCGATCTCGGGGAAGAAAAAAAAGACTATTTCCCGCATCTGTTCCATAATGAAAAAACGTTAGACTATGTAGGCCCTATACCCGAGATACATCAATTTGAGCCCGATAATTTTAAAGATAAGGAGCACGCGGATTTTATGAAATGGTATTCGGAGAGAAAGGATAAGCCCTATAATCTGAGACATGAGCTTGAAACATACGCTATTCAAGATGTTAAGGTCCTACAATTAGGAATGGAAAAATTTAGAGAGTTATTTAGGAATGTCTCCGGGGTCGACGTGCTTAACGTAGGTGGTATTACCATAGCGGGAACAGTAACTAATATTTTCCTTCACAAACATCTTGAAAAATACACACTAGGTGTCGTACCTGCAAAGGGTTTTCGTGGAAATTTTAGTATCGGAGCCTTAAAGTGTATAGCCTTGGAAGAAAAATTACGCGGGGTAAAATTTCAAACTGCCTTGTCATTGGAAGGGGAAAAAAGGGTGTCAAACTATTTAATAGACGGATATTGTAAAAATCCTGAAATTGTTTTAAACTATAACGGATGCGTGTATCACGGATGTGTAAAACACACAAAACATTACGAGTACAATCCTATAGTTAAAGATCTAAACAGAAATGTCTACGAAAGAACTCTAGATAGGGAAAATTATCTAAAAAAGATTTTACCGAACGCCGAACACCTCAATATTTGGGAATGCGAGTTCAATGAGAGATTACGAGATGATCCTGACGCTAAACTCTATTGTGACAGTTTAAAATTTAAACAACCAATTGGATCCAGGAGTGCCTTGTACGGGGGAAGAAGCGAGTGTATATGTCTGTATTATAAGGCAAAACCGGGCGAGTCTATTCAATACCTAGATATCTGCTCGCTCTATCCTTACGTATGTAAATGGGGCGTATTTCCTAAAGGTCATCCTGAAATTATTACGAAAGACTTCAACTTTGAACCTAATTTTTATTTCGGTCTTATTTCTTGTCGAGTATTAGCGCCTGAAAATCTATTTTTGCCTGTCCTTCCAATTAAAACTAAAAAGAAACTTTTCTTTGCTTTGTGTTTAAAATGCGTTGAAACTGAACAATCAGTCTGTACACATAATTCGGAAGAAAGATCCTTCTGTGGTTGTTGGCCAAGTCCCGAGGTATATCTAGCAGTTAAAAATGGATATAAGATTCTAGAGTTTTTTGAAGTCCAACATTACAAAGATAAGTTTGACAGAAAAGAAAATACCGGTTTATTTGACACGTTCATTGATTGTTACCTTAAAATTAAACAATCTAGTTCAGGTTGGCCTTCGGGAATAGAAAGCGAAGAGCAAAAAGAAGCGTATTTAAAATCAATTTATGACCGAGAAGGAATAGTTATTAATAAAGAAGAGATAGTGGACAACCCCACTCTCCGCGCCATTAGTAAACTATGTCTAAATTCGCTTTGGGGAAAAATGGGCTACAATACGGATAAGAGAAAAAATGTATACATTGACTCTTACGCTGGATTAGTTCAGATAATAACTGATGAAACGAAAGAACTGTTAGACCTGAAACCGGTAAACGATAAAATCTGTTTAGTCAGTTATAAACTAAAAAAAGAATACGCTCCTACCTACTACAAAGGAAGTCCCACGATAGCTTCCTTTGTTAGTTCATTAGGACGTATCGAGTTGTATAATACGATAAGTAAAATGGGTAAGAGGTTACTTTATTGTGACACTGATTCATGTATAGTTGTAACAAAGGAAGGGGAATATCTACCACCCTTATCTAGTAATCTAGGGTGTTGGACGGATGAGTTAAAGGGTGAGACGATTCTCGAATTTGTCTCGACAGGGCCTAAGTCGTACGCTTACCGTACCACAGACGGTAAATCTGTTATTAAAATGAAAGGTATTACCCTTAACAGAAGAAATGAAGAAATCATTAACTTTGATTCGATTAAAAGTGTTTTATATAGTCCCTCTAAAACTTTGTCGGTCACCGTTCCATTTAATGTTGTAAGACGTAAAGAAACAGCTACACTTTTATTAGGCAATCTAAAGAAAACCTTTGGATATAGTTTCAATAAACGTAGAGTCTTAGAGGATTACACAACACTTCCTTACGGATATTTAAATCATCAAGACCCGTCTGCCACGTCAAATGAGTAAACGGACCACTAAACATCGGGTCACGTTTTCCCACCTTGTTAAAGTGAGAGTGATACCGTACGAAGATCGAGTCAACTACGAGTTCATAGACGATATTAGAGAACGTTTTAAAAATGGAGAACGGGTTAGAGTATCGCCTCCGCTTAGAAACACCGATGACCATTTTACTGGCTGGTCCAAGCAGCTCGGGAAAAACAACGTGGGTAATAAATTTACTCAAATATAAAGACATTATCATGGACAAACCTCCTGATAGAATAGTCTATTGCTATAGCGTTTATCAGGACATTTTTGATGAACTGAAACTCTTTTTACCTATTGAATTCCACGAAGGACTAATTCCTAATGATCCTGATTTTTTTGATAAGAGAATAAATAATCTTTTAATCCTAGACGATCTAGCTAACACCTGTACCAAACAGGAGTTTATAAGTAATCTTTTTTGTGTCGGGAGTCATCATTTATCTTTAAGCATCGTGCTGCTGTCTCAAAATGTCTTTAACCCAGGTAAATATTCTAGAAATATATCATTGAACTGTTCTTATATCGTTATGTTTAAAAATCCTAGGGATAATAACCAGGTTCGCTATTTAAGTCGTCAGCTTTTTCCTACAGACACCAAACGCCTAACAGAAGCGTACGAAGAGTGTACCGAAAAAGCGTATTCTTATATCTTAATAGATCTAAAACAAAGTACCGATAATAGTTTAAGACTTAGGTCCAATATATTCCCTAATGAAGGACCGATGGTAATCTACGTTAGAAAATAATAATCCATAAAATATAAATCTCAATTTATTTAACCTCATTTCGAGACATGCCTTTACCCGTGTCGGTTAGGAATCAATTACCCTTTTTAAATCTCTTGCGTAAAAGCGGTGTGAAACAAAGAAAACTTTTAATATCAAAGTGTACGCGACCCCAATTGGATTGTATAAGCGGTATTTGTTATAATTTGAAGAACGGAGGTATTCCATTGAATCGACATAAAAAGAAAAGACTTCAACGTTACAAAAACGTTATAAGGTATTTATCCAAGAGAGGTTTAAGCGACAAAAAGAGGCGACAAGTGTTAATTAAACAGGTAGGAGGATTCTGGCCGGCGTTGCTT
Source organism: Phalangium opilio (assembly GCF_054372755.1). Classification (NCBI taxonomy): domain Eukaryota; kingdom Metazoa; phylum Arthropoda; class Arachnida; order Opiliones; family Phalangiidae; genus Phalangium; species Phalangium opilio. Next base: position 5,021,135 of record NW_028324204.1, read on the forward strand.
TCAATGTTAATACCGACAATAGCTTCGGTCTTTACTAGATAATGAAAAAGTGCGTTTTAGTACCAGCGGCTTTACTGACGGACAATCAAAAGGAAGTTAACAGTTTAGACAACGCCATTAAAGAGGTACTGAGAAAACCTGGTTCTGCCGAGGAAAAATTGAAGGAGTACCTTTTAACTCTTCAGAAATATTTATCTTTAAAGAGTTTAGCGGAGCCACCAAGCGTTACTATCTTGCCACCTACAACGAGTTCGTCTTTTCCAGCACCCGGAGTGTCAAGCAAGATACAGCCTCTAAGTCCTTCATCCTCGTCTTGGATTCCTCCATCGTGGCCTACCCCTATCCAGAATATACCTATTAATATCTCTACCCCCTCCCAAATTGTCCCTACTAATGTCGCTACCCCTCCCCAAAGTATCCCTTTTAATATCTCCTCGAGTCTGACTACCCCACAGCCTATAATGAGTAGTACAGCAATGGGTCAAACACCGGCGATATCGTTTACTACGCCAGCGTCTCTCTCTCGAACGACCAGTATGCCAATTTTAACACCCATGGGACCCGTGGTACCGAAACAGTCCGGGACGTCTCAAACGCCGAGTATGCCAGTTTTAACACCCATGGTACCGAATCAGCCCGTGGCGTCTCAACAGGCCTTATCAACGAAGGGCGCTTCTGGTTCAAAGTTCCGGAAACTTAACCCTAACGATGAGACTTCGCCGAAAAAAAGACTCGCGAAAATTACATCTACGAAATCAAAACCGTACCCTACACAAGCCAAAATAAAAAAGATCGCGAAGCTAGTTTGAAAGAACTTCAAAAGCCCGAATCTAAGATCGAATGGGTAACTTATAGAAAGGCAAAAAAATAACCTTAATAATGATTATTACATTAAAAGCATCTAACTCATTATATTGAAAAACACGTATCTGATTATATAAAAGCATGTATTTGAGTATATAAAAAAGCTTGTATCTGATTATATATAAAAGCATGATAATTACAATTTATATAAAAAATTATAATCGAATAATAAATATTTTTATTCTCGCATTCAATACAAGTGTATCTGATTATTAAACATTACAACTTTAATATTTTATTGGTTACATTTTTCATATCTATGTCTTAACAAGTGAAGGCAGATATTCCATAAAGATAAGGCGTCGTTAATTTCCGTTTTATTTTCATACATTTTCAGAACTCTATGAAAGGAATTTCCTAGACATCTTTGAATAAGAAAGAATATACAATGAGGTCCGCAACAAAGGGAGAACATATCTTGAATTAATTTATCGTTATAGATCCATCTGGACGCGTATTTGGCCAGGTTAATTTTATACGTATCCGGGCTCTGCCCGTAGCTGCAGAAAAAATTACCTTCATTGTTTTCAACGTAAATGGCTACCCAATGAAGTCCAGGATCCTCGGCTCTCTTCGTGTTCAGAACAAAACAAAATTTCTTCTTTCTAGGTTTCCTGGGAAGCATGTCTCTAGGAAAAGTACCTAGGTAGTAGGGTTTTGTCCTCTGGTCGCATGATAATATTTGATTTATTTGTAACGTATTCATATCACTTTAGATAGTTCGTATTCGTAAAACGTTCCTTTAATTATCTCGTTATTTTTGTCTTTAACGACGTATACTGGAGGATTACGGTATAAAACCTTATCAATAATAAAGATCTCTTTTGTAAAGTAGCCTTTATATCCCTTTGAAAAGGTTTTTTCAAATTTACTCAACCTTACTAAATCACCTTCTTTTAGCTTTGGTTTTGTCCCAGGTTTAATGGTACCGAAAAGACGGTACCACACCTTATGCTCATTTTGTAGATTAATATTGACTGGCGCGATACCAGTTGAGCGGTGTATCGAGTGATTGTAAGCCTTAACTATTTTTGGTAACGCACTCAGATAGCTACGAGTATCAGCGCTAGTTATGAATTTGTGTATTTTCTCTTGAACCGTTCTGTTAAATCTCTCGCAGATCGCAATTTTTTTATTCCCGTAAGCTACGTAGTGGTGAATACCTTTCTCTTTAAAATATTGCTGAACTGGTTTAGCTAAAAATTCAGAGCCAGCGTCCGTATTTATATTCGTGGGTACAACATCTTTATGTATTATTTTAAAAGCTCTTATAACTTCCGCGGAAGTCTTGTTTTTAATAGGTATAACGTAGGCGTATTTACTCAAAACATCTATATTACTTAACAAATATTTCATACCCTTGTTGTATCTGGAAAGTTTATCTAAAACTATTAAATCAGCCTGATGAGTCTCATCCATAGATGTCACTGTAATTTTATTGCGAGGAAACTTTAATCGACGATAACGATGAATAGTATAAGTGGGTTGTTTTAATAGAAAACTCTCAACTTCTTTCCTCGAAGACTGAGGAACTCCTTTCGTTAATTTATCCAATCCGGAAAAAGAGGAGGGATTTTCGGGGTCGTAGTACGCGTTTGAGAGAGACATTTTTTCTAAACAAGATCGAAAATGATATCTGATAATATAACGTAGTTGTAGGGTATTATATAAGAGGGAGAGATACAATTTTCTGGAATATTTTCTAAATAAGGAAAAAAAAAATTGATATATAACGTAGGTATAGGAAACGCAACAATAAGAGTAATTTATATTTTATTCGGTTACTTAAAAATTAACAATACATTGTTTTTTAGACCGACAAAATTTCCAAGAATATATTTTAAATAGATACGTCATTAAACACTGGATCATTTAGGACATTAGCTTCGGTAGTGGTTGTTCTCTGGCGAATATCTCCTGGTCCCTTGGCACCGTTTATCGAGTAATTTCGATATTAAATTCATTTTGCTCTTCTCCGAGGTAACGCATTCCAACGATTTCAAATCCTCTCGGAATATTTTTAGACGCCTTAGAGTAATCCATGACCCAATACACGCGAGATAAGAGTGATATCTATTTTTTAACCGTACATTAGTTCAGTTTTTAGACCGACAAAGTTTCCGAGAATATCGTTAAATAAAATAGAGACGTCGTCTTCGTAATCTCCGTATTCCTCGACAAAGGATTCTAGAATTCTTTCGTAGTTAAGCAACGGAATAGCTCTAATTAGGTTTTTCTCCACTCTCTCGCTCCAATTAGTATCCGTGGGTAAACAAGTGATATCGTGGGCGATTTCGTTGTGACAGCTGATATTTTCGCACGAATCAGTGAAATTAAATAAAATATTGGTCAAACTGTCCAAGATAATTTTCTTCATTATTTCTCTGGCCTCTTCTTTTCGCTTTAATTCGCTACCAATAACATTTTTCAAGTTCTTTAACCTTAACCAACTGTCTTTATTTAATGAAAATCCTTTCGATGTTGAGAATAGAATATTATATCTATTATTTGATCCTCTAATATATTGACGAATATCAACTATTTTTCCTCTCTGACATACGAAGCATTCCAGTTTAACTCTCTGAGTACCGTCAACTAACCAAGTCAGAAATCGTCCCGTTATTCCGTTAAAGAAAGCGTCAATATCCGCTTCAAAAGTCCATATACTATTCCAAATACAACTGTCGAAAGACGCTTCGGTTTTAGTATCGAGTCGTTTGACATTGAAGACGGGAAGAATTCCGCTTCCAACGTAAATGTTTTGTTTCTCCGATAGGTAGTGTACTTGATTCATCTCTAACCGGTTATGAGAGAATGCTTCTTAAATCAGAGGTTATATAGAGCCTTTTTACTCGGGATTAAATAACACCGAGCGATCCCTAGTTATCATAATAGAATTTTCGAATTCGGAATAAATTATGCACGTGACATTGTGTGGTAAATTGTTTTTAAATTTCATATTGATACGTAGATTTCCTTGTCGGGGTAAAGAAAGATGACTAGCCCCGCATTTTCATCCGGGCTTAAATCTAGGCAATACAAAGCGTAACCTTTTTTGTACTCTTCGTACGTGATAAAATTTCCCTTGTTTTTTCTGTATGTGTTTAGAGAGGTGAATAACGACATGTACTCTCGAGTGTATAGATTGTTTTCGTAATCAGGCGTAAAGGCTTCCGAAGGATAGGTATCGGTACCGACGTTGACGGATAGGTAATTAAGATCAAAGGTTTCAAAATTAAAGGGGTTTAAAGAATGATTACCATTAAAGGCCGAGGTTCGAACTAGACCTATGATTACTCTTTGAGGTATTTTACCTAAGAAGACGTTTTCTCGATTAACGTCGTTCATTCCAGCTGGAATTGAAAAGGTTTTCACGACTGTTTGATTCAAAGGATAGATGGCGCTGGTTTGCTCTAATACCGTAGCGTGGGCTAACATTATTTCGGGATTTATTTTTAGTCTTTTAACGTACAATGAGGCATTATCGATAACCACTTTATATTTCTTATCAGCGGCTTCTTTCGATATTACGCAAAACTCTGGTTTAGATCGAATAAGCCTAAATCTAACGTCTACATTATTCAATAGGAAACGATTTAAGCGACAAATATCAACGTGTAACGGGGCGTATAAATCTATCGTACTCGATACCTTGGCTCTCTCGGCTCTTCTTAATATCCCATTGGTAGTAAGATTTTTATTGGCTGCCACCCAGGCGGTATCGGGATCGATCGGATTATCCTTATAATACAACCCTAGATTTAGTTGGCTTTCTTTAGCATCTATACCGTAATTTAATAAATTCTCGAGATAAGCGATATAAGGGGCTCCTTGGTTAGGGGACTGAACGCTCGTGTTTCCTAAAAAGACGTCTATTTGGGAAAAGAGGGCGGCGTGTAAAAGATTAACCGGAGCTACTTTGGTTTCAGCGGCTGGTACTTCGGTGCCGTCCAAATGAAGCACCCTGACCTTCAGCCTTAACCTAGTTTTAGAAAGGTCGACATAATGTTCGCTCGTGCCTGGGACAAAAAATTCCAAAGGTCCACTATCCGTTACGGAACTTAAAGGTTGATAACTTTCGTCGCTACTAGTTATAATATTAGCGTTCAAAGGGGGTGTCGCGAATAGGTCTAATTCCCCCATCATCCCTTCGAATTGGGCCATCTTGTTTTATGATAAAAAATCGGCCTTTGATCTACTTTTCTTCTTGCGTATCTTCTGACGTTTCCGTCGAATACCAGACCCGTACTGAGAATTAGCCAGACTATCACCCGCTTTATGAATTAAATTTGAGCCGGCTATTTTTAGATTCCTTTTGAACGCTCTCTTGGGTTCTTCTCCAGCGCTTAAATCTTGAATAAACCTACCACCAAGTCCTAAAGCTTCTTTACCCACGCTCTTAGCTATCGGTTTCGCTAGAGGAGTTAACATTCTCATCAAAGCTCTAAAAATTCCGCCCAACCCAAATCCCTTTTGCACTAATACACCTGGTGGAGATCCGAGGAACTGTTCCTGATAGTAGGACACGTACCTATTAGGTCGAGACATGTCGTCTAAAGTGAATTTTGATAATGATGCGATCCGATATAAAGGATATAGGAGCGTCGGCCTCGTCTCTAATATCAATTTTGATAGTTTCTATTTCGTTGGATCTTATAGGATAATAGTCTATAGTATCGTATGTGATAATTTTCTCCGACGTATCGTTTTTAGTGGGAATGACGCGTAGAAGAGGTTTGAAACCAGAGCCTATAAACTGGGGGTATATCAGATCAGTGTAAACGTATAAATATTGACTGACTAAATCCGGTTTGAAGTTGGCGTTTGCAGACCCTAATAGACGATTAGTTTGGTCACCGAATCCTAACATAGAACCTAATTTGTTACGAACGCCTCTAAAAAGCACGGTGCACTCCTTATCAGTCGTTATTCGAACGGTACCGTTATCGTTTAATGAGAAATTAAACCGAGATTGATGAGCTTCCGGTATCGCTCTATTCATAGCTTCCAATAGGGCGTCGACGCTATAGGGTCCCTCAGGAATCTTTACCGTTACCATACGATTTTGAAGTTTTAAAGTTTTTTTCAATTTTATCTCGATATAATTATTGGTGTAGTTTATCGTAATATTTCTAGCTTGTTGAGACAATGGAATGGGACAAATGTATTCCCCAGTAATGTACTCGTCCGTTTCGAATCCTAAAACCTGAGCCAGAGGGCCAGGAGCTAGCCTGGCCTGGTGACCGGCATCGACTGATAATTTAACTCTCTTGATAGGAGGCCCAGTCGGGACTGACATATCTATAACCTGTATTTTCACGGGAAAATTCTGTTTTTCAAGCTGAACGGTTAAGTCACGCACCAGTTTATTCTGCATTGAAAAAAATACGGCGTTTCCATTTTTATCTTTCGAACCTTCGTACTTTTGCGGTATTAACTCCACTCTTCTAACGTCCCAGCCATCATTCGTTAAATATCGTTCAGGTACCTGTATTTCGAAAGAGTTACAGGTATTGTCTATTACGGTTGAAATTTTCGGTGTTAATATTTCCGATAAACCAATTTCCCATTCGTTTGAAAGAATAATTGGTTTACCTAATTTGACCGTGAAAGACGATTGTGAATTATCGGGATATTCATCAGTTTTATCACTTAACAGAGTAACGAAAAAAGAATTGACCGACATAATTGATATTTTATTTAAAAATGAATGAGGATTTACACGTTATGCAATTTTATTTAGAAATAAAAGGTTGAACTCGATGTGATGGTTAGAGCGGGGTTCGATCTCGCGATCTATTGATTGGCGAACAAACGCGCTAACCACTACACCGAGAGCAACCTTAATCGCTTCCTACGTTTTAAAGAAGATTACATTAACATATACTTGGAAATAAAACGGGTAAATGTTCATGATAAAAACTATCGGGAGTACCGAATTTACTCATTTGTTCCTGTATGTATTTTATAAAGTCATTTCCGTAAAATTCGGCTTTTTCTTCTAAACACAATGGCGCCGGTGAATCCGTTTCCGGGGCTTTGGCTCTTGGTTGATTTATACCGTGACCCAATCGGGTAAATAACAGTCCGTCATCTAATTCCTCCAAAATAATGGTACTCCTAGGTAATATGAATCGTTTCAAAATTTCCGTCTGATTCTGGTACTCGATATCTTTTTCTTGAGGCTCTCTATCTTTAAACATCGGGCATTTCTTCGCAACACGAGCGATTTTCCCATTTTCAGATACTCGGTGTTCGAAACATATTGTATACATAGCGCATTGATCTAAAAGATACGCGACCATATATTGGAAATCCTCGCGCCCTTTGAATCGTTGATACGTCACTATATAACGCATTTTGTAAGATCTCCCTCGGAAGTCACTGCTCTCTTCAAGGCGTTCGTCGAATAACCGAGATAAAGAGAGATCGCTCTCTTATCAAACAAACTCTTATTTAAGTCTGGCGATTACGTCACGACTAAAGACAAGTACAGACACGTCCAAAAACCGTTTAAGCATATAGAGGGGAACTTTTTAAAATTATTTCCAAATTTTTGGATTCATTATCGCAGAATTTAACCATGATGTAATCAGTACACTGTTTTTAACATTTTATTTCAAAATTTGATTGGTTTTTTACACCATTGACATATTCGTTTGTTTATATATATGTCAGGAAATAGTGAATATGGTAAAAGTAAAGGATAGAGACCAAAAAGCGCAACTACTGGGTTCATCGTCAACATTCCCAAAATAATTCCTACAGGTACAGTTATAGGAAGTAGAATAATATATGTTCCAGCTATAAAAGAATATTTGATTCCAACCTGTATAACCCGCAATATACAACATCTATTATTACAATATTCTTTAGTCTTGGATTTGTTTGCACTTGAAACGTATTTCTCCGTTACTGACACATCTCTCCCAGACTCGTCGTTAGAACAATTTATAGGTATGTTACATGTTGAAAACCCTTTAACAAGCGGACATTCCGGGGAATATTTTCGATGCTCCTTATTCTCCATTAGAAGTCACTGCTCTCTTCAAGGCGAATAACCGAGATAAAGAGAGTAATGTCTTATCAGACAAACTCTATCTGACGATTACGTCACGACTAAAGAAGTTCCCGCCCTTAACCAATTAACAAAGACCTAATCAATTGGCGACCCCCACTCTCGACCAATAAACGAACTCAGAGAAACCCCCCCGGATAAAAAACCGGTGTTCCCCCATTTTAAACTCACGCGAGTATACACGCGCGAGTCTAGCGCGCTAGAAGGCTGGCGACCCAATTAAATGACCTAATTAACTCTCCATATTTTAGGTGGTTCACTACTCACCAACGGCGTTAAGACAAACATGAACCCGTCTTTCGAAAGATTCTTGGACATGTTGGAAGATTCCTGGCATGTTCCTGATTGTTTGACAACCTTCAATAATTCGTCTTCGCAAGTCTTCCTCATCACGGACTTCATTCTTGTACACGATGTCTTTGAGATGACCCCAAAGATAGAAATCGCACGGATTTAAATCCGGAGATCTGGCTGGCCACGCAACTGGTCCTCCACGCCCAATCCACCTCAAATTAAACGTAGCATTAAGATGTTCTCTAACTGCACGGCTGAAATGTGGGGGTGCCCCGTCGTGCATAAACCACATGTCACGAAGTAATGCTAACGGTATGTCCTCGAGTAGTTCAGGTAAAGTGTCTCTTAAGAACGTGAGATATGCTTCACCATTTAGTCTGGGTGGAAGAAAATGCGGACCTAGTAAATGATTACCGACAATGCCGCACCATACGTTTAAAGAAAATTGCTGTTGGTGACTTCTAACACTAGTTGCGTGTGGGTTTAATTGGCGCCATTCGTGGTGGTTGTGATAGTTCAGAATTCCATCCCGGGAAAAATGTGCCTCGTCGGTTACTAAAAGGACCCGTGGAAATTGATTGTCCTCTACTCTGGCCAAAAACCACTCGCAAAAGTCGATGCGTCTTGGATAATCTGCCGGGTTAAGAGCTTGCACCTTTTGAATATGATACGGGTGAACTGATGTCCGCGGAGAATTCGCCAGACCAAAACGTGATTAACATGTAATTGTCGTCCAACTTGTCTGGTACTTGTCGAGGGGTCCTCATCGAACATGGCAAGGACGTCTTCCTCGATTTCCTCCATGTCTTCTGGAATGTCTCGCTCTCGAACGTTGTTGGGTTGTACTTGTCCGATGTCCCTCAAGCGCCTGTCAACAGCCTCGAACGTACGACGATTTGGTATGCGTCGTTGCGGAAATTGTTCCTGGTATCGCCGCTGTGCTTCCACTGAATTGCCCTGCGCCAGTCCATACTTGAGATGCATGTCTGCATATTCTGCATTGGTATACGCCATACTGTACTACCACACGTTCGTTCGAAGTGATACTGTGACGTTATCAACAACATCGCGTTACTTTATAGCAAACCACCGTTTAGTTTTTACGTTTGCGTCATGACTGTCAGCATTGTTTTTTATTCACGGACTTCATTCTTGTACACGATGTCAAAAAAATCTTTGAGATGACCCCAAAGACTTTTTAGCAAACCACCGTTTATTGTTTACGTTTGTGAACTATCACAACCACCACGAATGGCGCCAATTAAACCCACACGCAACTAGTGTTAGAAGTCACCAACAGCAATTTTCTTTAAACGTATGGTGCGGCATTGTCGGTAATCATTTACTAGGTCCGCATTTTCTTCCACCCAGACTAAATGGTGAAGCATATCTCACGTTCTTAAGAGACACTTTACCTGAACTACTCGAGGACATACCGTTAGCATTATTTCGTGACATGTGGTTTATGCACGACGGGGCACCCCCACATTTCAGCCGTGCAGTTAGAGAACATCTTAATGCTACGTTTAATTTGAGGTGGATTGGGCGTGGAGGACCAGTTGCGTGGCCAGCCAGATCTCCGGATTTAAATCCGTGCGATTTCTATCTTTGGGGTCATCTCAAAGACATCGTGTACAAGAATGAAGTCCGTGATGAGGAAGACTTGCGAAGACGAATTATTGAAGGTTGTCAAACAATCAGGAACATGCCAGGAATCTTCCAACATGTCCAAGAATCTTTCGAAAGACGGGTTCATGTTTGTCTTAACGCCGTTGGTGGACATTTTGAACAATACCAGTAACGTCCATGTTAACTTGTTAAGAATAAAAGTAATACCAACCGAAAGGTACCATGATACTTTGAATTTACTTTACTAGAGTAGGCATACTTCTACTCATTTAATACACTTCTGCCAGGTGAAAGTTCAATAACGATGTTAGAGGGAAACTATTGAAATTGTCTCATTATTTCTAAACAAGTTGATAAGGCTGAATTTGTTTTAGTCTACATTTTCGAATATTTTCTTGTTTTAGGGGCCAATGTTTGGGGGGCCATATCTTCGTTGCAAATTCTTGTACACCCCATGTTCTTTGACACTTTCCACTCAGTTTGACCCAAAGAACACGCCCCTTGATTTATGGCAGACTTATCAGAAACACCCTGTATAGGCGAGGCAGCTCTAATACTTCTTTCCGTTTTATCCACTTCCGTAGATACGTTTGAAACATGAGAATACCCAATGTGTTCAGTTTCAGATAAACTCTCACATTTAGCAGGTGCAGCATTCCCAATGGCTTCATTTTCATCGATCTGGGTTTCTTGTAAAATTTTAGGTTTTTCGATGCATAGCCGTTTAATTATTTTTGCTCTATTTGTAAGTTCAGACGCATAATCAAATCCTGATTTTCGCAAAATTGTATTTTGCGTATTTTCAACTAATTTGGAATGTTTTGGTGGAGAGTCCGAAGAAGGTTCTAAGAGTCTTGGAAAGTTAAATAATCGTCTACAATGTAAATTGGTTCTGTTATTCCTTTTTCATTACATAAAGGTGTGACAGTTCCAATACTTCTTTCCGTTTTATTCACTTCCGTAGCTAAGTTTGAAAAGTTATAATACATCATGTATTCATTTTCGGATACACTGACACATTTATCTTGCGTAGCATTTTCAAGACCTTTATTTTCATCAATGTGGGATCGTAATATTTTACTTTTTTCCATGTATTGCCGTTTCATTTCTTTTGCTTTATCTTTAGCTTCAAACGTATCTTACGTTTTTTCGTTTGTAATAAATCTACTGGCAAGCGAAATTAGTGTTTCGTTATAGGCAAAGTTAATTTAGGACTGTTCACGAGCCGAGATGATCGAGCTTTTTAAAAGCTCGGCTCGGCTCGAGTCAAAAAAACGGCAGCTCGGCTCGACTCGATTAATATTTACATGTTTAAAAAAATTGCTACTACCAACGTTAACCTTGAGAACGACTATAAATGCCATCCCATGTTTAGAAATGTAGTGGTTCAGTAAAACCTGCTCGGTAAAATATGCTGTAGGTTAGAGACGAGAGATTTTTCCCACGCTTTATTTCAACGGAACGCTATTGGTGGAGAGAATAAAGACTAAAAGGAAAGCACTATATCAGTGACTAAGCTCGCAAGCCGGCTCGCGAGTCGTTGTGGTTCGATGCCTGTCGGCTCGACCATAGAAAACCTCGCTCGTTAATTAATCGAGCCGCAAAAGTGGCGGCTCGACTCGGCTAAAACTCGGCTCGCTCGAGCTCATTAACAGTCCTAAAAGTTATTGAAATAAAATGTATCTAACACCATTTGTGTTTCGGCCCCAAATCTTTCAGACAAAATGTCGTAAAATGGAACAGCAACCCTAGAAATATTATTGTCTTGATTTGGTACGAATATTCTAGAATTGCGCCACTTTCTCATTATCACGACATTAGCAAGCACGCTGGTCCGTACATATCCAAAGTCTCTTGGACATTTAGTTTCAGCAACCATTGAAGTTAAGGTTGATTCTGCAATGCTATCTACGTCGTATAACATAAATTTAGAATTGGAATTTTGTTCCTTCAATATTGTAAAATTTTTCTTTTTGTCGGTCGTTCTCCCAAATTCATGTTTATTCTTACTCAAAGTTACCGCTTCTTTGTCCATAATTTCAAACAACTCTCTTTCAAAACCTTGTTTATTTATTTCTATCTTTATCTGAATTATATCCACATTTCTTATTGAAATATTTAGAGACGATTGAAATCAAAACATCGTTATACGCAAATTTTTTAACATGGTCAGATTCCAATAATTCATTTTTTGCATGAAAAAGTGGAATTAAAAACTCGAATATCAATCGCATAATTTCAACAATTTTTGGATCAACGCAACAACTGTATTAATAGAACTATCAGTTTTAAAATGTTTTTGTTTCAAAAGAACTTCAGTATGGTAAATACACAATCCAAATGCTTCTAGGAATAGTTTCACGTCCAATTCTTCCAAAAACTTTTCAAACAGCTGCACAAAGAATCTATCTAATAACGGCACTTTATATTCCAGTGAATCTCTAAATCTTGATCCTTCAGATTCTTAATTAAGTTTTCATAATCAATATCTATTACAATGGTATCAGATGGCTGGGAAAGTGTTTCTTCAGTAGCCTGTTTATTAGCTTTCATATAAATTTGGCGCAAAATTTTATCACTGATTATACGTTTTTTTTCGATTCTTCCGACATCAATTCATGCTTTATTTCAGAAGCTCTATGATTAATGTCATATTCGCGAAGTGGAGCTCCCGGCTTTTTACGGTGTGCATAAGGTGTCTTTAAAACATTCCGAGTATCGTTTTCACATGATCCTTTATTTTCAGGGATAACTGCGCTCGAATCGGATTTTTTCAATAAACCATAATTTTTTTCAATGTTATCTATGAATTTGCCGTTTTCGTGGCTAGTGATCGTTTGTTCTGTACCACTCTCATTGTCAGTATGTGAAGTTTCCTTATGAATCACATGACTATTTCGATGAACCGTGCCCATATTTTCTATGGGTTGGACGTTTGTCGGGTCTGTGGTCGGTTGTTCCGAACCACGCCCATTACCAGTCTTTACGACTGTTGGCTTGACGATTACGTCGTAATTTTGATGAACCATACCCATATTTTGTATGGGTTGGACGTTTGTGGGATAAGTGGTCGGTTGTTCCGTACCACTCCCATTTTCAAAGTTCAACACGGTTGGCTTGGCCATTCCGTCACAGTTTTGGTCCTCAATTTTTGTAGTAGAAAACAAAATAGCGGAAAATCGGTTACAAAAATACAAAAAATTAGAATATAGAAGTACTAATTCAATATAAGAACAATTCCCTATTTCGCTCAATTCTCAATAATATAGGCAAAACCTTAACGAGAAAAGGTGGGGGGGGGTAAATGGAGCCTAGACGTTCAAATTCTAATAATGAAGTAAATAATTGCGAGGGTTTCGGCTATTCCAATAAACCTTTAGAGCTTTTTCGTTTTGCCGCTCTTTAGAGCTGGAAAACGATTGTTCTGACCTCAGTTGGCTGGTCGGCAGGTCGGCTGGCTGGATTTTGGTGTGACCTGATGAGATTCGTCATAAATAAACTTTTCAAATTTCAAATTTCCCGCGAATTTCACCCGTAGTTCACGTTACACCTCATAGGTGGCGTAACGTATTTAATTTCAATTGAAATTATTTTCCCGTCTGTGCCGGGCCTCGAACCTGCGATGTCCCAATCCATACGAGACGCTACCACGAAGCTACGCTCGCTTAGTACAAAACCCGAGTTAAGTTAGACTGTAGAGTAGAGAGAGGTAGAAATATTTGGATCCCCACCCACCCTCCCCTTCCCGACGCGCGCCAACCAGCTGCAGCTGGATTTTGTAAGTGGGAGAGGAGAGAGAGTAGAGAGAATGACTGCCTAGCGCGTGCCAATAATTTCTAGCAATGTGATTTAAATCAATGAAACATACTCATTTAAAGTTAAATAATTATAATTAGCTAATATGATTATTATATTTAAAAAAAATTATATTATTTAAGTTATAAATTTAACGATAGTTGTTGAGAGATTCAATAGAGGGCAACATGAGATGTCATAAATACTAGTTTGTTTTTTGTTGTCTCTCTGCCTCCTATTGCAAGGCCCAAGGCTTAACGGATGATCGATGATTAGATAGTTTAATCAGGTGTTTAAATGTAACTTAATCCCGGCGATACCATTAATGACAAACGCAATCAACATACTCATGGTTAAATTAAAGTTAATTAAATTGAATTGCTCAAAGATAACTATAAAATTAAATCAACAACTCAATTATCTGCTCAACGATAATTAGGCTAGTTTTTAACTTTTTGTCAGTTTTGCTGTTTATTTAAACGTAATTAAACAATGGTTAAATACTGCAAGTGTATGGGTGTAAATTTCCACGCGACGTTAAATTGTCGAAACAATGGGATATAATTTTAAAAATGGGTAAACCACACACCAAGTCCATGGTTGTCTGCTCCCTTCATTTTAAATTAGAGGATTACCGCCTTCAACCGAAATATGAACATTCAGGTATGTTTTAAGCGTATAATTTTAATTTAAAACCAATTATAATAGGAGTTATTATTGTAGATAAGTTAAGTTACCCTCCCAGACTTAGACCCTTGGCTGTTCCTTCCAAAAAACTCCCGTTAAGGAAACATGATCAACAAAATTTCAGGGCTAGTGGGAGATTGGAAAGACTGAAAAAAAGGAATCAACTCTCACAATCTCCAACTTTGCATGCAAGTCAAACAGCTGAATTAAATGGACCAGCAGACGCAGAAATTCTAGCTGAAAGATTGGGGATTGATGCGGTTCAACAAACTACCGAGGAAACTACGACCGACAAATGCACCACTCCAAACCCCAATAATTTAAAGCTATGAAACATACTCATTTAAAGTTAAATAATTATAATTAGCTAACATGATTATTATAATTAAAAAAATTATATTATTTAAGTAATAAATTTAACGATAGTTGTTGAGAGATTCAATAGAGGGCAACATGAGTTGTCATAAATAGACTGCAAACCCAAACTCCGTCTAGTTTGTTGTCTGGCACTCTGGCTATTGCAAGGTCTAAGGCTTAACGGATGATCGATGATTAGATAGTTTAATCAGGTGTTTAAATGTAACTTAATTCCGGCAATACCATTAATGACAAACGCAATCAACATACTCATGGTTTAATTAAAGTTAATTAAATTGAATTGCTCAAAGATAATTATGAAATTAAATCAACAACTCAACTATCTGCTCAACGATAATTAGGCTAGTTTTTGTCAGTTTTGCTGTTTATTTAAACGTAATTAAACAATGGTTAAATACTGCAGGGTGTATGGGTGTAAAAATAATGCCACAATGAGTGGTGTCCGCTTTCACCAATTTCCGAGCGACGTTAAATTGTCGAAACCATGGGATATAGCTTTAAAAAATGGGTAAACCACGCACCAAGTCCATGGTTGTCTGCTCCCTTCATTTTAAAAAAGAGGATTACAGCCCTCAACCGAAATATGAACATTCAGGTATGTTTTAAGCGTATAATATTAATTTAAAACCAATTATATTAAGAGTTATTATTGTAGATAAGTTAAGTTACCCTCCCAGATTTAGACCCTTGGCTGTTCCTTCCAAAAAACTCCCGTTAAGGAAACATAATCAACAAAAGTTCAAGGCTAATGGGAGATTGGAAAGACTGAAAAAAAAAGGAATCAACTCTCACATTCTCCAACTTTGCATGCAAGTGAAACTTTCCGGTGTTATAACATTTGTCAGCAAAGCTTTTTGTGGAAGATGTTCCGACCAACAAGTAACGTCTGAAAGTAAAATATTGGACATGTGTGAAGGTTTCATAGATGGGATTATGGTTAACAAGGGGTTTGCCATAGAAGATCTTTGCAACAAGCGTGGTTTAGAACTAATAAGACCACCCTTTCTAAAGAAGAAAAAGCAATTTACAAGTGAATAAGTTTTGCGAAATTCCAAAATACCTGCTGTGAGAGTGCATGTTGAGAGAATGATAGGTAGAATGAGAGCTTTTAATTGTTTAAATAAAAAATGGCCTTTTGATTTATTGCCCTATGCTAGTTCAGTGATCACCGTGGTATCTGTTGTTATTAATTTATCAACACCAATTTTGGCTAACGATAAATTTTAAATGTTTCTCAACAATATGTCCCAACTTGTTAAAACCCGTGAAAAAATGCAAATAAATAATGCACCCAAGACTCCCGAAATTTTGTAAAACAATTTAATTTAATAAATTTGTAAGATTCAATCACATTTAAAGGAACTTAAAAATATCACTTCAGCCTTATTTGCGCCATTACATTCCGTCCTTTTTATTCCATTTCAAATAATTTGGAATGTAGTAATTGAAAAAAGTAATTTGTAATCTTGGTAAAAGATTGTTAATAAATTTTTGGTCTTTAGGCACATCAATAACAGTTTAGAATAAATTTTAAAATGACAACTTTGAAGACCTAATAGGGCCAAACTAAGTTGCACTTGCCCATAATACATTTGTTAGGGTTTCAAAGAAAATGTTCCGTCCTTCTTGATTATGTAAGGAGTTTTCTTGAGGACTGTTTCCAAGTTTCCGTTTTCACCAATGACTGGACACTTCATTTTGACCAAATTATCGTTGACTACACCGTCAGGGGAACACCCCAAGAATGGATAAGAAGGGTTGACTTCAAAACCAATCTTCGGTACTTTTAAATTAGACTTTTTTTAAAGCAACAAGTGTTTTTTTCGTTTATAATTCCATACTGTGTTAATTCATTTCCCTTAAAGTTTGACTGAAGAGCTTTTCGAATTTTTTCAGTAGGATCTTTTGGAAAATATATGTAATACTCGTAGCAATTTTGACAAGAGAGAGAGCAACAGGTAATAAACAAAACGAAAACAGTATTACCAATTTTTATACTCATGTTATGACCAAGGCTTAAGAGTTTACATAACTAATCTGGTTAATATTAGGGTGATTAGGTTTTCTACACTTACCATTTTTGAAAATATTCTCTTCTGAAAATTGTGGTTCATTCATTGCAAGAAATTTCGAGTACTAATTTTCCTTTGGCACTGAAATATCAGTTGAAACGTCACATACACTGCCGCTGATGCCATTTATGTTTTTCCCCTAGATCAAGCTTCGCGTTTTTTCCGTACGGTGGCACTAGTGAAACTTTTCGTTCTAGGCGCGGAATCTGGCAGCCCTGAACTAGGGAAATTTTGGTCCAAAAATTGAAATTTTAAGGGTTAGAAAGGGAAATTTCATTTTTCCCACCTGGCATCACTGCTTTGAACATCCTTTCCTTTGTTCTCTTGCGAACTCTGCGTTTAACGGCTGTGGAAGATTTCTTCTGATTTTTGTGAATGCCAATTAAAAACTTATTGTTCGAAATAAGTATTTGTTTTGAATTTTGTTACCATAGTTCTCATTTTTTATTAGGCCTATTAATATACCACTAATTATAGGTTATTTTCAGAATTAATTTCAAGTAAGTATTTCTTTGAACGGGTAGTTTTGTCATATATTATTATTTGTTAGGCCTATTTACGCGTTTTCAGGATATCTAACAAGTCATGAACTAAGTTAGGAAATTTTCAACGGTCAGAAATCTAAATAGACTTTGCGCCTGTTAAACTCGGCTGTTTTACAAATACGAGAGAGTTCAGAAATGGCATCTAATATGAAAGAAACATCAGCGGAAAAGATGAGAAGGCTTCGTTTGAAACCAGAATACAGAGAAAGAGAAAAAGCTCGAAGACGAGAGAGATATACAGCAAATAAGAAGCTAAAGAGGCAGTTGGTTTTAGAATCTCCTGCGAGTAAGGACCCATCAATTACTCAGAATTGAAAGTATTGCTTTTGCTCCTGGAGAAGGGCAGACACCACAATCAATTCTTTATGATGAGGACTCCGATTACCTTTCTTTCCCGAGTATTTACGCTGGCCAAGCTTTGAAGCTCCCACCTAAGGCAACGTACACACAGCAAATAAAATGGGAATTTAGATGCAGCGATAGGCGTTGTGCGTCTAGTATTCCAAAAATATTTTATTCCTGTGTTAAATTAGTATCGTCAAAACTACGGAGCGCTACTAATATTTGCATGAGAAAAACCAAGTCCAAAGCTGGCCAAGCATACACAGCGGGAGCATTAACAGCGCCTCAAAGTTTGGATTCTTTGGTGAAACACGATGATGGTTACAAAGTTTTGGAAAGCGTCAGATCTTCTCCTGGCTATTTACAACAGCGTGAGAAAGATCTGGCTATGGTTCGCCAACTTGGTAATCCTACGTGGTTCCTCACTCTTAGTGCCGCTGAGACGAAATGGGAAGAGCTTTTGGAATCCTTGTGCGTCATTGCCGGGCACCCTCGAGAAACTGCGAAAGAATATGTAAAAACCTTGGGATTTAGGGAGAGAGCTAAGCTTATCAACGAGGAACCTGTCACCTGCAGCCGATATTTTGATTATCGTTTGAGAGAATTTTTCAAGTTTCTGCGAAGCAAGGAGTCACCGATTGGAATCATTGATTAAGAGAATTAACCCTAATGGTTGGTATCAGGTTCATGATCACCAATAATTTGAACACCGCCGATGGTCTAGTAAATGGTGCAACTGGAAGGTTAAGAAAACTACAGCATGGTCAAAATCAAAAAGGTGAGCAAGTCCCTCTTCGAGTTTGGATCGAATTTAATGATGAAAAGACTGGAAAAGAGACTAGAGCCCAGTCTCAAGGATTAATGATAGCCAATAATATTAATGAATTTTGGACGCCTGTTGAGAAGGTTGTCAGAAGTTTCACTTGACGTTCAGGACAAAAAACATCTACGTTTCAAGAAAGCAGTATCCTCTAGTAATTGCCGAAGCTATTACTGTACACAAGATCTACATTAACAAGATGAAACTTCAACTACAAGGTCAATGGTGGGTTTGGGAACCTAGAGTAAGAAACCCAAATAAGGCTTGGGATCCTCGAGAAAGACACCCATATTAGGTTTAGGATCCTAAAAAATTAAGCCCACATATATGCTACAAGATGAACGGTAGCCCAAATCGAAGTACTTGATCTACAATGTCCAGATTGAGCTACCTACAACTGTCAAGATCAACAGTGGGCTTGCGATCCCAGAAAAAGATACCCCTATTAGGCTTGGGAACCTAGAGTAAGAGACCCATATAAGGCTTGGGATCCTTGAGAAAGACACCCATATTAGGTTTAGGATCCTACAAAATGAAGTCCACATATATGCTACAAGATGAACGGTAGCCCAAATCGAAGTACTTGATCTACAATGTCCAGATTAAGCTACCTACAACTGTCAAGATCAACAGTGGGCTTGAGAACCCAGAAAAAGAAACCCCAATTAGGCTTGAGATCCTTGAGAGAGACACCCATATAAGGCTTGGGATCCTTGAGAGAGACACCCATATGAGGCTTGGGATCCTTGACAAAGACACCCATATAGGGCTTGGGATCCTTGAGAAAGACACCCATCTACGTTTCAGATAATAGGAAAAAGAGGCCCCCCATATAAGCTGCAACTACAACATTAATCCAGATAAAACTAAGAAATCAGCACTGTTCGAGATTGAAGTAAGTAAAACTACCAGGTCAAAAGTACATTATACTTGTAATAGAGCCAACACTGCAAATTCATTTTTTTTTCAAAAAGGGAATCAAAGGGCCCCATCGAGGGAAGCATTTAAAAAATGTACAACTACTAATTTTTCAATTTAATTTCAAGTAGTAAGAAAGTAATCTAACAATTTTGATAAAGAAACCTACTAATGTATGATTCTTACTCATTAGACAGGCTATTTGTTTTCCCTGGTATCAAATTTTAGACAACATGACTGGGGGCTAATTCTAGGCAATGGTTGTATATTGGTATAATAGTACAAACATTGAATAACTTTAGCCTTTAGTCATATATTATGCTACAAATGTTTCTTTTGCATTAAGGAAAAAGTCAAGAATTTGTTCATTGGACAGAAATTTGTTACTAATTTCATTAAACTGTAAACCAAAATCATACTAGATTGATTTTCTCATAATTGGAATATTATTTTATTTAAATTGACAAAACCGTTAAGTAAAAATAGCCGGCAAGAATAATTTTAGTACCCAAACACTACTATTATCCCACAAATATTAGGTTTGCAACAAAAATATAAACAAAATTGTTCCAATTCATAGGACAGAAGTTTGCTATTTACTTGTTACATTAATCTATAACCCAAAATCATGCTAGATTATTTTTATTCATAATTGGAATGATATTTGATATTCAAAAGAAAAAAAACCGGTAAAGTATATAGGCCGGGGTCACCTTGCAATAAATTTAGCTAGCCCAGGCAAAACGTTAATATGGCCGGGCCCATCTTGTTACAAATTTACAATAGTGTGGAGCATCCTTTATCTATGGCCAGGTTCCATGTAGCCCCTATAGTCATCAGACGGGAACTCTACAAATCCATCGGTGTAGAAGCAATAGACTAAATACCTGTAAACACTGAAATATTTTACTGGTTTTAGTCATATTCAGACTACGACCGCATTATCTTTTGTCCAAATGTAATTCCTGCCCTATTGGCTGAAAAGGTTTAATTTTGCAATATTTAGCCCTTAACACATAAGAGAGGCAATAGTCTAAAGCCAATTTGAGCTCGATTGAAATAGAAATGCGACTGGTTATCACCTTTTTTCCAGCTTAAGCTTCATATTTTTAAAAAGGCGTAACACAATATGGAAAACAAAATACTTACGGGTTTATTTCGTTCTCCGCTGGGACAAAGTTATTTTCTCGAAACTCTTCAAACAATATGTGCAAAATGTTTGGCGTCATAATGTCTTCAAATGTTTCCGTTTCAATAACACAATTTAATGGGCCAATCTGTTCAATTAAGCGATGATTTGGCCGGTCATTATCTTTATAACAAAAACTTTCCTCCACTGTTGCCATAAAAAAACAGTAGCCACAGTTGCACCTGTAAAAATATATAAAATTCAAGTAACTGCTATTTTCCAAAACTATAAGACACTGTAACTTACCAATCTGTATTATTTAATTTTTCATGATCCTCTTCCATTGGACCCTCTTCGTTATTACCTTCGACATTGTCTTGAACCATAGGCTGAAATTGATAAGGTTGTAAACCGAAACCTTCCTCTACTTCCGAACTTGAGCCCTCTTCGTTTGATTAATTGAGGATTATAGATTCTTCAGAATGTAAACTGTCAGAAATGTCCGAGTCAGTAATTTTCCGATTCAATAGAATCAACACCAGAAAGGTCAGCGTCAGACTCCAAGTCCTCACTTCCCGACATATTGCTTTCCAAAAACCGGCAATGATTCCCACTCGCGAGTCACTCACTTCTCCCAGGATTAATCCTACTTTTATTATAAAATCCTACTACATCCTCAAAAACCCACTGAACTCTTGTCAACCAATCAAATCATTTCCCGTTGTTAAGTAAGCACGGGTATTTCATGGCGGACGCTTCAAACTTGGCCGTTTCAAATTTGAATTTTTAAATGCGCATATTATAATTAAAACTTGAAATTCAGAATTTTTGTGTGTTCCACATAATTGGAGGCAGTTTTAGAGTGAAAAACCATAGGCAGTTCCTACTTGTTTGGAAAATATGGTTCTATCCCTTTAAAGCACAGCGCGTCTCCATTGGCGCCCCAAGTATGCTGCCTAATCTTCGACACACCGAATATACCTTGGCAAAGGCAAAAACCAATGGGGGACTCTTTCTCTTTCACGAAAGGGGGAAGGGCAGGCCCAGTTAAAACTAAGCCTTTGTCCAGCTTATGTTGCTGTGCATTGTGCAGCAGAAAAGTCACGGATCTTTCCTATTTTAGAGTCCGCCTTCGATAGTGGCAATTTTTTTTAGTAGGAAAGTAGTAAAAATTTTAGTATTTTTTCCTACAACCGAAAAGCTAAACCGATGACGGAGAAAATACTATGGATAGCTAAATTCTGACTTATAACGGTTTCGTATTGTTTTACTATATATATAATTTATTATTATAAATAGCGATTAACTCTACATTTATAGGAAGGTTCCGCCTTGAGGGAACGAAATCCCCCGTAGCTAGAGCAGTTCGTACATGCAGAACTATACCCGTTAAAGTAAGGGTAGTTCTCACATGCAGTGTAAAACTGCAAACAAAGGCGGCCATTTGATCAACTTAAACGCAGTAAGAAACTTCAACAAACTAAAAGCTTCTGGAAAAGGCAGAAAGTTTTCAATTTGTACAAATGTATGGGGTAATAAATCGGTTTTTGAGGGCATAATATTCAAGCAGTAGATAGAGACGTTTTTGTGAAATATAGCAATCGCTTTTCATTAAGAGGTTTTCGAGCACCAGAACCTCATTTAACCAAATCTTCTCCACAATATATCCATTTGGGCTCTAAATGCGCTCAAAATAGATATAAACTATGTCACAAATGGAACTTCCCCACTTCTTGGCCTCTCATGCAGTTGTCTATATAATGGCCCTCGGTTGTGGCCATTTATATTTCATATCAATCACTGAAATTATAATTGGTTTGCAAATTTTTGGTTTTTACTTTTTACCGCAATAGATGGCGTTAAAAAGTAATGCATTTATACCGAAGATTTACTACCCCCCACTTTTACCCCTGTTTTAGTGCCTTTCCCCCCTATATTACCCCCTTTTTTCACCCATTATAGCCTTAACCCCGCCCTATCCCCGCCCATTTTCCCGTTAATTTATTTAAATTTATTCATATAATGCTCTAAAACGCGAACAAATGGACCTAGGGTAGCTAAACTTTATATTATTTTATTTCGAAAATTTCCAAATCCTCGAGGGGACTCGAACGTACCAACGTTAACGCTACGGTTCGGAAACCCGGCACGCTAGAACTGCGCCACCGAATTCTTACATAGATCATTGCTTTCATAAGATAAATGCTGGGATAGACAAATCCATCTCGAGTCTAGGCGCGTTTCGCACTAAGAGAGAGAAATTAAATATTCGCCCACTACCACGTTAATATGACGTTAAGTCGGCCTCAAAGTCACGTCTGAAGCTTAGAGTTCTTTTCCTAAAACCTTATCTGTCTTGAATGTAGAGAGAAACGAATTAGCAGGCAAAGTTCACGTTATTCTGTATTTTAATTAAGATTTAAATAAATATACAGTATATTCACGAGTGAGATTAATGATAATTATAAATAATGATGTTTCAAGTAAGTTAATTGTATAAAATAATGATGTTTCAAGTAAGTTAATTGTATAAAATAATGATGTTTCAAGTAAAGGAATTTACTTTAGATTAATTAATATTATACTTTAATTTAATTAATATTATACTTTAATTTAATTAATATTATACTTTAATTTAATTAATATTATACTTTAATATAATTAATATTATACTTTAATTTAATTAATGTTATACTTTAATTTAATTAATGCTATACTTTAATTTAATTAATGTTATACTTTAATTTAATTAATGTTATACTTTAATTTAATTAATGTTTTACTTTAATTTAATTAATGTTTTACTTTAATTTAATTAATGTTATACTTTAATTTAATTAATGTTATACTTTAATTTAATTAATGTTATACTTTAATTTAATTAATGTTATACTTTAATTTAATTAATGTTATACTTTAATTTAATTATTTCTGAGAGAGCGGTAGCTCTCTTAGATAAGACTTCATACTGCTCTTAATGTATAAGGAAGGTTTTTTGTTTGGATGTAGTTTTTTTTTGTATTGCATTAATTGTTCTGAATAAATTCCACAGAACTACAATTCGGGCCCTCAATATGTGGTTAAAATTTCAAAGAGATCCATTAATTAGTCTAATTTATAAAAAATAAAGTTGCTAAGGGTGGTTTTCATTTCCATAAAATTAATCAAACCTTTTGATGAAAAACAGGAATTTTTCCCATAGAAATAACATGGGAAATTTTTGGAAAAAAACAAATCGGTTATTCGTGATTTAGAAAAACTATACGTTGGTTAGTTTTGGGAACGATCTTAAATGAAACTTTACACTATAATCTAGGACCGTTTTTCTTGTTATTAAGAAAAATTAGTTTTAAGTATATTTAATTTAAATTTTAAAAATTGCCCAATCTGCGATATTTTAGCATTTATACACTGTTTTATTGGGAAATATCAGCGTGACCAATATTGGCCTTTTATAACGTATAGTTGCCTCATAATAATCCGATTGTTTCTTCTTATTGCCTTTTGGTTGGAATGGCCTATCGATAGTGTGATAAGACGGTTTTAATATTGCCGTCGTGACGTTGATGCGGCCGCTGCGACGACTGGTAATTAAGGTAGATTACCGACGACTGGTAATTAAAATAAATTACCGACGACTGGTAATTAAGGTAGATTACCGACGACTGGTAATTAAGGTAGATTACCGACGACTGGTAATTAAGGTAGATTACCGACGGCTGTCAATTAAGCCGGATCACAGACGGCTGGTAATTAAGCCGGATTACAGACGGCTGGTAATTAAGCCAGATTACCGACGACTGTCAATTAAGCCGGATTACAGACGGCTGGTAATTAAGCCGGATTACCGACGACTGGTCATTAGCCAGATTACCGACTTGTGGGTGTTTGTAGGTACTTGTGGGTGCTTGTAGGTACTTGTGGGTGCTTGTAGGTACTTGTGCGTGTTTGTAAGTACTTGTGGGTGCTTGTAGGAACTTGTGGGTGCTTGTAGGTACTTGTGGGTGCTTGTAGGAACTTGTGGGTGCTTCTAGGTACTTGTGGGTGCTTGTAGATACTTGTGGGTGCTTGTAAGTACTTGTGGGTGCTTGTAAGTACTTGTGGGTGCTTGTAGGTACTTGTGCGTGTTTGTAGGTACTTGTGGGTGTTTGTAGGTACTTGTGCGTGTTTGTAGGTACTTGTGCGTGTTTGTAGGTACTTGTGCGTGTTTGTAGGTACTTGTAGGTACTTGTTTGTGCTTGTAGGTACTTGTGGGTGCTTGTAGGTACTTGTGGGTGATTGTAGGTACTTGTGGGTGTTTGTAGGTACTTGTGGGTACTTGAGGGTACTTGTGGGTACTTGAGGGTGCTTGTAGGTACTTGAGGGTGTTGGTAGGTACTTGAGGGTGTTTGTAGGTACTTGTGGGTGTTTGTAGGTACTTGTGGGTGTTTGTAGGTACTTGTGGGTACTTGAGGGTGCTTGTGGGTACTTGAGGGTGCTTGTAGGTACTTGAGGGTGTTTGTAGGTACTTGTGGGTGCTTGTAGGTACTTGTGGGTGTTTGTAGGTACTTGTGTGTGCTTGTAGGTACTTGTGGGTGCTTGTAGGTACTTGTGGATGCTTGTAGGTACTTGTGGGTGCTTGTAGGTACTTGTGGGTGCTTGTAGGTACTTGTGGGTGCTTGTAGGTACTTGTGGGTGCTTGCAGGTACTTGTGCGTGTTTGCAGGTACTTGTGCGTGTTTGTAGGTACTTGTGCGTGTTTGTAGGTACTTGTGGGTGTTTGTAGGTACTTGTGCGTGTTTGTAGGTACTTGTGCGTGTTTGTAGGTACTTGTGCGTGTTTGTAGGTACTTGTGCGTGTTTGTAGGTACTTGTAGGTACTTGTGGGTGCTTGTAGGTACTTGTGGGTGCTTGTAGGTACTTGTGGGTGATTGTAGGTACTTGTGGGTGTTTGTAGGTACTTGTGGGTACTTGAGGGTACTTGTGGGTACTTGAGGGTGCTTGTAGGTACTGGAGGGTGTTGGTAGGTACTTGAGGGTGTTTGTAGGTACTTGTGGGTGTTTGTAGGTACTTGTGGGTGTTTGTAGGTACTTGTGGGTACTTGAGGGTGCTTGTGGGTACTTGAGGGTGCTTGTAGGTACTTGAGGGTGTTTGTAGGTACTTGTGGGTGCTTGGAGGTACTTGTGGGTGTTTGTAGGTACTTGTGGGTGCTTGTAGGTACTTGTGGGTGCTTGTAGGTACTTGTGGATGCTTGTAGGTACTTGTGGGTGCTTGTAGGTACTTGTGGGTGCTTGTAGGTACTTGTGGGTGCTTGTAGGTACTTGTGGGTGCTTGCAGGTACTTCTGCGTGTTTGCAGGTACTTGTGCGTGTTTGTAGGTACTTGTGCGTGTTTGTAGGTACTTGTGGGTGTTTGTAGGTACTTGTGCGTGTTTGTAGGTACTTGTGGGTGTTTGTAGGTACTTGTGCGTGTTTGTAGGTACTTGTGGGTGTTTGTAGGTACTTGTGGGTACTTGAGGGTACTTGAGGGTGCTTGTAGGTACTTGAGGGTGCTTGTAGGTACTTGAGGGTGTTGGTAGGTACTTGAGGGTGTTTGTAGGTACTTGTGGGTGTTTGTAGGTACTTGTGGGTGTTTGTAGGTACTTGTGGGTACTTGAGGGTGCTTGTGGGTACTTGAGGGTGCTTGTAGGTACTTGAGGGTGCTTGTAGGTACTTGAGGGTGTTTGTAGGTACTTGAGGGTGTTTGTAGGTACTTGTGGGTGTTTGTAGGTACTTGTGGGTGTTTGTAGGTACTTGTGGGTGTTTGTAGGTACTTGTGGGTGTTTGTAGGTACTTGAGGGTGTTTGTGATACTTGTGGGTGTTTGCAGGTACTTGTGCGTGTTTGCAGTTACTTGTGCGTGTTTGTAGGTACTTGTGCCTGTTTGTAGGTACTTGTGCGTGTTTGTAGGTACTTGTGGGTGTTTGTAGGTACTTGTGGGTGTTTGTAGGTACTTGTGCGTGTTTGTAGGTACTTGTGCGTGTTTGTAGGTACTTGTAGGTACTTGTGGGTGCTTGTAGGTACTTGTGGGTGCTTGTAGGTACTTGTAGGTAGTTGTGGGTGTTTGTAGGTACTTTTGGGTGTTTGTAGGTACTTGTGCGTGTTTGTAGGTACTTGTGCGTGTTTGTAGGTACTTGTGCGTGTTTGTAGGTACTTGTGCGTGTTTGTAGGTACTTGTAGGTACTTGTGGGTGCTTGTAGGTACTTGTGGGTGCTTGTAGGTACTTGTGGGTGATTGTAGGTACTTGTGGGTGTTTGTAGGTACTTGTGGGTACTTGAGGGTACTTGTGGGTACTTGAGGGTGCTTGTAGGTACTTGAGGGTGTTGGTAGGTACTTGAGGGTGTTTGTAGGTACTTGTGGGTGTTTGTAGGTACTTGTGGGTACTTGAGGGTGCTTGTGGGTACTTGAGGGTGCTTGTGGGTACTTGAGGGTGCTTGTAGGTACTTGAGGGTGCTTGTAGGTACTTGTGGGTGTTTGTAGGTACTTGTGGGTGTTTGTAGGTACTTGTGGGTGTTTGTAGGTACTTGTGGGTGTTTGTAGGTACTTGTGGGTGTTTGCAGGTACTTGTGCGTGTTTGCAGGTACTTGTGCGTGTTTGCAGGTACTTGTGCGTGTTTGTAGGTACTTGTGCGTGTTTGTAGGTACTTGTGGGTGTTTGTAGGTACTTGTGGGTGTTTGTAGGTACTTGTGGGTGTTTGTAGGTACTTGTGCGTGTTTGTAGGTACTTGTGCGTGTTTGTAGGTACTTGTGCGTGTTTGTAGGTACTTGTGCGTGTTTGTAGGTACTTGTGCGTGTTTGTAGGTACTTGTGCGTGTTTGTAGGTACTTGTGCGTGTTTGTAGGTACTTGTGCGTGTTTGTAGGTACTTGTGGGTGTTTGTAGGTACTTGTGCGTGTTTGTAGGTACTTGTGCGTGTTTGTAGGTACTTGTGCGTGTTTGTAGGTACTTGTGCGTGTTTGTAGGTACTTGTGCGTGTTTGTAGGTACTTGTAGGTACTTGTGGGTGCTTGTAGGTACTTGTGGGTGCTTGTAGGTACTTGTGG
Source organism: Phalangium opilio (assembly GCF_054372755.1). Lineage (NCBI taxonomy): Eukaryota > Metazoa > Arthropoda > Arachnida > Opiliones > Phalangiidae > Phalangium > Phalangium opilio. The sequence goes on from NW_028324204.1 coordinate 5,048,739, forward strand.
GTGATTGTAGGTACTTGTGGGTGTTTGTAGGTACTTGTGGGTACTTGAGGGTACTTGAGGGTGCTTGTAGGTACTTGAGGGTGCTTGTAGGTACTTGAGGGTGTTGGTAGGTAATTGAGGGTGTTTGTAGGTACTTGTGGGTGTTTGTAGGTACTTGTGGGTGTTTGTAGGTACTTGTGGGTACTTGAGGGTGCTTGTGGGTACTTGAGGGTGCTTGTAGGTACTTGAGGGTGCTTGTAGGTACTTGAGGGTGTTTGTAGGTACTTGTGGGTGTTTGTAGGTACTTGTGGGTGTTTGTAGGTACTTGTGCGTGTTTGTAGGTACTTGTGGGTGTTTGTAGGTACTTGTGCGTGTTTGTAGGTACTTGTGCGTGTTTGTAGGTACTTGTGCGTGTTTGTAGGTACTTGTGCGTGTTTGTAGGTACTTGTGCGTGTTTGTAGGTACTTGTAGGTACTTGTGGGTGCTTGTAGGTACTTGTGGGTGCTTGTAGGTACTTGTGGGTGATTGTAGGTACTTGTGGGTGTTTGTAGGTACTTGTGGGTACTTGAGGGTACTTGAGGATGCTTGTAGGTACTTGAGGGAGCTTGTAGGTACTTGAGGGTGTTGGTAGGTACTTGAGGGTGTTTGTAGGTACTTGTGGGTGTTTGTAGGTACTTGTGGGTGTTTGTAGGTACTTGTGGGTACTTGAGGGTGCTTGTGGGTACTTGAGGGTGCTTGTAGGTACTTGAGGGTGCTTGTAGGTACTTGAGGGTGTTTGTAGGTACTTGTGGGTGTTTGTAGGTACTTGTGGGTGTTTGTAGGTACTTGTGCGTGTTTGTAGGTACTTGTGGGTGTTTGTAGGTACTTGTGCGTGTTTGTAGGTACTTGTGGGTGTTTGTAGGTACTTGTGCGTGTTTGTAGGTACTTGTGCGTGTTTGTAGGTACTTGTGCGTGTTTGTAGGTACCTGTGCGTGTTTGTAGGTACTTGTGCGTGTTTGTAGGTACTTGTAGGTACTTGTGGGTGCTTGTAGGTACTTGTGGGTGCTTGTAGGTACTTGTGGGTGATTGTAGGTACTTGTGGGTGTTTGTAGGTACTTGTGGGTACTTGAGGGTACTTGAGGGTGCTTGTAGGTACTTGAGGGTGCTTGTAGGTACTTGAGGGTGTTGGTAGGTACTTGAGGGTGTTTGTAGGTACTTGTGGGTGTTTGTAGGTACTTGTGGGTGTTTGTAGGTACTTGTGGGTACTTGAGGGTGCTTGTGGGTACTTGAGGGTGCTTGTAGGTACTTGAGGGTGCTTGTAGGTACTTGAGGGTGTTTGTAGGTACTTGTGGGTGTTTGTAGGTACTTGTGCGTGTTTGTAGGTACTTGTGCGTGTTTGTAGGTACTTGTGCGTGTTTGTAGGTACTTGTGCGTGTTTGTAGGTACTTGTGGGTGTTTGTAGGTACTTGTGCGTGTTTGTAGGTACTTGTGCGTGTTTGTAGGTACTTGTAGGTACTTGTTTGTGCTTGTAGGTACTTGTGGGTGCTTGTAGGTACTTGTGGGTGATTGTAGGTACTTGTGGGTGTTTGTAGGTACTTGTGGGTACTTGAGGGTACTTGTGGGTACTTGAGGGTGCTTGTAGGTACTTGAGGGTGTTGGTAGGTACTTGAGGGTGTTTGTAGGTACTTGTGGGTGTTTGTAGGTACTTGTGGGTGTTTGTAGGTACTTGTGGGTACTTGAGGGTGCTTGTGGGTACTTGAGGGTGCTTGTAGGTACTTGAGGGTGTTTGTAGGTACTTGTGGGTGCTTGTAGGTACTTGTGGGTGTTTGTAGGTACTTGTGTGTGCTTGTAGGTACTTGTGGGTGCTTGTAGGTACTTGTGGATGCTTGTAGGTACTTGTGGGTGCTTGTAGGTACTTGTGGGTGCTTGTAGGTACTTGTGGGTGCTTGTAGGTACTTGTGGGTGCTTGCAGGTACTTCTGCGTGTTTGCAGGTACTTGTGCGTGTTTGTAGGTACTTGTGCGTGTTTGTAGGTACTTGTGGGTGTTTGTAGGTACTTGTGCGTGTTTGTAGGTACTTGTGGGTGTTTGTAGGTACTTGTGCGTGTTTGTAGGTACTTGTGGGTGTTTGTAGGTACTTGTGGGTACTTGAGGGTACTTGAGGGTGCTTGTAGGTACTTGAGGGTGCTTGTAGGTACTTGAGGGTGTTGGTAGGTACTTGAGGGTGTTTGTAGGTACTTGAGGGTGTTTGTAGGTACTTGTGGGTGCTTGTAGGTACTTGTGGGTGTTTGTAGGTACTTGTGGGTGCTTGTAGGTACTTGTGGGTGCTTGTAGGTACTTGTGGATGCTTGTAGGTACTTGTGGGTGCTTGTAGGTACTTGTGGGTGCTTGTAGGTACTTGTGGGTGCTTGTAGGTACTTGTGGGTGCTTGCAGGTACTTCTGCGTGTCTGCAGGTACTTGTGCGTGTTTGTAGGTACTTGTGCGTGTTTGTAGGTACTTGTGGGTGTTTGTAGGTACTTGTGCGTGTTTGTAGGTACTTGTGGGTGTTTGTAGGTACTTGTGCGTGTTTGTAGGTACTTGTGGGTGTTTGTAGGTACTTGTGGGTACTTGAGGGTACTTGAGGGTGCTTGTAGGTACTTGAGGGTGCTTGTAGGTACTTGAGGGTGTTGGTAGGTACTTGAGGGTGTTTGTAGGTACTTGTGGGTGTTTGTAGGTACTTGTGGGTGTTTGTAGGTACTTGTGGGTACTTGAGGGTGCTTGTGGGTACTTGAGGGTGCTTGTAGGTACTTGAGGGTGCTTGTAGGTACTTGAGGGTGTTTGTAGGTACTTGTGGGTGTTTGTAGGTACTTGTGGGTGTTTGTAGGTACTTGTGGGTGTTTGTAGGTACTTGTGGGTGTTTGTAGGTACTTGAGGGTGTTTGTGATACTTGTGGGTGTTTGCAGGTACTTGTGCGTGTTTGCAGGTACTTGTGCGTGTTTGTAGGTACTTGTGCCTGTTTGTAGGTACTTGTGCGTGTTTGTAGGTACTTGTGGGTGTTTGTAGGTACTTGTGGGTGTTTGTAGGTACTTGTGCGTGTTTGTAGGTACTTGTGCGTGTTTGTAGGTACTTGTAGGTACTTGTGGGTGCTTGTAGGTACTTGTGGGTGCTTGTAGGTACTTGTAGGTAGTTGTGGGTGTTTGTAGGTACTTTTGGGTGTTTGTAGGTACTTGTGCGTGTTTGTAGGTACTTGTGCGTGTTTGTAGGTACTTGTGCGTGTTTGTAGGTACTTGTGCGTGTTTGTAGGTACTTGTAGGTACTTGTGGGTGCTTGTAGGTACTTGTGGGTGCTTGTAGGTACTTGTGGGTGATTGTAGGTACTTGTGGGTGTTTGTAGGTACTTGTGGGTACTTGAGGGTACTTGTGGGTACTTGAGGGTGCTTGTAGGTACTTGAGGGTGTTGGTAGGTACTTGAGGGTGTTTGTAGGTACTTGTGGGTGTTTGTAGGTACTTGTGGGTACTTGAGGGTGCTTGTGGGTACTTGAGGGTGCTTGTGGGTACTTGAGGGTGCTTGTAGGTACTTGAGGGTGCTTGTAGGTACTTGTGGGTGTTTGTAGGTACTTGTGGGTGTTTGTAAGTACTTGTGGGTGTTTGTAGGTACTTGTGGGTGTTTGTAGGTACTTGTGGGTGTTTGCAGGTACTTGTGGGTGTTTGCAGGTACTTGTGCGTGTTTGCAGGTACTTGTGCGTGTTTGTAGGTACTTGTGCGTGTTTGTAGGTACTTGTGGGTGTTTGTAGGTACTTGTGGGTGTTTGTAGGTACTTGTGGGTACTTGAGGGTACTTGAGGGTGCTTGTAGGTACTTGAGGGTGCTTGTAGGTACTTGAGGGTGTTGGTAGGTACTTGAGGGTGTTTGTAGGTACTTGTGGGTGTTTGTAGGTACTTGTGGGTGTTTGTAGGTACTTGTGGGTACTTGAGGGTGCTTGTGGGTACTTGAGGGTGCTTGTAGGTACTTGAGGGTGCTTGTAGGTACTTGAGGGTGTTTGTAGGTACTTGTGGGTGTTTGTAGGTACTTGTGCGTGTTTGTAGGTACTTGTGCGTGTTTGTAGGTACTTGTGCGTGTTTGTAGGTACTTGTGCGTGTTTGTAGGTACTTGTGGGTGTTTGTAGGTACTTGTGCGTGTTTGTAGGTACTTGTGCGTGTTTGTAGGTACTTGTAGGTACTTGTTTGTGCTTGTAGGTACTTGTGGGTGCTTGTAGGTACTTGTGGGTGATTGTAGGTACTTGTGGGTGTTTGTAGGTACTTGTGGGTACTTGAGGGTACTTGTGGGTACTTGAGGGTGCTTGTAGGTACTTGAGGGTGTTGGTAGGTACTTGAGGGTGTTTGTAGGTACTTGTGGGTGTTTGTAGGTACTTGTGGGTGTTTGTAGGTACTTGTGGGTACTTGAGGGTGCTTGTGGGTACTTGAGGGTGCTTGTAGGTACTTGAGGGTGTTTGTAGGTACTTGTGGGTGCTTGTAGGTACTTGTGGGTGTTTGTAGGTACTTGTGTGTGCTTGTAGGTACTTGTGGGTGCTTGTAGGTACTTGTGGATGCTTGTAGGTACTTGTGGGTGCTTGTAGGTACTTGTGGGTGCTTGTAGGTACTTGTGGGTGCTTGTAGGTACTTGTGGGTGCTTGCAGGTACTTCTGCGTGTTTGCAGGTACTTGTGCGTGTTTGTAGGTACTTGTGCGTGTTTGTAGGTACTTGTGGGTGTTTGTAGGTACTTGTGCGTGTTTGTAGGTACTTGTGGGTGTTTGTAGGTACTTGTGCGTGTTTGTAGGTACTTGTGGGTGTTTGTAGGTACTTGTGGGTACTTGAGGGTACTTGAGGGTGCTTGTAGGTACTTGAGGGTGCTTGTAGGTACTTGAGGGTGTTGGTAGGTACTTGAGGGTGTTTGTAGGTACTTGAGGGTGTTTGTAGGTACTTGTGGGTGCTTGTAGGTACTTGTGGGTGTTTGTAGGTACTTGTGGGTGCTTGTAGGTACTTGTGGGTGCTTGTAGGTACTTGTGGATGCTTGTAGGTACTTGTGGGTGCTTGTAGGTACTTGTGGGTGCTTGTAGGTACTTGTGGGTGCTTGTAGGTACTTGTGGGTGCTTGCAGGTACTTCTGCGTGTCTGCAGGTACTTGTGCGTGTTTGTAGGTACTTGTGCGTGTTTGTAGGTACTTGTGGGTGTTTGTAGGTACTTGTGCGTGTTTGTAGGTACTTGTGGGTGTTTGTAGGTACTTGTGCGTGTTTGTAGGTACTTGTGGGTGTTTGTAGGTACTTGTGGGTACTTGAGGGTACTTGAGGGTGCTTGTAGGTACTTGAGGGTGCTTGTAGGTACTTGAGGGTGTTGGTAGGTACTTGAGGGTGTTTGTAGGTACTTGTGGGTGTTTGTAGGTACTTGTGGGTGTTTGTAGGTACTTGTGGGTACTTGAGGGTGCTTGTGGGTACTTGAGGGTGCTTGTAGGTACTTGAGGGTGCTTGTAGGTACTTGAGGGTGTTTGTAGGTACTTGTGGGTGTTTGTAGGTACTTGTGGGTGTTTGTAGGTACTTGTGGGTGTTTGTAGGTACTTGTGGGTGTTTGTAGGTACTTGAGGGTGTTTGTGATACTTGTGGGTGTTTGCAGGTACTTGTGCGTGTTTGCAGGTACTTGTGCGTGTTTGTAGGTACTTGTGCCTGTTTGTAGGTACTTGTGCGTGTTTGTAGGTACTTGTGGGTGTTTGTAGGTACTTGTGGGTGTTTGTAGGTACTTGTGCGTGTTTGTAGGTACTTGTGCGTGTTTGTAGGTACTTGTAGGTACTTGTGGGTGCTTGTAGGTACTTGTGGGTGCTTGTAGGTACTTGTAGGTAGTTGTGGGTGTTTGTAGGTACTTTTGGGTGTTTGTAGGTACTTGTGCGTGTTTGTAGGTACTTGTGCGTGTTTGTAGGTACTTGTGCGTGTTTGTAGGTACTTGTGCGTGTTTGTAGGTACTTGTAGGTACTTGTGGGTGCTTGTAGGTACTTGTGGGTGCTTGTAGGTACTTGTGGGTGATTGTAGGTACTTGTGGGTGTTTGTAGGTACTTGTGGGTACTTGAGGGTACTTGTGGGTACTTGAGGGTGCTTGTAGGTACTTGAGGGTGTTGGTAGGTACTTGAGGGTGTTTGTAGGTACTTGTGGGTGTTTGTAGGTACTTGTGGGTACTTGAGGGTGCTTGTGGGTACTTGAGGGTGCTTGTGGGTACTTGAGGGTGCTTGTAGGTACTTGAGGGTGCTTGTAGGTACTTGTGGGTGTTTGTAGGTACTTGTGGGTGTTTGTAAGTACTTGTGGGTGTTTGTAGGTACTTGTGGGTGTTTGTAGGTACTTGTGGGTGTTTGCAGGTACTTGTGGGTGTTTGCAGGTACTTGTGCGTGTTTGCAGGTACTTGTGCGTGTTTGTAGGTACTTGTGCGTGTTTGTAGGTACTTGTGGGTGTTTGTAGGTACTTGTGGGTGTTTGTAGGTACTTGTGGGTGTTTGTAGGTACTTGTGCGTGTTTGTAGGTACTTGTGCGTGTTTGTAGGTACTTGTGCGTGTTTGTAGGTACTTGTGCGTGTTTGTAGGTACTTGTGCGTGTTTGTAGGTACTTGTGCGTGTTTGTAGGTACTTGTGCGTGTTTGTAGGTACTTGTGGGTGTTTGTAGGTACTTGTGCGTGTTTGTAGGTACTTGTGCGTGTTTGTAGGTACTTGTGCGTGTTTGTAGGTACTTGTGCGTGTTTGTAGGTACTTGTAGGTACTTGTGGGTGCTTGTAGGTACTTGTGGGTGCTTGTAGGTACTTGTGGGTGATTGTAGGTACTTGTGGGTGTTTGTAGGTACTTGTGGGTACTTGAGGGTGCTTGTAGGTACTTGAGGGTGCTTGTAGGTACTTGAGGGTGTTGGTAGGTAATTGAGGGTGTTTGTAGGTACTTGTGGGTGTTTGTAGGTACTTGTGGGTGTTTGTAGGTACTTGTGGGTACTTGAGGGTGCTTGTGGGTACTTGAGGGTGCTTGTAGGTACTTGAGGGTGCTTGTAGGTACTTGAGGGTGTTTGTAGGTACTTGTGGGTGTTTGTAGGTACTTGTGGGTGTTTGTAGGTACTTGTGCGTGTTTGTAGGTACTTGTGGGTGTTTGTAGGTACTTGTGCGTGTTTGTAGGTACTTGTGCGTGTTTGTAGGTACTTGTGCGTGTTTGTAGGTACTTGTGCGTGTTTGTAGGTACTTGTAGGTACTTGTGGGTGCTTGTAGGTACTTGTGGGTGCTTGTAGGTACTTGTGGGTGATTGTAGGTACTTTAGGGTGTTTGTAGGTACTTGTGGGTACTTGAGGGTACTTGAGGGTGCTTGTAGGTACTTGAGGGTGCTTGTAGGTACTTGAGGGTGTTGGTAGGTACTTGAGGGTGTTTGTAGGTACTTGTGGGTGTTTGTAGGTACTTGTGGGTGTTTGTAGGTACTTGTGGGTACTTGAGGGTGCTTGTGGGTACTTGAGGGTGCTTGTAGGTACTTGAGGGTGCTTGTAGGTACTTGAGGGTGTTTGTAGGTACTTGAGGGTGTTTGTAGGTACTTGTGGGTGTTTGTAGGTACTTGTGCGTGTTTGTAGGTACTTGTGGGTGTTTGTAGGTACTTGTGCGTGTTTGTAGGTACTTGTGGGTGTTTGTAGGTACTTGTGCGTGTTTGTAGGTACTTGTGCGTGTTTGTAGGTACTTGTGCGTGTTTGTAGGTACCTGTGCGTGTTTGTAGGTACTTGTGCGTGTTTGTAGGTACTTGTAGGTACTTGTGGGTGCTTGTAGGTACTTGTGGGTGCTTGTAGGTACTTGTGGGTGATTGTAGGTACTTGTGGGTGTTTGTAGGTACTTGTGGGTACTTGAGGGTACTTGAGGGTGCTTGTAGGTACTTGAGGGTGCTTGTAGGTACTTGAGGGTGTTGGTAGGTACTTGAGGGTGTTTGTAGGTACTTGTGGGTGTTTGTAGGTACTTGTGGGTGTTTGTAGGTACTTGTGGGTACTTGAGGGTGCTTGTAGGTACTTGAGGGTGCTTGTAGGTACTTGAGGGTGTTTGTAGGTACTTGTGGGTGTTTGTAGGTACTTGTGCGTGTTTGTAGGTACTTGTGCGTGTTTGTAGGTACTTGTGCGTGTTTGTAGGTACTTGTGCGTGTTTGTAGGTACTTGTGCGTGTTTGTAGGTACTTGTGGGTGTTTGTAGGTACTTGTGCGTGTTTGTAGGTACTTGTGCGTGTTTGTAGGTACTTGTGCGTGTTTGTAGGTACTTGTGCGTGTTTGTAGGTACTTGTGCGTGTTTGTAGGTACTTGTAGGTACTTGTGGGTGCTTGTAGGTACTTGTGGGTGCTTGTAGGTACTTGTGGGTGATTGTAAGTACTTGTGGGTGTTTGTAGGTACTTGTGGGTACTTGAGGGTACTTGAGGGTGCTTGTAGGTACTTGAGGGTGCTTGTAGGTACTTGAGGGTGTTGGTAGGTAATTGAGGGTGTTTGTAGGTACTTGTGGGTGTTTGTAGGTACTTGTGGGTGTTTGTAGGTACTTGTGGGTACTTGAGGGTGCTTGTGGGTACTTGAGGGTGCTTGTAGGTACTTGAGGGTGCTTGTAGGTACTTGAGGGTGTTTGTAGGTACTTGTGGGTGTTTGTAGGTACTTGTGGGTGTTTGTAGGTACTTGTGCGTGTTTGTAGGTACTTGTGGGTGTTTGTAGGTACTTGTGCGTGTTTGTAGGTACTTGTGCGTGTTTGTAGGTACTTGTGGGTGTTTGTAGGTTCTTGTGGGTACTTGAGGGTACTTGAGGGTGCTTGTAGGTACTTGAGGGTGCTTGTAGGTACTTGAGGGTGTTGGTAGGTACTTGAGGGTGTTTGTAGGTACTTGTGGGTGTTTGTAGGTACTTGTGGGTGTTTGTAGGTACTTGTGGGTACTTGAGGGTGCTTGTGGGTACTTGAGGGTGCTTGTAGGTACTTGAGGGTGCTTGTAGGTACTTGAGGGTGTTTGTAGGTACTTGTGGGTGTTTGTAGGTACTTGTGGGTACTTGAGGGTGCTTGTGGGTACTTGAGGGTGCTTGTAGGTACTTGAGGGTGCTTGTAGGTACTTGAGGGTGTTTGTAGGTACTTGTGGGTGTTTGTAGGTACTTTTGGGTGTTTGTAGGTACTTGTGGGTGTTTGTAGGTACTTGTGGGTGTTTGTAGGTACTTGTGGGTGTTTGTAGGTACTTGAGGGTGTTTGTGATACTTGTGGGTGTTTGCAGGTACTTGTGCGTGTTTGCAGGTACTTGTGCCTGTTTGTAGGTACTTGTGCGTGTTTGTAGGTACTTGTGGGTGTTTGTAGGTACTTGTGGGTGTTTGTAGGTACTTGTGCGTGTTTGTAGGTACTTGTGCGTGTTTGTAGGTACTTGTAGGTACTTGTGGGTGCTTGTAGGTACTTGTGGGTGCTTGTAGGTACTTGTAGGTAGTTGTGGGTGTTTGTAGGTACTTTTGGGTGTTTGTAGGTACTTGTGCGTGTTTGTAGGTACTTGTGCGTGTTTGTAGGTACTTGTGCGTGTTTGTAGGTACTTGTGCGTGTTTGTAGGTACTTGTAGGTACTTGTGGGTGCTTGTAGGTACTTGTGGGTGCTTGTAGGTACTTGTGGGTGATTGTAGGTACTTGTGGGTGTTTGTAGGTACTTGTGGGTACTTGAGGGTGCTTGTGGGTACTTGAGGGTGCTTGTGGGTACTTGAGGGTGCTTGTAGGTACTTGAGGGTGCTTGTAGGTACTTGTGGGTGTTTGTAGGTACTTGTGGGTGTTTGTAGGTACTTGTGGGTGTTTGTAGGTACTTGTGGGTGTTTGTAGGTACTTGTGGGTGTTTGCAGGTACTTGTGCGTGTTTGCAGGTACTTGTGCGTGTTTGCAGGTACTTGTGCGTGTTTGTAGGTACTTGTGCGTGTTTGTAGGTACTTGTGGGTGTTTGTAGGTACTTGTGGGTGTTTGTAGGTACTTGTGGGTGTTTGTAGGTACTTGTGCGTGTTTGTAGGTACTTGTGCGTGTTTGTAGGTACTTGTGCGTGTTTGTAGGTACTTGTGCGTGTTTGTAGGTACTTGTGCGTGTTTGTAGGTACTTGTGCGTGTTTGTAGGTACTTGTGGGTGTTTGTAGGTACTTGTGCGTGTTTGTAGGTACTTGTGCGTGTTTGTAGGTACTTGTGCGTGTTTGTAGGTACTTGTGCGTGTTTGTAGGTACTTGTGCGTGTTTGTAGGTACTTGTAGGTACTTGTGGGTGCTTGTAGGTACTTGTGGGTGCTTGTAGGTACTTGTGGGTGATTGTAGGTACTTGTGGGTGTTTGTAGGTACTTGTGGGTACTTGAGGGTGCTTGTAGGTACTTGAGGGTGCTTGTAGGTACTTGAGGGTGTTGGTAGGTAATTGAGGGTGTTTGTAGGTACTTGTGGGTGTTTGTAGGTACTTGTGGGTGTTTGTAGGTACTTGTGGGTACTTGAGGGTGCTTGTGGGTACTTGAGGGTGCTTGTAGGTACTTGAGGGTGCTTGTAGGTACTTGAGGGTGTTTGTAGGTACTTGTGGGTGTTTGTAGGTACTTGTGGGTGTTTGTAGGTACTTGTGCGTGTTTGTAGGTACTTGTGGGTGTTTGTAGGTACTTGTGCGTGTTTGTAGGTACTTGTGCGTGTTTGTAGGTACTTGTGCGTGTTTGTAGGTACTTGTGCGTGTTTGTAGGTACTTGTAGGTACTTGTGGGTGCTTGTAGGTACTTGTGGGTGCTTGTAGGTACTTGTGGGTGATTGTAGGTACTTGTGGGTGTTTGTAGGTACTTGTGGGTACTTGAGGGTACTTGAGGGTGCTTGTAGGTACTTGAGGGTGCTTGTAGGTACTTGAGGGTGTTGGTAGGTACTTGAGGGTGTTTGTAGGTACTTGTGGGTGTTTGTAGGTACTTGTGGGTGTTTGTAGGTACTTGTGGGTACTTGAGGGTGCTTGTGGGTACTTGAGGGTGCTTGTAGGTACTTGAGGGTGCTTGTAGGTACTTGAGGGTGTTTGTAGGTACTTGAGGGTGTTTGTAGGTACTTGTGGGTGTTTGTAGGTACTTGTGCGTGTTTGTAGGTACTTGTGGGTGTTTGTAGGTACTTGTGCGTGTTTGTAGGTACTTGTGGGTGTTTGTAGGTACTTGTGCGTGTTTGTAGGTACTTGTGCGTGTTTGTAGGTACTTGTGCGTGTTTGTAGGTACCTGTGCGTGTTTGTAGGTACTTGTGCGTGTTTGTAGGTACTTGTAGGTACTTGTGGGTGCTTGTAGGTACTTGTGGGTGCTTGTAGGTACTTGTGGGTGATTGTAGGTACTTGTGGGTGTTTGTAGGTACTTGTGGGTACTTGAGGGTACTTGAGGGTGCTTGTAGGTACTTGAGGGTGCTTGTAGGTACTTGAGGGTGTTGGTAGGTACTTGAGGGTGTTTGTAGGTACTTGTGGGTGTTTGTAGGTACTTGTGGGTGTTTGTAGGTACTTGTGGGTACTTGAGGGTGCTTGTGGGTACTTGAGGGTGCTTGTAGGTACTTGAGGGTGCTTGTAGGTACTTGAGGGTGTTTGTAGGTACTTGTGGGTGTTTGTAGGTACTTGTGCGTGTTTGTAGGTACTTGTGCGTGTTTGTAGGTACTTGTGCGTGTTTGTAGGTACTTGTGCGTGTTTGTAGGTACTTGTGGGTGTTTGTAGGTACTTGTGCGTGTTTGTAGGTACTTGTGCGTGTTTGTAGGTACTTGTGCGTGTTTGTAGGTACTTGTGCGTGTTTGTAGGTACTTGTGCGTGTTTGTAGGTACTTGTAGGTACTTGTGGGTGCTTTTAGGTACTTGTGGGTGCTTGTAGGTACTTGTGGGTGACTGTAAGTACTTGTGGGTGTTTGTAGGTACTTGTGGGTACTTGAGGGTACTTGAGGGTGCTTGTAGGTACTTGAGGGTGCTTGTAGGTACTTGAGGGTGTTGGTAGGTAATTGAGGGTGTTTGTAGGTACTTGTGGGTGTTTGTAGGTACTTGTGGGTGTTTGTAGGTACTTGTGGGTACTTGAGGGTGCTTGTGGGTACTTGAGGGTGCTTGTAGGTACTTGAGGGTGCTTGTAGGTACTTGAGGGTGTTTGTAGGTACTTGTGGGTGTTTGTAGGTACTTGTGGGTGTTTGTAGGTACTTGTGCGTGTTTGTAGGTACTTGTGGGTGTTTGTAGGTACTTGTGCGTGTTTGTAGGTACTTGTGGGTGCTTGTAGGTACTTGTGGGTGCTTGTAGGTACTTGTGGGTGATTGTAGGTACTTGTGGGTGTTTGTAGGTACTTGTGGGTACTTGAGGGTACTTGAGGGTGCTTGTAGGTACTTGAGGGTGCTTGTAGGTACTTGAGGGTGTTGGTAGGTACTTGAGGGTGTTTGTAGGTACTTGTGGGTGTTTGTAGGTACTTGTGGGTGTTTGTAGGTACTTGTGGGTACTTGAGGGTGCTTGTGGGTACTTGAGGGTGCTTGTAGGTACTTGAGGGTGCTTGTAGGTACTTGAGGGTGTTTGTAGGTACTTGAGGGTGTTTGTAGGTACTTGTGGGTGTTTGTAGGTACTTGTGCGTGTTTGTAGGTACTTGTGGGTGTTTGTAGGTACTTGTGCGTGTTTGTAGGTACTTGTGGGTGTTTGTAGGTACTTGTGCGTGTTTGTAGGTACTTGTGCGTGTTTGTAGGTACTTGTGCGTGTTTGTAGGTACCTGTGCGTGTTTGTAGGTACTTGTGCGTGTTTGTAGGTACTTGTAGGTACTTGTGGGTGCTTGTAGGTACTTGTGGGTGCTTGTAGGTACTTGTGGGTGATTGTAGGTACTTGTGGGTGTTTGTAGGTACTTGTGGGTACTTGAGGGTGCTTGTAGGTACTTGAGGGTGCTTGTAGGTACTTGAGGGTGTTGGTAGGTACTTGAGGGTGTTTGTAGGTACTTGTGGGTGTTTGTAGGTACTTGTGGGTGTTTGTAGGTACTTGTGGGTACTTGAGGGTGCTTGTGGGTACTTGAGGGTGCTTGTAGGTACTTGAGGGTGCTTGTAGGTACTTGAGGGTGTTTGTAGGTACTTGTGGGTGTTTGTAGGTACTTGTGCGTGTTTGTAGGTACTTGTGCGTGTTTGTAGGTACTTGTGCGTGTTTGTAGGTACTTGTGCGTGTTTGTAGGTACTTGTGGGTGTTTGTAGGTACTTGTGCGTGTTTGTAGGTACTTGTCCGTGTTTGTAGGTACTTGTGCGTGTTTGTAGGTACTTGTGCGTGTTTGTAGGTACTTGTGCGTGTTTGTAGGTACTTGTAGGTACTTGTGGGTGCTTGTAGGTACTTGTGGGTGCTTGTAGGTACTTGTGGGTGATTGTAAGTACTTGTGGGTGTTTGTAGGTACTTGTGGGTACTTGAGGGTACTTGAGGGTGCTTGTAGGTACTTGAGGGTGCTTGTAGGTACTTGAGGGTGTTGGTAGGTAATTGAGGGTGTTTGTAGGTACTTGTGGGTGTTTGTAGGTACTTGTGGGTGTTTGTAGGTACTTGTGGGTACTTGAGGGTGCTTGTGGGTACTTGAGGGTGCTTGTAGGTACTTGAGGGTGCTTGTAGGTACTTGAGGGTGTTTGTAGGTACTTGTGGGTGTTTGTAGGTACTTGTGGGTGTTTGTAGGTACTTGTGCGTGTTTGTAGGTACTTGTGGGTGTTTGTAGGTACTTGTGCGTGTTTGTAGGTACTTGTGCGTGTTTGTAGGTACTTGTGGGTGTTTGTAGGTACTTGTGGGTACTTGAGGGTACTTGAGGGTGCTTGTAGGTACTTGAGGGTGCTTGTAGGTACTTGAGGGTGTTGGTAGGTACTTGAGGGTGTTTGTAGGTACTTGTGGGTGTTTGTAGGTACTTGTGGGTGTTTGTAGGTACTTGTGGGTACTTGAGGGTGCTTGTGGGTACTTGAGGGTGCTTGTAGGTACTTGAGGGTGCTTGTAGGTACTTGAGGGTGTTTGTAGGTACTTGTGGGTGTTTGTAGGTACTTGTGCGTGTTTGTAGGTACTTGTGCGTGTTTGTAGGTACTTGTGCGTGTTTGTAGGTACTTGTGCGTGTTTGTAGGTACTTGTGGGTGTTTGTAGGTACTTGTGGGTGTTTGTAGGTACTTGTGGGTGTTTGTAGGTACTTGTGCGTGTTTGTAGGTACTTGTGCGTGTTTGTAGGTACTTGTGCGTGTTTGTAGGTACTTGTGCGTGTTTGTAGGTACTTGTGCGTGTTTGTAGGTACTTGTGCGTGTTTGTAGGTACTTGTAGGTACTTGTGGGTGCTTGTAGGTACTTGTGGGTGCTTGTAGGTACTTGTGGGTGATTGTAGGTACTTGTGGGTGTTTGTAGGTACTTGTGGGTACTTGAGGGTACTTGAGGGTGCTTGTAGGTACTTGAGGGTGCTTGTAGGTACTTGAGGGTGTTGGTAGGTACTTGAGGGTGTTTGTAGGTACTTGTGGGTGTTTGTAGGTACTTGTGGGTGTTTGTAGGTACTTGTGGGTACTTGAGGGTGCTTGTGGGTACTTGAGGGTGCTTGTAGGTACTTGAGGGTGCTTGTAGGTACTTGAGGGTGTTTGTAGGTACTTGTGGGTGTTTGTAGGTACTTGTGGGTGTTTGTAGGTACTTGTGCGTGTTTGTAGGTACTTGTGGGTGTTTGTAGGTACTTGTGCGTGTTTGTAGGTACTTGTGCGTGTTTGTAGGTACTTGTGCGTGTTTGTAGGTACTTGTGCGTGTTTGTAGGTACTTGTAGGTACTTGTGGGTGCTTGTAGGTACTTGTGCGTGTTTGTAGGTACTTGTGCGTGTTTGTAGGTACTTGTGCGTGTTTGTAGGTACTTGTGCGTGTTTGTAGGTACTTGTGCGTGTTTGTAGGTACTTGTGGGTGTTTGTAGGTACTTGTGGGTGTTTGTAGGTACTTGTGGGTACTTGAGGGTGCTTGTGGGTACTTGAGGGTGCTTGTAGGTACTTGAGGGTGCTTGTAGGTACTTGAGGGTGTTTGTAGGTACTTGAGGGTGTTTGTAGGTACTTGTGGGTGTTTGTAGGTACTTGTGCGTGTTTGTAGGTACTTGTGGGTGTTTGTAGGTACTTGTGCGTGTTTGTAGGTACTTGTGGGTGTTTGTAGGTACTTGTGCGTGTTTGTAGGTACTTGTGCGTGTTTGTAGGTACTTGTGCGTGTTTGTAGGTACCTGTGCGTGTTTGTAGGTACTTGTGCGTGTTTGTAGGTACTTGTAGGTACTTGTGGGTGCTTGTAGGTACTTGTGGGTGCTTGTAGGTACTTGTGGGTGATTGTAGGTACTTGTGGGTGTTTGTAGGTACTTGTGGGTACTTGAGGGTACTTGAGGGTGCTTGTAGGTACTTGAGGGTGCTTGTAGGTACTTGAGGGTGTTGGTAGGTACTTGAGGGTGTTTGTAGGTACTTGTGGGTGTTTGTAGGTACTTGTGGGTGTTTGTAGGTACTTGTGGGTACTAGAGGGTGCTTGTGGGTACTTGAGGGTGCTTGTAGGTACTTGAGGGTGCTTGTAGGTACTTGAGGGTGTTTGTAGGTACTTGTGGGTGTTTGTAGGTACTTGTGCGTGTTTGTAGGTACTTGTGCGTGTTTGTAGGTACTTGTGCGTGTTTGTAGGTACTTGTGCGTGTTTGTAGGTACTTGTGGGTGTTTGTAGGTACTTGTGCGTGTTTGTAGGTACTTGTGCGTGTTTGTAGGTACTTGTGCGTGTTTGTAGGTACTTGTGCGTGTTTGTAGGTACTTGTGCGTGTTTGTAGGTACTTGTGCGTGTTTGTAGGTACTTGTAGGTACTTGTGGGTGCTTGTAGGTACTTGTGGGTGCTTGTAGGTACTTGTGGGTGATTGTAAGTACTTGTGGGTGTTTGTAGGTACTTGTGGGTACTTGAGGGTACTTGAGGGTGCTTGTAGGTACTTGAGGGTGCTTGTAGGTACTTGAGGGTGTTGGTAGGTAATTGAGGGTGTTTGTAGGTACTTGTGGGTGTTTGTAGGTACTTGTGGGTGTTTGTAGGTACTTGTGGGTACTTGAGGGTGCTTGTGGGTACTTGAGGGTGCTTGTAGGTACTTGAGGGTGCTTGTAGGTACTTGAGGGTGTTTGTAGGTACTTGTGGGTGTTTGTAGGTACTTGTGGGTGTTTGTAGGTACTTGTGCGTGTTTGTAGGTACTTGTGGGTGTTTGTAGGTACTTGTGCGTGTTTGTAGGTACTTGTGCGTGTTTGTAGGTACTTGTGGGTGTTTGTAGGTACTTGTGGGTACTTGAGGGTACTTGAGGGTGCTTGTAGGTACTTGAGGGTGCTTGTAGGTACTTGAGGGTGTTGGTAGGTACTTGAGGGTGTTTGTAGGTACTTGTGGGTGTTTGTAGGTACTTGTGGGTGTTTGTAGGTACTTGTGGGTACTTGAGGGTGCTTGTGGGTACTTGAGGGTGCTTGTAGGTACTTGAGGGTGCTTGTAGGTACTTGAGGGTGTTTGTAGGTACTTGTGGGTGTTTGTAGGTACTTGTGCGTGTTTGTAGGTACTTGTGCGTGTTTGTAGGTACTTGTGCGTGTTTGTAGGTACTTGTGCGTGTTTGTAGGTACTTGTGCGTGTTTGTAGGTACTTGTGGGTGTTTGTAGGTACTTGTGGGTGTTTGTAGGTACTTGTGCGTGTTTGTAGGTACTTGTACGTGTTTGTAGGTACTTGTGCGTGTTTGTAGGTACTTGTGCGTGTTTGTAGGTACTTGTGCGTGTTTGTAGGTACTTGTAGGTACTTGTGGGTGCTTGTAGGTACTTGTGGGTGCTTGTAGGTACTTGTGGGTGATTGTAGGTACTTGTGGGTGTTTGTAGGTACTTGTGGGTACTTGAGGGTACTTGAGGGTGCTTGTAGGTACTTGAGGGTGCTTGTAGGTACTTGAGGGTGTTGGTAGGTACTTGAGGGTGTTTGTAGGTACTTGTGGGTGTTTGTAGGTACTTGTGGGTGTTTGTAGGTACTTGTGGGTACTTGAGGGTGCTTGTGGGTACTTGAGGGTGCTTGTAGGTACTTGAGGGTGCTTGTAGGTACTTGAGGGTGTTTGTAGGTACTTGTGGGTGTTTGTAGGTACTTGTGGGTGTTTGTAGGTACTTGTGCGTGTTTGTAGGTACTTGTGGGTGTTTGTAGGTACTTGTGCGTGTTTGTAGGTACTTGTGCGTGTTTGTAGGTACTTGTGCGTGTTTGTAGGTACTTGTGCGTGTTTGTAGGTACTTGTGGGTGTTTGTAGGTACTTGTGCGTGTTTGTAGGTACTTGTGCGTGTTTGTAGGTACTTGTGGGTGTTTGTAGGTACTTGTGGGTACTTGAGGGTACTTGAGGGTGCTTGTAGGTACTTGAGGGTGTTGGTAGGTACTTGAGGGTGTTGGTAGGTACTTGAGGGTGTTTGTTGGTACTTGTGGGTGTTTGTAGGTACTTGTGGGTACTTGAGGGTGCTTGTGGGTACTTGAGGGTGCTTGTAGGTACTTGAGGGTGCTTGTAGGTACTTGAGGGTGTTTGTAGGTACTTGTGGGTGTTTGTAGGTACTTGTGCGTGTTTGTAGGTACTTGTGCGTGTTTGTAGGTACTTGTGCGTGTTTGTAGGTACTTGTGCGTGTTTGTAGGTACTTGTGCGTGTTTGTAGGTACTTGTGGGTGTTTGTAGGTACTTGTGCGTGTTTGTAGGTACTTGTGCGTGTTTGTAGGTACTTGTGCGTGTTTGTAGGTACTTGTGCGTGTTTGTAGGTACTTGTGCGTGTTTGTAGGTACTTGTGCGTGTTTGTAGGTACTTGTAGGTACTTGTGGGTGCTTGTAGGTACTTGTGGGTGCTTGTAGGTACTTGTGGGTGATTGTAGGTACTTGTGGGTGTTTGTAGGTACTTGTGGGTACTTGAGGGTACTTGAGGGTGCTTGTAGGTACTTGAGGGTGCTTGTAGGTACTTGAGGGTGTTGGTAGGTACTTGAGGGTGTTTGTAGGTACTTGTGGGTGTTTGTAGGTACTTGTGGGTGTTTGTAGGTACTTGTGGGTACTTGAGGGTGCTTGTGGGTACTTGAGGGTGCTTGTAGGTACTTGAGGGTGCTTGTAGGTACTTGAGGGTGTTTGTAGGTACTTGTGGGTGTTTGTAGGTACTTGTGGGTGTTTGTAGGTACTTGTGCGTGTTTGTAGGTACTTGTGGGTGTTTGTAGGTACTTGTGCGTGTTTGTAGGTACTTGTGCGTGTTTGTAGGTACTTGTGCGTGTTTGTAGGTACTTGTGCGTGTTTGTAGGTACTTGTAGGTACTTGTGGGTGCTTGTAGGTACTTGTGGGTGCTTGTAGGTACTTGTGGGTGATTGTAGGTACTTGTGGGTGTTTGTAGGTACTTGTGGGTACTTGAGGGTACTTGAGGGTGCTTGTAGGTACTTGAGGGTGCTTGTAGGTACTTGAGGGTGTTGGTAGGTACTTGAGGGTGTTTGTAGGTACTTGTGGGTGTTTGTAGGTACTTGTGGGTGTTTGTAGGTACTTGTGGGTACTTGAGGGTGCTTGTGGGTACTTGAGGGTGCTTGTAGGTACTTGAGGGTGCTTGTAGGTACTTGAGGGTGTTTGTAGGTACTTGTGGGTGTTTGTAGGTACTTGTGGGTGTTTGTAGGTACTTGTGGGTGTTTGCAGGTACTTGTGCGTGTTTGTAGGTACTTGTGCCTGTTTGTAGGTACTTGTGCGTGTTTGTAGGTACTTGTGCGTGTTTGTAGGTACTTGTGCGTGTTTGTAGGTACTTGTGCGTGTTTGTAGGTACTTGTGCGTGTTTGTAGGTACTTGTAGGTACTTGTGGGTGCTTGTAGGTACTTGTGGGTGCTTGTAGGTACTTGTGGGTGATTGTAGGTACTTGTGGGTGTTTGTAGGTACTTGTGGGTACTTGAGGGTACTTGAGGGTGCTTGTAGGTACTTGAGGGTGCTTGTAGGTACTTGAGGGTGTTGGTAGGTAATTGAGGGTGTTTGTAGGTACTTGTGGGTGTTTGTAGGTACTTGTGGGTGTTTGTAGGTACTTGTGGGTACTTGAGGGTGCTTGTGGGTACTTGACGGTGCTTGTAGGTACTTGAGGGTGCTTGTAGGTACTTGAGGGTGTTTGTAGGTACTTGTGGGTGTTTGTAGGTACTTGTGGGTGTTTGTAGGTACTTGTGCGTGTTTGTAGGTACTTGTGGGTGTTTGTAGGTACTTGTGCGTGTTTGTAGGTACTTGTGCGTGTTTGTAGGTACTTGTGCGTGTTTGTAGGTACTTGTGCGTGTTTGTAGGTACTTGTGGGTGTTTGTATGTACTTGTGGGTGATTGTAGGTACTTGTGGGTGTTTGTAGGTACTTGTGGGTACTTGAGGGTACTTGAGGGTACTTGAGGGTGCTTGTAGGTACTTGAGGGTGCTTGTAGGTACTTGAGGGTGTTGGTAGGTACTTGAGGGTGTTTGTAGGTACTTGTGGGTGTTTGTAGGTACTTGTGGGTGTTTGTAGGTACTTGTGGGTACTTGAGGGTGCTTGTGGGTACTTGAGGGTGCTTGTAGGTACTTGAGGGTGCTTGTAGGTACTTGAGGGTGTTTGTAGGTACTTGTGCGTGTTTGCAGGTACTTGTGCGTGTTTGCAGGTACTTGTGCGTGTTTGTAGGTACTTGTGCGTGTTTGTAGGTACTTGTGGGTGTTTGTAGGTACTTGTGGGTGATTGTAGGTACTTGTGGGTGTTTGTAGGTACTTGTGGGTACTTGAGGGTACTTGTGGGTACTTGAGGGTGCTTGTAGGTACTTGAGGGTGTTGGTAGGTACTTGAGGGTGTTTGTAGGTACTTGTGGGTGTTTGTAGGTACTTGTGGGTGTTTGTAGGTACTTGTGGGTGTTTGTAGGTACTTGTGGGTACTTGAGGGTGCTTGTGGGTACTTGAGGGTGCTTGTAGGTACTTGAGGGTGCTTGTAGGTACTTGAGGGTGTTTGTAGGTACTTGTGGGTGTTTGTAGGTACTTGTAGGTGTTTGTAGGTACTTGTGGGTGTTTGTAGGTACTTGTGGGTGTTTGTAGGTACTTGTGCGTGTTTGCAGGTACTTGTGCGTGTTTGCAGGTACTTGTGCGTGTTTGTAGGTACTTGTGCGTGTTTGTAGGTACTTGTGCTTGTTTGTAGGTACTTGTGGGTGTTTGTAGGTACTTGTGGGTGTTTGTAGGTACTTGTGCGTGTTTGTAGGTACTTGTGCGTGTTTGTAGGTACTTGTGCGTGTTTGTAGGTACTTGTAGGTACTTGTGGGTGCTTGTAGGTACTTGTGGGTGCTTGTAGGTACTTGTGGGTGATTGTAGGTACTTGTGGGTGTTTGTAGGTACTTGTGGGTACTTGAGGGTACTTGAGGGTGCTTGTAGGTACTTGAGGGTGCTTGTAGGTACTTGAGGGTGTTGGTAGGTAATTGAGGGTGTTTGTAGGTACTTGTGGGTGTTTGTAGGTACTTGTGCGTGTTTGTAGGTACTTGTGCGTGTTTGTAGGTACTTGTGCGTGTTTGTAGGTACTTGTGCGTGTTTGTAGGTACTTGTGCGTGTTTGTAGGTACTTGTAGGTACTTGTGGGTGCTTGTAGGTACTTGTGGGTGCTTGTAGGTACTTGTGGGTGATTGTAGGTACTTGTGGGTGTTTGTAGGTACTTGTGGGTACTTGAGGGTACTTGAGGGTGCTTGTAGGTACTTGAGGGTGCTTGTAGGTACTTGAGGGTGTTGGTAGGTAATTGAGGGTGTTTGTAGGTACTTGTGGGTGTTTGTAGGTACTTGTGGGTGTTTGTAGGTACTTGTGGGTACTTGAGGGTGCTTGTGGGTACTTGACGGTGCTTGTAGGTACTTGAGGGTGCTTGTAGGTACTTGAGGGTGTTTGTAGGTACTTGTGGGTGTTTGTAGGTACTTGTGGGTGTTTGTAGGTACTTGTGCGTGTTTGTAGGTACTTGTGGGTGTTTGTAGGTACTTGTGCGTGTTTGTAGGTACTTGTGCGTGTTTGTAGGTACTTGTGCGTGTTTGTAGGTACTTGTGCGTGTTTGTAGGTACTTGTATGTACTTGTGGGTGATTGTAGGTACTTGTGGGTGTTTGTAGGTACTTGTGGGTACTTGAGGGTACTTGAGGGTACTTGAGGGTGCTTGTAGGTACTTGAGGGTGCTTGTAGGTACTTGAGGGTGTTGGTAGGTACTTGAGGGTGTTTGTAGGTACTTGTGGGTGTTTGTAGGTACTTGTGGGTGTTTGTAGGTACTTGTGGGTACTTGAGGGTGCTTGTGGGTACTTGAGGGTGCTTGTAGGTACTTGAGGGTGCTTGTAGGTACTTGAGGGTGTTTGTAGGTACTTGTGCGTGTTTGCAGGTACTTGTGCGTGTTTGCAGGTACTTGTGCGTGTTTGTAGGTACTTGTGCGTGTTTGTAGTTACTTGTGGGTGTTTGTAGGTACTTGTGGGTGATTGTAGGTACTTGTGGGTGTTTGTAGGTACTTGTGGGTACTTGAGGGTACTTGTGGGTACTTGAGGGTGCTTGTAGGTACTTGAGGGTGTTGGTAGGTACTTGAGGGTGTTTGTAGGTACTTGTGGGTGTTTGTAGGTACTTGTGGGTGTTTGTAGGTACTTGTGGGTGTTTGTAGGTACTTGTGGGTACTTGAGGGTGCTTGTGGGTACTTGAGGGTGCTTGTAGGTACTTGAGGGTGCTTGTAGGTACTTGAGGGTGTTTGTAGGTACTTGTGGGTGTTTGTAGGTACTTGTAGGTGTTTGTAGGTACTTGTGGGTGTTTGTAGGTACTTGTGGGTGTTTGTAGGTACTTGTGCGTGTTTGCACGTACTTGTGCGTGTTTGCAGGTACTTGTGCGTGTTTGTAGGTACTTGTGCGTGTTTGTAGGTACTTGTGCTTGTTTGTAGGTACTTGTGGGTGTTTGTAGGTACTTGTGGGTGTTTGTAGGTACTTGTGCGTGTTTGTAGGTACTTGTGCGTGTTTGTAGGTACTTGTGCGTGTTTGTAGGTACTTGTAGGTACTTGTGGGTGCTTGTAGGTACTTGTGGGTGCTTGTAGGTACTTGTGGGTGATTGTAGGTACTTGTGGGTGTTTGTAGGTACTTGTGGGTACTTGAGGGTACTTGAGGGTGCTTGTAGGTACTTGAGGGTGCTTGTAGGTACTTGAGGGTGTTGGTAGGTAATTGAGGGTGTTTGTAGGTACTTGTGGGTGTTTGTAGGTACTTGTGGGTGTTTGTAGGTACTTGTGGGTACTTGAGGGTGCTTGTGGGTACTTGACGGTGCTTGTAGGTACTTGAGGGTGATTGTAGGTACTTGAGGGTGTTTGTAGGTACTTGTGGGTGTTTGTAGGTACTTGTGGGTGTTTGTAGGTACTTGTGCGTGTTTGTAGGTACTTGTGGGTTTTTGTAGGTACTTGTGCGTGTTTGTAGGTACTTGTGGGTTTTTGTAGGTACTTGTGCGTGTTTGTAGGTACTTGTGCGTGTTTGTAGGTACTTGTGCGTGTTTGTAGGTACTTGTGCGTGTTTGTAGGTACTTGTAGGTACTTGTGGGTGCTTGTAGGTACTTGTGGGTGCTTGTAGGTACTTGTGGGTGATTGTAGGTACTTGTGGGTGTTTGTAGGTACTTGTGGGTACTTGAGGGTACTTGAGGGTGCTTGTAGGTACTTGAGGGTGCTTGTAGGTACTTGAGGGTGCTTGTAGGTACTTGAGGGTGTTGGTAGGTACTTGAGGGTGTTTGTAGGTACTTGTGGGTGTTTGTAGGTACTTGTGGGTGTTTGTAGGTACTTGTGGGTACTTGAGGGTGCTTGTGGGTACTTGAGGGTGCTTGTAGGTACTTGAGGGTGCTTGTAGGTACTTGAGGGTGTTTGTAGGTACTTGTGCGTGTTTGCAGGTACTTGTGCGTGTTTGCAGGTACTTGTGCGTGTTTGTAGGTACTTGTGCGTGTTTGTAGGTACTTGTGGGTGTTTGTAGGTACTTGTGGGTGATTGTAGGTACTTGTGGGTGTTTGTAGGTACTTGTGCGTGTTTGTAGGTACTTGTGCTTGTTTGTAGGTACTTGTGGGTGTTTGTAGGTACTTGTGGGTGTTTGTAGGTACTTGAGGGTGTTTGTGATACTTGTGGGTGTTTGCAGGTACTTGTGCGTGTTTGCAGGTACTTGTGCGTGTTTGTAGGTACTTGTGCCTGTTTGTAGGTACTTGTGCGTGTTTGTAGGTACTTGTGCGTGTTTGTAGGTACTTGTGCGTGTTTGTAGGTACTTGTGCGTGTTTGTAGGTACTTGTGCGTGTTTGTAGGTACTTGTGCGTGTTTGTAGGTACTTGTAGGTACTTGTGGGTGCTTGTAGGTACTTGTGGGTGCTTGTAGGTACTTGTGGGTGATTGTAGGTACTTGTGGGTGTTTGTAGGTACTTGTGGGTACTTGAGGGTACTTGAGGGTGCTTGTAGGTACTTGAGGGTGCTTGTAGGTACTTGAGGGTGTTGGTAGGTAATTGAGGGTGTTTGTAGGTACTTGTGGGTGTTTGTAGGTACTTGTGGGTGTTTGTAGGTACTTGTGGGTACTTGAGGGTGCTTGTGGGTACTTGACGGTGCTTGTAGGTACTTGAGGGTGCTTGTAGGTACTTGAGGGTGTTTGTAGGTACTTGTGGGTGTTTGTAGGTACTTGTGGGTGTTTGTAGGTACTTGTGCGTGTTTGTAGGTACTTGTGGGTTTTTGTAGGTACTTGTGCGTGTTTGTAGGTACTTGTGGGTTTTTGTAGGTACTTGTGCGTGTTTGTAGGTACTTGTGCGTGTTTGTAGGTACTTGTGCGTGTTTGTAGGTACTTGTGCCTGTTTGTAGGTACTTGTGCGTGTTTGTAGGTACTTGTGCGTGTTTGTAGGTACTTGTGCGTGTTTGTAGGTACTTGTGCGTGTTTGTAGGTACTTGTGCGTGTTTGTAGGTACTTGTAGGTACTTGTGGGTGCTTGTAGGTACTTGTGGGTGCTTGTAGGTACTTGTGGGTGATTGTAGGTACTTGTGGGTGTTTGTAGGTACTTGTGGGTACTTGAGGGTGCTTGTAGGTACTTGAGGGTGCTTGTAGGTACTTGAGGGTGTTGGTAGGTAATTGAGGGTGTTTGTAGGTACTTGTGGGTGTTTGTAGGTACTTGTGGGTGTTTGTAGGTACTTGTGGGTACTTGAGGGTGCTTGTGGGTACTTGACGGTGCTTGTAGGTACTTGAGGGTGCTTGTAGGTACTTGAGGGTGTTTGTAGGTACTTGTGGGTGTTTGTAGGTACTTGTGGGTGTTTGTAGGTACTTGTGCGTGTTTGTAGGTACTTGTGGGTGTTTGTAGGTACTTGTGCGTGTTTGTAGGTACTTGTGGGTTTTTGTAGGTACTTGTGCGTGTTTGTAGGTACTTGTGCGTGTTTGTAGGTACTTGTGCGTGTTTGTAGGTACTTGTGCGTGTTTGTAGGTACTTGTAGGTACTTGTGGGTGCTTGTAGGTACTTGTGGGTGCTTGTAGGTACTTGTGGGTGCTTGTAGGTACTTGTGGGTGCTTGTAGGTACTTGTGGGTGATTGTAGGTACTTGTGGGTGTTTGTAGGTACTTGTGGGTACTTGAGGGTACTTGAGGGTGCTTGTAGGTACTTGAGGGTGCTTGTAGGTACTTGAGGGTGTTGGTAGGTAATTGAGGGTGTTTGTAGGTACTTGTGGGTGTTTGTAGGTACTTGTGGGTGTTTGTAGGTACTTGTGGGTACTTGAGGGTGCTTGTGGGTACTTGACGGTGCTTGTAGGTACTTGAGGGTGCTTGTAGGTACTTGAGGGTGTTTGTAGGTACTTGTGGGTGTTTGTAGGTACTTGTGCGTGTTTGTAGGTACTTGTGCGTGTTTGTAGGTACTTGTGCGTGTTTGTAGGTACTTGTGCGTGTTTGTAGGTACTTGTATGTACTTGTGGGTGATTGTAGGTACTTGTGGGTGTTTGTAGGTACTTGTGGGTACTTGAGGGTACTTGAGGGTGCTTGTAGGTACTTGAGGGTGCTTGTAGGTACTTGAGGGTGTTGGTAGGTACTTGAGGGTGTTTGTAGGTACTTGTGCGTGTTTGTAGGTACTTGTGCGTGTTTGTAGGTACTTGTGCGTGGTTGTAGGTGCTTGTAGGTACTTGTGGGTGTTTGTAGGTACTTGTGGGTGTTTGTAGGTACTTGTCTGTGTTTGTAGGTACTTGTGGGTGTTTGTAGGTACTTGTGCATGTTTGTAGGTACTTGTGCGTGTTTGTAGGTACTTGTGCGTGTTTGTAGGTACTTGTGCGTGTTTGTAGGTACTTGTATGTACTTGTGGGTGATTGTAGGTACTTGTGGGTGTTTGTAGGTACTTGTGGGTACTTGAGGGTACTTGAGGGTGCTTGTAGGTACTTGAGGGTGCTTGTAGGTACTTGAGGGTGTTGGTAGGTACTTGAGGGTGTTTGTAGGTACTTGTGGGTGTTTGTAGGTACTTGTGCCTGTTTGTAGGTACTTGTGCGTGTTTGTAGGTACTTGTGCGTGTTTGTAGGTACTTGTGCGTGTTTGTAGGTACTTGTGCGTGTTTGTAGGTACTTGTGCGTGTTTGTAGGTACTTGTGGGTGTTTGTAGGTACTTGTGCGTGTTTGTAGGTACTTGTGCGTGTTTGTAGGTACTTGTGCGTGTTTGTAGGTACTTGTGCGTGTTTGTAGGTACTTGTGCGTGTTTGTAGGTACTTGTGCGTGTTTGTAGGTACTTGTGGGTGTTTGTAGGTACTTGTGGGTGTTTGTAGGTACTTGAGGGTGTTTGTGATACTTGTGGGTGTTTGCAGGTACTTGTGCGTGTTTGCAGGTACTTGTGCGTGTTTGTAGGTACTTGTGCCTGTTTGTAGGTACTTGTGCGTGTTTGTAGGTACTTGTGCGTGTTTGTAGGTACTTGTGCGTGTTTGTAGGTACTTGTGCGTGTTTGTAGGTACTTGTGCGTGTTTGTAGGTACTTGTAGGTACTTGTGGGTGCTTGTAGGTACTTGTGGGTGCTTGTAGGTACTTGTGGGTGATTGTAGGTACTTGTGGGTGTTTGTAGGTACTTGTGGGTACTTGAGGGTACTTGAGGGTGCTTGTAGGTACTTGAGGGTGCTTGTAGGTACTTGAGGGTGTTGGTAGGTAATTGAGGGTGTTTGTAGGTACTTGTGGGTGTTTGTAGGTACTTGTGGGTGTTTGTAGGTACTTGTGGGTACTTGAGGGTGCTTGTGGGTACTTGACGGTGCTTGTAGGTACTTGAGGGTGCTTGTAGGTACTTGAGGGTGTTTGTAGGTACTTGTGGGTGTTTGTAGGTACTTGTGGGTGTTTG
This sequence comes from Phalangium opilio, assembly GCF_054372755.1. Taxonomy (NCBI): domain Eukaryota; kingdom Metazoa; phylum Arthropoda; class Arachnida; order Opiliones; family Phalangiidae; genus Phalangium; species Phalangium opilio. Next base: position 5,074,871 of record NW_028324204.1, read on the forward strand.
TAGGTACTTGTGCGTGTTTGTAGGTACTTGTGGGTGTTTGTAGGTACTTGTGCGTGTTTGTAGGTACTTGTGCGTGTTTGTAGGTACTTGTGCGTGTTTGTAGGTACTTGTGCGTGTTTGTAGGTACTTGTATGTACTTGTGGGTGATTGTAGGTACTTGTGGGTGTTTGTAGGTACTTGTGGGTACTTGAGGGTACTTGAGGGTACTTGAGGGTGCTTGTAGGTACTTGAGGGTGCTTGTAGGTACTTGAGGGTGTTGGTAGGTACTTGAGGGTGTTTGTAGGTACTTGTGGGTGTTTGTAGGTACTTGTGGGTGTTTGTAGGTACTTGTGGGTACTTGAGGGTGCTTGTGGGTACTTGAGGGTGCTTGTAGGTACTTGAGGGTGCTTGTAGGTACTTGAGGGTGTTTGTAGGTACTTGTGCGTGTTTGCAGGTACTTGTGCGTGTTTGCAGGTACTTGTGCGTGTTTGTAGGTACTTGTGCGTGTTTGTAGGTACTTGTGGGTGTTTGTAGGTACTTGTGGGTGATTGTAGGTACTTGTGGGTGTTTGTAGGTACTTGTGGGTACTTGAGGGTACTTGTGGGTACTTGAGGGTGCTTGTAGGTACTTGAGGGTGTTGGTAGGTACTTGAGGGTGTTTGTAGGTACTTGTGGGTGTTTGTAGGTACTTGTGGGTGTTTGTAGGTACTTGTGGGTGTTTGTAGGTACTTGTGGGTACTTGAGGGTGCTTGTGGGTACTTGAGGGTGCTTGTAGGTACTTGAGGGTGCTTGTAGGTACTTGAGGGTGTTTGTAGGTACTTGTGGGTGTTTGTAGGTACTTGTAGGTGTTTGTAGGTACTTGTGGGTGTTTGTAGGTACTTGTGGGTGTTTGTAGGTACTTGTGCGTGTTTGCAGGTACTTGTGCGTGTTTGCAGGTACTTGTGCGTGTTTGTAGGTACTTGTGCGTGTTTGTAGGTACTTGTGCTTGTTTGTAGGTACTTGTGGGTGTTTGTAGGTACTTGTGGGTGTTTGTAGGTACTTGTGCGTGTTTGTAGGTACTTGTGCGTGTTTGTAGGTACTTGTGCGTGTTTGTAGGTACTTGTAGGTACTTGTGGGTGCTTGTAGGTACTTGTGGGTGCTTGTAGGTACTTGTGGGTGATTGTAGGTACTTGTGGGTGTTTGTAGGTACTTGTGGGTACTTGAGGGTACTTGAGGGTGCTTGTAGGTACTTGAGGGTGCTTGTAGGTACTTGAGGGTGTTGGTAGGTAATTGAGGGTGTTTGTAGGTACTTGTGGGTGTTTGTAGGTACTTGTGCGTGTTTGTAGGTACTTGTGCGTGTTTGTAGGTACTTGTGCGTGTTTGTAGGTACTTGTGCGTGTTTGTAGGTACTTGTGCGTGTTTGTAGGTACTTGTAGGTACTTGTGGGTGCTTGTAGGTACTTGTGGGTGCTTGTAGGTACTTGTGGGTGATTGTAGGTACTTGTGGGTGTTTGTAGGTACTTGTGGGTACTTGAGGGTACTTGAGGGTGCTTGTAGGTACTTGAGGGTGCTTGTAGGTACTTGAGGGTGTTGGTAGGTAATTGAGGGTGTTTGTAGGTACTTGTGGGTGTTTGTAGGTACTTGTGGGTGTTTGTAGGTACTTGTGGGTACTTGAGGGTGCTTGTGGGTACTTGAGGGTGCTTGTAGGTACTTGAGGGTGCTTGTAGGTACTTGAGGGTGTTTGTAGGTACTTGTGCGTGTTTGCAGGTACTTGTGCGTGTTTGCAGGTACTTGTGCGTGTTTGTAGGTACTTGTGCGTGTTTGTAGGTACTTGTGGGTGTTTGTAGGTACTTGTGGGTGATTGTAGGTACTTGTGGGTGTTTGTAGGTACTTGTGGGTACTTGAGGGTACTTGTGGGTACTTGAGGGTGCTTGTAGGTACTTGAGGGTGTTGGTAGGTACTTGAGGGTGTTTGTAGGTACTTGTGGGTGTTTGTAGGTACTTGTGGGTGTTTGTAGGTACTTGTGGGTGTTTGTAGGTACTTGTGGGTACTTGAGGGTGCTTGTGGGTACTTGAGGGTGCTTGTAGGTACTTGAGGGTGCTTGTAGGTACTTGAGGGTGTTTGTAGGTACTTGTGGGTGTTTGTAGGTACTTGTAGGTGTTTGTAGGTACTTGTGGGTGTTTGTAGGTACTTGTGGGTGTTTGTAGGTACTTGTGCGTGTTTGCAGGTACTTGTGCGTGTTTGCAGGTACTTGTGCGTGTTTGTAGGTACTTGTGCGTGTTTGTAGGTACTTGTGCTTGTTTGTAGGTACTTGTGGGTGTTTGTAGGTACTTGTGGGTGTTTGTAGGTACTTGTGCGTGTTTGTAGGTACTTGTGCGTGTTTGTAGGTACTTGTGCGTGTTTGTAGGTACTTGTAGGTACTTGTGGGTGCTTGTAGGTACTTGTGGGTGCTTGTAGGTACTTGTGGGTGATTGTAGGTACTTGTGGGTGTTTGTAGGTACTTGTGGGTACTTGAGGGTACTTGAGGGTGCTTGTAGGTACTTGAGGGTGCTTGTAGGTACTTGAGGGTGTTGGTAGGTAATTGAGGGTGTTTGTAGGTACTTGTGGGTGTTTGTAGGTACTTGTGCGTGTTTGTAGGTACTTGTGCGTGTTTGTAGGTACTTGTGCGTGTTTGTAGGTACTTGTGCGTGTTTGTAGGTACTTGTGCGTGTTTGTAGGTACTTGTAGGTACTTGTGGGTGCTTGTAGGTACTTGTGGGTGCTTGTAGGTACTTGTGGGTGATTGTAGGTACTTGTGGGTGTTTGTAGGTACTTGTGGGTACTTGAGGGTACTTGAGGGTGCTTGTAGGTACTTGAGGGTGCTTGTAGGTACTTGAGGGTGTTGGTAGGTAATTGAGGGTGTTTGTAGGTACTTGTGGGTGTTTGTAGGTACTTGTGGGTGTTTGTAGGTACTTGTGGGTACTTGAGGGTGCTTGTGGGTACTTGACGGTGCTTGTAGGTACTTGAGGGTGCTTGTAGGTACTTGAGGGTGTTTGTAGGTACTTGTGGGTGTTTGTAGGTACTTGTGGGTGTTTGTAGGTACTTGTGCGTGTTTGTAGGTACTTGTGGGTGTTTGTAGGTACTTGTGCGTGTTTGTAGGTACTTGTGCGTGTTTGTAGGTACTTGTGCGTGTTTGTAGGTACTTGTGCGTGTTTGTAGGTACTTGTATGTACTTGTGGGTGATTGTAGGTACTTGTGGGTGTTTGTAGGTACTTGTGGGTACTTGAGGGTACTTGAGGGTACTTGAGGGTGCTTGTAGGTACTTGAGGGTGCTTGTAGGTACTTGAGGGTGTTGGTAGGTACTTGAGGGTGTTTGTAGGTACTTGTGGGTGTTTGTAGGTACTTGTGGGTGTTTGTAGGTACTTGTGGGTACTTGAGGGTGCTTGTGGGTACTTGAGGGTGCTTGTAGGTACTTGAGGGTGCTTGTAGGTACTTGAGGGTGTTTGTAGGTACTTGTGCGTGTTTGCAGGTACTTGTGCGTGTTTGCAGGTACTTGTGCGTGTTTGTAGGTACTTGTGCGTGTTTGTAGGTACTTGTGGGTGTTTGTAGGTACTTGTGGGTGATTGTAGGTACTTGTGGGTGTTTGTAGGTACTTGTGGGTACTTGAGGGTACTTGTGGGTACTTGAGGGTGCTTGTAGGTACTTGAGGGTGTTGGTAGGTACTTGAGGGTGTTTGTAGGTACTTGTGGGTGTTTGTAGGTACTTGTGGGTGTTTGTAGGTACTTGTGGGTGTTTGTAGGTACTTGTGGGTACTTGAGGGTGCTTGTGGGTACTTGAGGGTGCTTGTAGGTACTTGAGGGTGCTTGTAGGTACTTGAGGGTGTTTGTAGGTACTTGTGGGTGTTTGTAGGTACTTGTAGGTGTTTGTAGGTACTTGTGGGTGTTTGTAGGTACTTGTGGGTGTTTGTAGGTACTTGTGCGTGTTTGCAGGTACTTGTGCGTGTTTGCAGGTACTTGTGCGTGTTTGTAGGTACTTGTGCGTGTTTGTAGGTACTTGTGCTTGTTTGTAGGTACTTGTGGGTGTTTGTAGGTACTTGTGGGTGTTTGTAGGTACTTGTGCGTGTTTGTAGGTACTTGTGCGTGTTTGTAGGTACTTGTGCGTGTTTGTAGGTACTTGTAGGTACTTGTGGGTGCTTGTAGGTACTTGTGGGTGCTTGTAGGTACTTGTGGGTGATTGTAGGTACTTGTGGGTGTTTGTAGGTACTTGTGGGTACTTGAGGGTACTTGAGGGTGCTTGTAGGTACTTGAGGGTGCTTGTAGGTACTTGAGGGTGTTGGTAGGTAATTGAGGGTGTTTGTAGGTACTTGTGGGTGTTTGTAGGTACTTGTGCGTGTTTGTAGGTACTTGTGCGTGTTTGTAGGTACTTGTGCGTGTTTGTAGGTACTTGTGCGTGTTTGTAGGTACTTGTGCGTGTTTGTAGGTACTTGTAGGTACTTGTGGGTGCTTGTAGGTACTTGTGGGTGCTTGTAGGTACTTGTGGGTGATTGTAGGTACTTGTGGGTGTTTGTAGGTACTTGTGGGTACTTGAGGGTACTTGAGGGTGCTTGTAGGTACTTGAGGGTGCTTGTAGGTACTTGAGGGTGTTGGTAGGTAATTGAGGGTGTTTGTAGGTACTTGTGGGTGTTTGTAGGTACTTGTGGGTGTTTGTAGGTACTTGTGGGTACTTGAGGGTGCTTGTGGGTACTTGACGGTGCTTGTAGGTACTTGAGGGTGCTTGTAGGTACTTGAGGGTGTTTGTAGGTACTTGTGGGTGTTTGTAGGTACTTGTGGGTGTTTGTAGGTACTTGTGCGTGTTTGTAGGTACTTGTGGGTGTTTGTAGGTAATTGTGCGTGTTTGTAGGTGATTGTGCGTGTTTGTAGGTACTTGTGCGTGTTTGTAGGTACTTGTGCGTGTTTGTAGGTACTTGTATGTACTTGTGGGTGATTGTAGGTACTTGTGGGTGTTTGTAGGTACTTGTGGGTACTTGAGGGTACTTGAGGGTACTTGAGGGTGCTTGTAGGTACTTGAGGGTGCTTGTAGGTACTTGAGGGTGTTGGTAGGTACTTGAGGGTGTTTGTAGGTACTTGTGGGTGTTTGTAGGTACTTGTGGGTGTTTGTAGGTACTTGTGGGTACTTGAGGGTGCTTGTGGGTACTTGAGGGTGCTTGTAGGTACTTGAGGGTGCTTGTAGGTACTTGAGGGTGTTTGTAGGTACTTGTGCGTGTTTGCAGGTACTTGTGCGTGTTTGCAGGTACTTGTGCGTGTTTGTAGGTACTTGTGCGTGTTTGTAGGTACTTGTGGGTGTTTGTAGGTACTTGTGGGTGATTGTAGGTACTTGTGGGTGTTTGTAGGTACTTGTGGGTACTTGAGGGTACTTGTGGGTACTTGAGGGTGCTTGTAGGTACTTGAGGGTGTTGGTAGGTACTTGAGGGTGTTTGTAGGTACTTGTGGGTGTTTGTAGGTACTTGTGGGTGTTTGTAGGTACTTGTGGGTGTTTGTAGGTACTTGTGGGTACTTGAGGGTGCTTGTGGGTACTTGAGGGTGCTTGTAGGTACTTGAGGGTGCTTGTAGGTACTTGAGGGTGTTTGTAGGTACTTGTGGGTGTTTGTAGGTACTTGTAGGTGTTTGTAGGTACTTGTGGGTGTTTGTAGGTACTTGTGGGTGTTTGTAGGTACTTGTGCGTGTTTGCACGTACTTGTGCGTGTTTGCAGGTACTTGTGCGTGTTTGTAGGTACTTGTGCGTGTTTGTAGGTACTTGTGCTTGTTTGTAGGTACTTGTGGGTGTTTGTAGGTACTTGTGGGTGTTTGTAGGTACTTGTGCGTGTTTATAGGTACTTGTGCGTGTTTGTAGGTACTTGTGCGTGTTTGTAGGTACTTGTAGGTACTTGTGGGTGCTTGTAGGTACTTGTGGGTGCTTGTAGGTACTTGTGGGTGATTGTAGGTACTTGTGGGTGTTTGTAGGTACTTGTGGGTACTTGAGGGTACTTGAGGGTGCTTGTAGGTACTTGAGGGTGCTTGTAGGTACTTGAGGGTGTTGGTAGGTAATTGAGGGTGTTTGTAGGTACTTGTGGGTGTTTGTAGGTACTTGTGGGTGTTTGTAGGTACTTGTGGGTACTTGAGGGTGCTTGTGGGTACTTGACGGTGCTTGTAGGTACTTGAGGGTGCTTGTAGGTACTTGAGGGTGTTTGTAGGTACTTGTGGGTGTTTGTAGGTACTTGTGGGTGTTTGTAGGTACTTGTGCGTGTTTGTAGGTACTTGTGGGTTTTTGTAGGTACTTGTGCGTGTTTGTAGGTACTTGTGGGTTTTTGTAGGTACTTGTGCGTGTTTGTAGGTACTTGTGCGTGTTTGTAGGTACTTGTGCGTGTTTGTAGGTACTTGTGCGTGTTTGTAGGTACTTGTAGGTACTTGTGGGTGCTTGTAGGTACTTGTGGGTGCTTGTAGGTACTTGTGGGTGATTGTAGGTACTTGTGGGTGTTTGTAGGTACTTGTGGGTACTTGAGGGTACTTGAGGGTGCTTGTAGGTACTTGAGGGTGCTTGTAGGTACTTGAGGGTGTTGGTAGGTAATTGAGGGTGTTTGTAGGTACTTGTGGGTGTTTGTAGGTACTTGTGGGTGTTTGTAGGTACTTGTGGGTACTTGAGGGTGCTTGTGGGTACTTGACGGTGCTTGTAGGTACTTGAGGGTGCTTGTAGGTACTTGAGGGTGTTTGTAGGTACTTGTGGGTGTTTGTAGGTACTTGTGGGTGTTTGTAGGTACTTGTGCGTGTTTGTAGGTACTTGTGGGTGTTTGTAGGTACTTGTGCGTGTTTGTAGGTACTTGTGGGTACTTGAGGGTACTTGAGGGTGCTTGTAGGTACTTGTGGGTGTTTGTAGGTACTTGTGCGTGTTTGTAGGTACTTGTGGGTTTTTGTAGGTACTTGTGCGTGTTTGTAGGTACTTGTGCGTGTTTGTAGGTACTTGTGCGTGTTTGTAGGTACTTGTGCGTGTTTGTAGGTACTTGTAGGTACTTGTGGGTGCTTGTAGGTACTTGTGGGTGCTTGTAGGTACTTGTGGGTGATTGTAGGTACTTGTGGGTGTTTGTAGGTACTTGTGGGTACTTGAGGGTACTTGAGGGTGCTTGTAGGTACTTGAGGGTGCTTGTAGGTACTTGAGGGTGTTTGTAGGTACTTGTGGGTGTTTGTAGGTACTTGTGGGTGTTTGTAGGTACTTGAGGGTGTTTGTGATACTTGTGGGTGTTTGCAGGTACTTGTGCGTGTTTGCAGGTACTTGTGCGTGTTTGTAGGTACTTGTGCCTGTTTGTAGGTACTTGTGCGTGTTTGTAGGTACTTGTGGGTGTTTGTAGGTACTTGTGGGTGTTTGTAGGTACTTGTGCGTGTTTGTAGGTACTTGTGCGTGTTTGTAGGTACTTGTAGGTACTTGTGGGTGCTTGTAGGTACTTGTGGGTGCTTGTGGGTGTTTGTAGGTACTTGTGGGTGTTTGTAGGTACTTGTGGGTGTTTGTAGGTACTTGTGGGTGTTTGTAGGTACTTGCGGGTGTTTGCAGGTACTTGTGCGTGTTTGCAGGTACTTGTGCGTGTTTGCAGGTACTTGTGCGTGTTTGTAGGTACTTGTGCGTGTTTGTAGGTACTTGTGGGTGTTTGTAGGTACTTGTGGGTGATTGTAGGTACTTGTGGGTGTTTGTAGGTACTTGTGGGTACTTGAGGGTACTTGTGGGTACTTGAGGGTGCTTGTAGGTACTTGAGGGTGTTGGTAGGTACTTGAGGGTGTTTGTAGGTACTTGTGGGTGTTTGTAGGTACTTGTGGGTGTTTGTAGGTACTTGTGGGTGTTTGTAGGTACTTGTGGGTACTTGAGGGTGCTTGTGGGTACTTGAGGGTGCTTGTAGGTACTTGAGGGTGCTTGTAGGTACTTGAGGGTGTTTGTAGGTACTTGTGGGTGTTTGTAGGTACTTGTAGGTGTTTGTAGGTACTTGTGGGTGTTTGTAGGTACTTGTGGGTGTTTGTAGGTACTTGTGGGTGTTTGTAGGTACTTGTGCGTGTTTGCAGGTACTTGTGCGTGTTTGCAGGTACTTGTGCGTGTTTGTAGGTACTTGTGCGTGTTTGTAGGTACTTGTGGGTGTTTGTAGGTACTTGTGGGTGTTTGTAGGTACTTGTGGGTGTTTGTAGGTACTTGAGGGTGTTTGCAGGTACTTGTGGGTGTTTGCAGGTACTTGTGCGTGTTTGCAGGTACTTGTGCGTGTTTGTAGGTACTTGTGGGTACTTGAGGGTACTTGAGGGTACTTGAGGGTGCTTGTAGGTACTTGAGGGTGCTTGTAGGTACTTGAGGGTGTTGGTAGGTAATTGAGGGTGTTTGTAGGTACTTGTGGGTGTTTGTAGGTACTTGTGGGTGTTTGTAGGTACTTGTGGGTACTTGAGGGTGCTTGTGGGTACTTGACGGTGCTTGTAGGTACTTGAGGGTGCTTGTAGGTACTTGAGGGTGTTTGTAGGTACTTGTGGGTGTTTGTAGGTACTTGTGGGTGTTTGTAGGTACTTGTGCGTGTTTGTAGGTACTTGTGGGTGTTTGTAGGTACTTGTGCGTGTTTGTAGGTACTTGTGCGTGTTTGTAGGTACTTGTGCGTGTTTGTAGGTACTTGTGCGTGTTTGTAGGTACTTGTATGTACTTGTGGGTGATTGTAGGTACTTGTGGGTGTTTGTAGGTACTTGTGGGTACTTGAGGGTGCTTGTAGGTACTTGAGGGTGCTTGTAGGTACTTGAGGGTGTTGGTAGGTACTTGAGGGTGTTTGTAGGTACTTGTGCGTGTTTGTAGGTACTTGTGCGTGTTTGTAGGTACTTGTGCGTGGTTGTAGGTGCTTGTAGGTACTTGTGGGTGTTTGTAGGTACTTGTGGGTGTTTGTAGGTACTTGTCTGTGTTTGTAGGTACTTGTGGGTGTTTGTAGGTACTTGTGCGTGTTGGTAGGTACTTGTGCGTGTTTGTAGGTACTTGTGCGTGTTTGTAGGTACTTGTGCGTGTTTGTAGGTACTTGTATGTACTTGTGGGTGATTGTAGGTACTTGTGGGTGTTTGTAGGTACTTGTGGGTACTTGAGGGTACTTGAGGGTGCTTGTAGGTACTTGAGGGTGCTTGTAGGTACTTGAGGGTGTTGGTAGGTACTTGAGGGTGTTTGTAGGTACTTGTGGGTGTTTGTAGGTACTTGTGCCTGTTTGTAGGTACTTGTGCGTGTTTGTAGGTACTTGTGCGTGTTTGTAGGTACTTGTGCGTGTTTGTAGGTACTTGTGCGTGTTTGTAGGTACTTGTGCGTGTTTGTAGGTACTTGTGGGTGTTTGTAGGTACTTGTGCGTGTTTGTAGGTACTTGTGCGTGTTTGTAGGTACTTGTGCGTGTTTGTAGGTACTTGTGCGTGTTTGTAGGTACTTGTGCGTGTTTGTAGGTACTTGAGGGTGTTGGTAGGTACTTGAGGGTGTTTGTAGGTACTTGTGGGTGTTTGTAGGTACTTGTGGGTACTTGAGGGTGCTTGTGGGTACTTGAGGGTGCTTGTGGGTACTTGAGGGTGCTTGTAGGTACTTGAGGGTGCTTGTAGGTACTTGTGGGTTTTTGTAGGTACTTGTGGGTGTTTGTAGGTACTTGTGGGTGTTTGTAGGTACTTGTGGGTGTTTGCAGGTACTTGTGCGTGTTTGTAGGTACTTGTGGGTGTTTGTAGGTACTTGAGGGTGTTTGTGATACTTGTGGGTGTTTGCAGGTACTTGTGCGTGTTTGCAGGTACTTGTGCGTGTTTGCAGGTACTTGTGCGTGTTTGCAGGTACTTGTGCGTGTTTGTAGGTACTTGTGCGTGTTTGTAGGTACTTGTGCGTGTTTGTAGGTACTTGTGGGTGTTTGTAGGTACTTGTGGGTGTTTGTAGGTACTTGAGGGTGTTTGTGATACTTGTGGGTGTTTGCAGGTACTTGTGCGTGTTTGCAGGTACTTGTGCGTGTTTGTAGGTACTTGTGCCTGTTTGTAGGTACTTGTGCGTGTTTGTAGGTACTTGTGCGTGTTTGTAGGTACTTGTGCGTGTTTGTAGGTACTTGTGCGTGTTTGTAGGTACTTGTGCGTGTTTGTAGGTACTTGTAGGTACTTGTGGGTGCTTGTAGGTACTTGTGGGTGCTTGTAGGTACTTGTGGGTGATTGTAGGTACTTGTGGGTGTTTGTAGGTACTTGTGGGTACTTGAGGGTACTTGAGGGTGCTTGTAGGTACTTGAGGGTGCTTGTAGGTACTTGAGGGTGTTGGTAGGTAATTGAGGGTGTTTGTAGGTACTTGTGGGTGTTTGTAGGTACTTGTGGGTGTTTGTAGGTACTTGTGGGTACTTGAGGGTGCTTGTGGGTACTTGACGGTGCTTGTAGGTACTTGAGGGTGCTTGTAGGTACTTGAGGGTGTTTGTAGGTACTTGTGGGTGTTTGTAGGTACTTGTGGGTGTTTGTAGGTACTTGTGCGTGTTTGTAGGTACTTGTGGGTGTTTGTAGGTACTTGTGCGTGTTTGTAGGTACTTGTGCGTGTTTGTAGGTACTTGTGCGTGTTTGTAGGTACTTGTGCGTGTTTGTAGGTACTTGTATGTACTTGTGGGTGATTGTAGGTACTTGTGGGTGTTTGTAGGTACTTGTGGGTACTTGAGGGTACTTGAGGGTGCTTGTAGGTACTTGAGGGTGCTTGTAGGTACTTGAGGGTGTTGGTAGGTACTTGAGGGTGTTTGTAGGTACTTGTGGGTGTTTGTAGGTACTTGTGGGTGTTTGTAGGTACTTGTGGGTACTTGAGGGTGCTTGTGGGTACTTGAGGGTGCTTGTAGGTACTTGAGGGTGCTTGTAGGTACTTGAGGGTGTTTGTAGGTACTTGTGCGTGTTTGCAGGTACTTGTGCGTGTTTGCAGGTACTTGTGCGTGTTTGTAGGTACTTGTGCGTGTTTGTAGGTACTTGTGGGTGTTTGTAGGTACTTGTGGGTGATTGTAGGTACTTGTGGGTGTTTGTAGGTACTTGTGGGTACTTGAGGGTACTTGTGGGTACTTGAGGGTGCTTGTAGGTACTTGAGGGTGTTGGTAGGTACTTGAGGGTGTTTGTAGGTACTTGTGGGTGTTTGTAGGTACTTGTGGGTGTTTGTAGGTACTTGTGGGTGTTTGTAGGTACTTGTGGGTACTTGAGGGTGCTTGTGGGTACTTGAGGGTGCTTGTAGGTACTTGAGGGTGCTTGTAGGTACTTGAGGGTGTTTGCAGGTACTTGTGGGTGTTTGTAGGTACTTGTAGGTGTTTGTAGGTACTTGTGGGTGTTTGTAGGTACTTGTGGGTGTTTGTAGGTACTTGTGCGTGTTTGCAGGTACTTGTGCGTGTTTGCAGGTACTTGTGCGTGTTTGTAGGTACTTGTGCGTGTTTGTAGGTACTTGTGCTTGTTTGTAGGTACTTGTGGGTGTTTGTAGGTACTTGTGGGTGTTTGTAGGTACTTGTGCGTGTTTGTAGGTACTTGTGCGTGTTTGTAGGTACTTGTGCGTGTTTGTAGGTACTTGTAGGTACTTGTGGGTGCTTGTAGGTACTTGTGGGTGCTTGTAGGTACTTGTGGGTGATTGTAGGTACTTGTGGGTGTTTGTAGGTACTTGTGGGTACTTGAGGGTACTTGAGGGTGCTTGTAGGTACTTGAGGGTGCTTGTAGGTACTTGAGGGTGTTGGTAGGTAATTGAGGGTGTTTGTAGGTACTTGTGGGTGTTTGTAGGTACTTGTGCGTGTTTGTAGGTACTTGTGCGTGTTTGTAGGTACTTGTGCGTGTTTGTAGGTACTTGTGCGTGTTTGTAGGTACTTGTGCGTGTTTGTAGGTACTTGTAGGTACTTGTGGGTGCTTGTAGGTACTTGTGGGTGCTTGTAGGTACTTGTGGGTGATTGTAGGTACTTGTGGGTGTTTGTAGGTACTTGTGGGTACTTGAGGGTACTTGAGGGTGCTTGTAGGTACTTGAGGGTGCTTGTAGGTACTTGAGGGTGTTGGTAGGTAATTGAGGGTGTTTGTAGGTACTTGTGGGTGTTTGTAGGTACTTGTGGGTGTTTGTAGGTACTTGTGGGTACTTGAGGGTGCTTGTGGGTACTTGACGGTGCTTGTAGGTACTTGAGGGTGCTTGTAGGTACTTGAGGGTGTTTGTAGGTACTTGTGGGTGTTTGTAGGTACTTGTGGGTGTTTGTAGGTACTTGTGCGTGTTTGTAGGTACTTGTGGGTGTTTGTAGGTACTTGTGCGTGTTTGTAGGTACTTGTGCGTGTTTGTAGGTACTTGTGCGTGTTTGTAGGTACTTGTGCGTGTTTGTAGGTACTTGTATGTACTTGTGGGTGATTGTAGGTACTTGTGGGTGTTTGTAGGTACTTGTGGGTACTTGAGGGTACTTGAGGGTACTTGAGGGTGCTTGTAGGTACTTGAGGGTGCTTGTAGGTACTTGAGGGTGTTGGTAGGTACTTGAGGGTGTTTGTAGGTACTTGTGGGTGTTTGTAGGTACTTGTGGGTGTTTGTAGGTACTTGTGGGTACTTGAGGGTGCTTGTGGGTACTTGAGGGTGCTTGTAGGTACTTGAGGGTGCTTGTAGGTACTTGAGGGTGTTTGTAGGTACTTGTGCGTGTTTGCAGGTACTTGTGCGTGTTTGCAGGTACTTGTGCGTGTTTGTAGGTACTTGTGCGTGTTTGTAGTTACTTGTGGGTGTTTGTAGGTACTTGTGGGTGATTGTAGGTACTTGTGGGTGTTTGTAGGTACTTGTGGGTACTTGAGGGTACTTGTGGGTACTTGAGGGTGCTTGTAGGTACTTGAGGGTGTTGGTAGGTACTTGAGGGTGTTTGTAGGTACTTGTGGGTGTTTGTAGGTACTTGTGGGTGTTTGTAGGTACTTGTGGGTGTTTGTAGGTACTTGTGGGTACTTGAGGGTGCTTGTGGGTACTTGAGGGTGCTTGTAGGTACTTGAGGGTGCTTGTAGGTACTTGAGGGTGTTTGTAGGTACTTGTGGGTGTTTGTAGGTACTTGTAGGTGTTTGTAGGTACTTGTGGGTGTTTGTAGGTACTTGTGGGTGTTTGTAGGTACTTGTGCGTGTTTGCACGTACTTGTGCGTGTTTGCAGGTACTTGTGCGTGTTTGTAGGTACTTGTGCGTGTTTGTAGGTACTTGTGCTTGTTTGTAGGTACTTGTGGGTGTTTGTAGGTACTTGTGGGTGTTTGTAGGTACTTGTGCGTGTTTGTAGGTACTTGTGCGTGTTTGTAGGTACTTGTGCGTGTTTGTAGGTACTTGTAGGTACTTGTGGGTGCTTGTAGGTACTTGTGGGTGCTTGTAGGTACTTGTGGGTGATTGTAGGTACTTGTGGGTGTTTGTAGGTACTTGTGGGTACTTGAGGGTACTTGAGGGTGCTTGTAGGTACTTGAGGGTGCTTGTAGGTACTTGAGGGTGTTGGTAGGTAATTGAGGGTGTTTGTAGGTACTTGTGGGTGTTTGTAGGTACTTGTGGGTGTTTGTAGGTACTTGTGGGTACTTGAGGGTGCTTGTGGGTACTTGACGGTGCTTGTAGGTACTTGAGGGTGCTTGTAGGTACTTGAGGGTGTTTGTAGGTACTTGTGGGTGTTTGTAGGTACTTGTGGGTGTTTGTAGGTACTTGTGCGTGTTTGTAGGTACTTGTGGGTTTTTGTAGGTACTTGTGCGTGTTTGTAGGTACTTGTGGGTTTTTGTAGGTACTTGTGCGTGTTTGTAGGTACTTGTGCGTGTTTGTAGGTACTTGTGCGTGTTTGTAGGTACTTGTGCGTGTTTGTAGGTACTTGTAGGTACTTGTGGGTGCTTGTAGGTACTTGTGGGTGCTTGTAGGTACTTGTGGGTGATTGTAGGTACTTGTGGGTGTTTGTAGGTACTTGTGGGTACTTGAGGGTACTTGAGGGTGCTTGTAGGTACTTGAGGGTGCTTGTAGGTACTTGAGGGTGCTTGTAGGTACTTGAGGGTGTTGGTAGGTACTTGAGGGTGTTTGTAGGTACTTGTGGGTGTTTGTAGGTACTTGTGGGTGTTTGTAGGTACTTGTGGGTACTTGAGGGTGCTTGTGGGTACTTGAGGGTGCTTGTAGGTACTTGAGGGTGCTTGTAGGTACTTGAGGGTGTTTGTAGGTACTTGAGGGTGTTTGTAGGTACTTGTGCGTGTTTGCAGGTACTTGTGCGTGTTTGCAGGTACTTGTGCGTGTTTGTAGGTACTTGTGGGTGTTTGTAGGTACTTGTGGGTGATTGTAGGTACTTGTGGGTGTTTGTAGGTACTTGTGGGTACTTGAGGGTACTTGTGGGTACTTGAGGGTGCTTGTAGGTACTTGAGGGTGTTGGTAGGTACTTGAGGGTGTTTGTAGGTACTTGTGGGTGTTTGTAGGTACTTGTGGGTGTTTGTAGGTACTTGTGGGTGTTTGTAGGTACTTGTGGGTACTTGAGGGTGCTTGTGGGTACTTGAGGGTGCTTGTAGGTACTTGAGGGTGCTTGTAGGTACTTGAGGGTGTTTGTAGGTACTTGTGGGTGTTTGTAGGTACTTGTAGGGGTTTGTAGGTACTTGTGAGTGTTTGTAGGTACTTGTGGGTGTTTGTAGGTACTTGTGCGTGTTTGCAGGTACTTGTGCGTGTTTGCAGGTACTTGTGCGTGTTTGTAGGTACTTGTGCGTGTTTGTAGGTACTTGTGCTTGTTTGTAGGTACTTGTGGGTGTTTGTAGGTACTTGTGGGTGTTTGTAGGTACTTGAGGGTGTTTGTGATACTTGTGGGTGTTTGCAGGTACTTGTGCGTGTTTGCAGGTACTTGTGCGTGTTTGTAGGTACTTGTGCCTGTTTGTAGGTACTTGTGCGTGTTTGTAGGTACTTGTGCGTGTTTGTAGGTACTTGTGCGTGTTTGTAGGTACTTGTGCGTGTTTGTAGGTACTTGTGCGTGTTTGTAGGTACTTGTGCGTGTTTGTAGGTACTTGTAGGTACTTGTGGGTGCTTGTAGGTACTTGTGGGTGCTTGTAGGTACTTGTGGGTGATTGTAGGTACTTGTGGGTGTTTGTAGGTACTTGTGGGTACTTGAGGGTACTTGAGGGTGCTTGTAGGTACTTGAGGGTGCTTGTAGGAACTTGAGGGTGTTGGTAGGTAATTGAGGGTGTTTGTAGGTACTTGTGGGTGTTTGTAGGTACTTGTGGGTGTTTGTAGGTACTTGTGGGTACTTGAGGGTGCTTGTGGGTACTTGAGGGTGCTTGTAGGTACTTGAGGGTGTTTGTAGGTACTTGTGGGTGTTTGTAGGTACTTGTGGGTGTTTGTAGGTACTTGTGGGTGTTTGTAGGTACTTGTGCGTGTTTGTAGGTACTTGTGGGTTTTTGTAGGTACTTGTGCGTGTTTGTAGGTACTTGTGCGTGTTTGTAGGTACTTGTGCGTGTTTGTAGGTACTTGTGCGTGTTTGTAGGTACTTGTGCGTGTTTGTAGGTACTTGTGCCTGTTTGTAGGTACTTGTGCGTGTTTGTAGGTACTTGTGCGTGTTTGTAGGTACTTGTGCGTGTTTGTAGGTACTTGTGCGTGTTTGTAGGTACTTGTGCGTGTTTGTAGGTACTTGTAGGTACTTGTGGGTGCTTGTAGGTACTTGTGGGTGCTTGTAGGTACTTGTGGGTGATTGTAGGTACTTGTGGGTGTTTGTAGGTACTTGTGGGTACTTGAGGGTGCTTGTAGGTACTTGAGGGTGCTTGTAGGTACTTGAGGGTGTTGGTAGGTAATTGAGGGTGTTTGTAGGTACTTGTGGGTGTTTGTAGGTACTTGTGGGTGTTTGTAGGTACTTGTGGGTACTTGAGGGTGCTTGTGGGTACTTGACGGTGCTTGTAGGTACTTGAGGGTGCTTGTAGGTACTTGAGGGTGTTTGTAGGTACTTGTGGGTGTTTGTAGGTACTTGTGGGTGTTTGTAGGTACTTGTGCGTGTTTGTAGGTACTTGTGGGTGTTTGTAGGTACTTGTGCGTGTTTGTAGGTACTTGTGGGTTTTTGTAGGTACTTGTGCGTGTTTGTAGGTACTTGTGCGTGTTTGTAGGTACTTGTGCGTGTTTGTAGGTACTTGTGCGTGTTTGTAGGTACTTGTAGGTACTTGTGGGTGCTTGTAGGTACTTGTGGGTGCTTGTAGGTACTTGTGGGTGCTTGTAGGTACTTGTGGGTGCTTGTAGGTACTTGTGGGTGATTGTAGGTACTTGTGGGTGTTTGTAGGTACTTGTGGGTACTTGAGGGTACTTGAGGGTGCTTGTAGGTACTTGAGGGTGCTTGTAGGTACTTGAGGGTGTTGGTAGGTAATTGAGGGTGTTTGTAGGTACTTGTGGGTGTTTGTAGGTACTTGTGGGTGTTTGTAGGTACTTGTGGGTACTTGAGGGTGCTTGTGGGTACTTGACGGTGCTTGTAGGTACTTGAGGGTGCTTGTAGGTACTTGAGGGTGTTTGTAGGTACTTGTGGGTGTTTGTAGGTACTTGTGGGTGTTTGTAGGTACTTGTGCGTGTTTGTAGGTACTTGTGGGTGTTTGTAGGTACTTGTGCGTGTTTGTAGGTACTTGTGCGTGTTTGTAGGTGCTTGTAGGTACTTGTGGGTGTTTGTAGGTACTTGTGGGTGTTTGTAGGTACTTGTCTGTGTTTGTAGGTACTTGTGGGTGTTTGTAGGTACTTGTGCATGTTTGTAGGTACTTGTGCGTGTTTGTAGGTACTTGTGCGTGTTTGTAGGTACTTGTGCGTGTTTGTAGGTACTTGTATGTACTTGTGGGTGATTGTAGGTACTTGTGGGTGTTTGTAGGTACTTGTGGGTACTTGAGGGTACTTGAGGGTGCTTGTAGGTACTTGAGGGTGCTTGTAGGTACTTGAGGGTGTTGGTAGGTACTTGAGGGTGTTTGTAGGTACTTGTGGGTGTTTGTAGGTACTTGTGCCTGTTTGTAGGTACTTGTGCGTGTTTGTAGGTACTTGTGCGTGTTTGTAGGTACTTGTGCGTGTTTGTAGGTACTTGTGCGTGTTTGTAGGTACTTGTGCGTGTTTGTAGGTACTTGTGGGTGTTTGTAGGTACTTGTGCGTGTTTGTAGGTACTTGTGCGTGTTTGTAGGTACTTGTGCGTGTTTGTAGGTACTTGTGCGTGTTTGTAGGTACTTGTGCGTGTTTGTAGGTACTTGTGCGTGTTTGTAGGTACTTGTGGGTGTTTGTAGGTACTTGTGGGTGTTTGTAGGTACTTGAGGGTGTTTGTGATACTTGTGGGTGTTTGCAGGTACTTGTGCGTGTTTGCAGGTACTTGTGCGTGTTTGTAGGTACTTGTGCCTGTTTGTAGGTACTTGTGCGTGTTTGTAGGTACTTGTGCGTGTTTGTAGGTACTTGTGCGTGTTTGTAGGTACTTGTGCGTGTTTGTAGGTACTTGTGCGTGTTTGTAGGTACTTGTAGGTACTTGTGGGTGCTTGTAGGTACTTGTGGGTGCTTGTAGGTACTTGTGGGTGATTGTAGGTACTTGTGGGTGTTTGTAGGTACTTGTGGGTACTTGAGGGTACTTGAGGGTGCTTGTAGGTACTTGAGGGTGCTTGTAGGTACTTGAGGGTGTTGGTAGGTAATTGAGGGTGTTTGTAGGTACTTGTGGGTGTTTGTAGGTACTTGTGGGTGTTTGTAGGTACTTGTGGGTACTTGAGGGTGCTTGTGGGTACTTGACGGTGCTTGTAGGTACTTGAGGGTGCTTGTAGGTACTTGAGGGTGTTTGTAGGTACTTGTGGGTGTTTGTAGGTACTTGTGGGTGTTTGTAGGTACTTGTGCGTGTTTGTAGGTACTTGTGGGTGTTTGTAGGTACTTGTGCGTGTTTGTAGGTACTTGTGCGTGTTTGTAGGTACTTGTGCGTGTTTGTAGGTACTTGTGCGTGTTTGTAGGTACTTGTATGTACTTGTGGGTGATTGTAGGTACTTGTGGGTGTTTGTAGGTACTTGTGGGTACTTGAGGGTACTTGAGGGTACTTGAGGGTGCTTGTAGGTACTTGAGGGTGCTTGTAGGTACTTGAGGGTGTTGGTAGGTACTTGAGGGTGTTTGTAGGTACTTGTGGGTGTTTGTAGGTACTTGTGGGTGTTTGTAGGTACTTGTGGGTACTTGAGGGTGCTTGTGGGTACTTGAGGGTGCTTGTAGGTACTTGAGGGTGCTTGTAGGTACTTGAGGGTGTTTGTAGGTACTTGTGCGTGTTTGCAGGTACTTGTGCGTGTTTGCAGGTACTTGTGCGTGTTTGTAGGTACTTGTGCGTGTTTGTAGGTACTTGTGGGTGTTTGTAGGTACTTGTGGGTGATTGTAGGTACTTGTGGGTGTTTGTAGGTACTTGTGGGTACTTGAGGGTACTTGTGGGTACTTGAGGGTGCTTGTAGGTACTTGAGGGTGTTGGTAGGTACTTGAGGGTGTTTGTAGGTACTTGTGGGTGTTTGTAGGTACTTGTGGGTGTTTGTAGGTACTTGTGGGTGTTTGTAGGTACTTGTGGGTACTTGAGGGTGCTTGTGGGTACTTGAGGGTGCTTGTAGGTACTTGAGGGTGCTTGTAGGTACTTGAGGGTGTTTGTAGGTACTTGTGGGTGTTTGTAGGTACTTGTAGGTGTTTGTAGGTACTTGTGGGTGTTTGTAGGTACTTGTGGGTGTTTGTAGGTACTTGTGCGTGTTTGCAGGTACTTGTGCGTGTTTGCAGGTACTTGTGCGTGTTTGTAGGTACTTGTGCGTGTTTGTAGGTACTTGTGCTTGTTTGTAGGTACTTGTGGGTGTTTGTAGGTACTTGTGGGTGTTTGTAGGTACTTGTGCGTGTTTGTAGGTACTTGTGCGTGTTTGTAGGTACTTGTGCGTGTTTGTAGGTACTTGTAGGTACTTGTGGGTGCTTGTAGGTACTTGTGGGTGCTTGTAGGTACTTGTGGGTGATTGTAGGTACTTGTGGGTGTTTGTAGGTACTTGTGGGTACTTGAGGGTACTTGAGGGTGCTTGTAGGTACTTGAGGGTGCTTGTAGGTACTTGAGGGTGTTGGTAGGTAATTGAGGGTGTTTGTAGGTACTTGTGGGTGTTTGTAGGTACTTGTGCGTGTTTGTAGGTACTTGTGCGTGTTTGTAGGTACTTGTGCGTGTTTGTAGGTACTTGTGCGTGTTTGTAGGTACTTGTGCGTGTTTGTAGGTACTTGTAGGTACTTGTGGGTGCTTGTAGGTACTTGTGGGTGCTTGTAGGTACTTGTGGGTGATTGTAGGTACTTGTGGGTGTTTGTAGGTACTTGTGGGTACTTGAGGGTACTTGAGGGTGCTTGTAGGTACTTGAGGGTGCTTGTAGGTACTTGAGGGTGTTGGTAGGTAATTGAGGGTGTTTGTAGGTACTTGTGGGTGTTTGTAGGTACTTGTGGGTGTTTGTAGGTACTTGTGGGTACTTGAGGGTGCTTGTGGGTACTTGACGGTGCTTGTAGGTACTTGAGGGTGCTTGTAGGTACTTGAGGGTGTTTGTAGGTACTTGTGGGTGTTTGTAGGTACTTGTGGGTGTTTGTAGGTACTTGTGCGTGTTTGTAGGTACTTGTGGGTGTTTGTAGGTAATTGTGCGTGTTTGTAGGTACTTGTGCGTGTTTGTAGGTACTTGTGCGTGTTTGTAGGTACTTGTGCGTGTTTGTAGGTACTTGTATGTACTTGTGGGTGATTGTAGGTACTTGTGGGTGTTTGTAGGTACTTGTGGGTACTTGAGGGTACTTGAGGGTACTTGAGGGTGCTTGTAGGTACTTGAGGGTGCTTGTAGGTACTTGAGGGTGTTGGTAGGTACTTGAGGGTGTTTGTAGGTACTTGTGGGTGTTTGTAGGTACTTGTGGGTGTTTGTAGGTACTTGTGGGTACTTGAGGGTGCTTGTGGGTACTTGAGGGTGCTTGTAGGTACTTGAGGGTGCTTGTAGGTACTTGAGGGTGTTTGTAGGTACTTGTGCGTGTTTGCAGGTACTTGTGCGTGTTTGCAGGTACTTGTGCGTGTTTGTAGGTACTTGTGCGTGTTTGTAGGTACTTGTGGGTGTTTGTAGGTACTTGTGGGTGATTGTAGGTACTTGTGGGTGTTTGTAGGTACTTGTGGGTACTTGAGGGTACTTGTGGGTACTTGAGGGTGCTTGTAGGTACTTGAGGGTGTTGGTAGGTACTTGAGGGTGTTTGTAGGTACTTGTGGGTGTTTGTAGGTACTTGTGGGTGTTTGTAGGTACTTGTGGGTGTTTGTAGGTACTTGTGGGTACTTGAGGGTGCTTGTGGGTACTTGAGGGTGCTTGTAGGTACTTGAGGGTGCTTGTAGGTACTTGAGGGTGTTTGTAGGTACTTGTGGGTGTTTGTAGGTACTTGTAGGTGTTTGTAGGTACTTGTGGGTGTTTGTAGGTACTTGTGGGTGTTTGTAGGTACTTGTGCGTGTTTGCACGTACTTGTGCGTGTTTGCAGGTACTTGTGCGTGTTTGTAGGTACTTGTGCGTGTTTGTAGGTACTTGTGCTTGTTTGTAGGTACTTGTGGGTGTTTGTAGGTACTTGTGGGTGTTTGTAGGTACTTGTGCGTGTTTGTAGGTACTTGTGCGTGTTTGTAGGTACTTGTGCGTGTTTGTAGGTACTTGTAGGTACTTGTGGGTGCTTGTAGGTACTTGTGGGTGCTTGTAGGTACTTGTGGGTGATTGTAGGTACTTGTGGGTGTTTGTAGGTTCTTGTGGGTACTTGAGGGTACTTGAGGGTGCTTGTAGGTACTTGAGGGTGCTTGTAGGTACTTGAGGGTGTTGGTAGGTAATTGAGGGTGTTTGTAGGTACTTGTGGGTGTTTGTAGGTACTTGTGGGTGTTTGTAGGTACTTGTGGGTACTTGAGGGTGCTTGTGGGTACTTGACGGTGCTTGTAGGTACTTGAGGGTGCTTGTAGGTACTTGAGGGTGTTTGTAGGTACTTGTGGGTGTTTGTAGGTACTTGTGGGTGTTTGTAGGTACTTGTGCGTGTTTGTAGGTACTTGTGGGTTTTTGTAGGTACTTGTGCGTGTTTGTAGGTACTTGTGGGTTTTTGTAGGTACTTGTGCGTGTTTGTAGGTACTTGTGCGTGTTTGTAGGTACTTGTGCGTGTTTGTAGGTACTTGTGCGTGTTTGTAGGTACTTGTAGGTACTTGTGGGTGCTTGTAGGTACTTGTGGGTGCTTGTAGGTACTTGTGGGTGATTGTAGGTACTTGTGGGTGTTTGTAGGTACTTGTGGGTACTTGAGGGTACTTGAGGGTGCTTGTAGGTACTTGAGGGTGCTTGTAGGTACTTGAGGGTGTTGGTAGGTAATTGAGGGTGTTTGTAGGTACTTGTGGGTGTTTGTAGGTACTTGTGGGTGTTTGTAGGTACTTGTGGGTACTTGAGGGTGCTTGTGGGTACTTGACGGTGCTTGTAGGTACTTGAGGGTGCTTGTAGGTACTTGAGGGTGTTTGTAGGTACTTGTGGGTGTTTGTAGGTACTTGTGGGTGTTTGTAGGTACTTGTGCGTGTTTGTAGGTACTTGTGGGTGTTTGTAGGTACTTGTGCGTGTTTGTAGGTACTTGTGGGTTTTTGTAGGTACTTGTGCGTGTTTGTAGGTACTTGTGCGTGTTTGTAGGTACTCTTGTGCGTGTTTGTAGGTACTTGTAGGTACTTGTGGGTGCTTGTAGGTACTTGTGGGTGCTTGTAGGTACTTGTGGGTGATTGTAGGTACTTGTGGGTGTTTGTAGGTACTTGTGGGTACTTGAGGGTACTTGAGGGTGCTTGTAGGTACTTGTGGGTGTTTGTAGGTACTTGTGCGTGTTTGTAGGTACTTGTGGGTTTTTGTAGGTACTTGTGCGTGTTTGTAGGTACTTGTGCGTGTTTGTAGGTACTTGTGCGTGTTTGTAGGTACTTGTGCGTGTTTGTAGGTACTTGTAGGTACTTGTGGGTGCTTGTAGGTACTTGTGGGTGCTTGTAGGTACTTGTGGGTGATTGTAGGTACTTGTGGGTGTTTGTAGGTACTTGTGGGTACTTGAGGGTACTTGAGGGTGCTTGTAGGTACTTGAGGGTGCTTGTAGGTACTTGAGGGTGTTTGTAGGTACTTGTGGGTGTTTGTAGGTACTTGTGGGTGTTTGTAGGTACTTGAGGGTGTTTGTGATACTTGTGGGTGTTTGCAGGTACTTGTGCGTGTTTGCAGGTACTTGTGCGTGTTTGTAGGTACTTGTGCCTGTTTGTAGGTACTTGTGCGTGTTTGTAGGTACTTGTGGGTGTTTGTAGGTACTTGTGGGTGTTTGTAGGTACTTGTGCGTGTTTGTAGGTACTTGTGCGTGTTTGTAGGTACTTGTAGGTACTTGTGGGTGCTTGTAGGTACTTGTGGGTGCTTGTGGGTGTTTGTAGGTACTTGTGGGTGTTTGTAGGTACTTGTGGGTGTTTGTAGGTACTTGTGGGTGTTTGTAGGTACTTGCGGGTGTTTGCAGGTACTTGTGCGTGTTTGCAGGTACTTGTGCGTGTTTGCAGGTACTTGTGCGTGTTTGTAGGTACTTGTGCGTGTTTGTAGGTACTTGTGGGTGTTTGTAGGTACTTGTGGGTGATTGTAGGTACTTGTGGGTGTTTGTAGGTACTTGTGGGTACTTGAGGGTACTTGTGGGTACTTGAGGGTGCTTGTAGGTACTTGAGGGTGTTGGTAGGTACTTGAGGGTGTTTGTAGGTACTTGTGGGTGTTTGTAGGTACTTGTGGGTGTTTGTAGGTACTTGTGGGTGTTTGTAGGTACTTGTGGGTACTTGAGGGTGCTTGTGGGTACTTGAGGGTGCTTGTAGGTACTTGAGGGTGCTTGTAGGTACTTGAGGGTGTTTGTAGGTACTTGTGGGTGTTTGTAGGTACTTGTAGGTGTTTGTAGGTACTTGTGGGTGTTTGTAGGTACTTGTGGGTGTTTGTAGGTACTTGTGGGTGTTTGTAGGTACTTGTGCGTGTTTGCAGGTACTTGTGCGTGTTTGCAGGTACTTGTGCGTGTTTGTAGGTACTTGTGCGTGTTGTAGGACTTGTGCGTGTTTGTAGGTACTTGTGGGTGTTTGTAGGTACTTGTGGGTGTTTGTAGGTACTTGTGGGTGTTTGTAGGTACTTGAGGGTGTTTGCAGGTACTTGTGGGTGTTTGCAGGTACTTGTGCGTGTTTGCAGGTACTTGTGCGTGTTTGTAGGTACTTGTGCGTGTTTGTAGGTACTTGTGCGTGTTTGTAGGTACTTGTGCGTGTTTGTAGGTACTTGTGCGTGTTTGTAGGTACTTGTGCGTGTTTGTAGGTACTTGTAGGTACTTGTGGGTGCTTGTAGGTACTTGTGGGTGCTTGTAGGTACTTGTGGGTGATTGTAGGTACTTGTGGGTGTTTGTAGGTACTTGTGGGTACTTGAGGGTACTTGAGGGTGCTTGTAGGTACTTGAGGGTGCTTGTAGGTACTTGAGGGTGTTGGTAGGTAATTGAGGGTGTTTGTAGGTACTTGTGGGTGTTTGTAGGTACTTGTGGGTGTTTGTAGGTACTTGTGGGTACTTGAGGGTGCTTGTGGGTACTTGACGGTGCTTGTAGGTACTTGAGGGTGCTTGTAGGTACTTGAGGGTGTTTGTAGGTACTTGTGGGTGTTTGTAGGTACTTGTGGGTGTTTGTAGGTACTTGTGCGTGTTTGTAGGTACTTGTGGGTGTTTGTAGGTACTTGTGCGTGTTTGTAGGTACTTGTGCGTGTTTGTAGGTACTTGTGCGTGTTTGTAGGTACTTGTGCGTGTTTGTAGGTACTTGTATGTACTTGTGGGTGATTGTAGGTACTTGTGGGTGTTTGTAGGTACTTGTGGGTACTTGAGGGTACTTGAGGGTGCTTGTAGGTACTTGAGGGTGCTTGTAGGTACTTGAGGGTGTTGGTAGGTACTTGAGGGTGTTTGTAGGTACTTGTGGGTGTTTGTAGGTACTTGTGGGTGTTTGTAGGTACTTGTGGGTACTTGAGGGTGCTTGTGGGTACTTGAGGGTGCTTGTAGGTACTTGAGGGTGCTTGTAGGTACTTGAGGGTGTTTGTAGGTACTTGTGGGTGTTTGTAGGTACTTGTGGGTGTTTGTAGGTACTTGTGCGTGTTTGTAGGTACTTGTGGGTGTTTGTAGGTACTTGTGCGTGTTTGTAGGTACTTGTGGGTTTTTGTAGGTACTTGTGCGTGTTTGTAGGTACTTGTGCGTGTTTGTAGGTACTTGTGCGTGTTTGTAGGTACTTGTGCGTGTTTGTAGGTACTTGTGCGTGTTTGTAGGTACTTGTAGGTACTTGTGGGTGCTTGTAGGTACTTGTGGGTGCTTGTAGGTACTTGTGGGTGATTGTAGGTACTTGTGGGTGTTTGTAGGTACTTGTGGGTACTTGAGGGTACTTGAGGGTGCTTGTAGGTACTTGAGGGTGCTTGTAGGTACTTGAGGGTGTTTGTAGGTACTTGTGGGTGTTTGTAGGTACTTGAGGGTGTTTGTGATACTTGTGGGTGTTTGCAGGTACTTGTGCGTGTTTGCAGGTACTTGTGCGTGTTTGTAGGTACTTGTGCCTGTTTGTAGGTACTTGTGCGTGTTTGTAGGTACTTGTGGGTGTTTGTAGGTACTTGTGGGTGTTTGTAGGTACTTGTGCGTGTTTGTAGGTACTTGTGCGTGTTTGTAGGTACTTGTAGGTACTTGTGGGTGCTTGTAGGTACTTGTGGGTGCTTGTGGGTGTTTGTAGGTACTTGTGGGTGTTTGTAGGTACTTGTGGGTGTTTGTAGGTACTTGTGGGTGTTTGTAGGTACTTGTGGGTGTTTGCAGGTACTTGTGCGTGTTTGCAGGTACTTGTGCGTGTTTGCAGGTACTTGTGCGTGTTTGTAGGTACTTGTGCGTGTTTGTAGGTACTTGTGGGTGTTTGTAGGTACTTGTGGGTGATTGTAGGTACTTGTGGGTGTTTGTAGGTACTTGTGGGTACTTGAGGGTACTTGTGGGTACTTGAGGGTGCTTGTAGGTACTTGAGGGTGTTGGTAGGTACTTGAGGGTGTTTGTAGGTACTTGTGGGTGTTTGTAGGTACTTGTGGGTGTTTGTAGGTACTTGTGGGTGTTTGTAGGTACTTGTGGGTACTTGAGGGTGCTTGTGGGTACTTGAGGGTGCTTGTAGGTACTTGAGGGTGCTTGTAGGTACTTGAGGGTGTTTGTAGGTACTTGTGGGTGTTTGTAGGTACTTGTAGGTGTTTGTAGGTACTTGTGGGTGTTTGTAGGTACTTGTGGGTGTTTGTAGGTACTTGTGCGTGTTTGCAGGTACTTGTGCGTGTTTGCAGGTACTTGTGCGTGTTTGTAGGTACTTGTGCGTGTTTGTAGGTACTTGTGCGTGTTTGTAGGTACTTGTGGGTGTTTGTAGGTACTTGTGGGTGTTTGTAGGTACTTGAGGGTGTTTGTGATACTTGTGGGTGTTTGCAGGTAATTGTGCGTGTTTGCAGGTACTTGTGCGTGTTTGTAGGTACTTGTGCCTGTTTGTAGGTACTTGTGCGTGTTTGTAGGTACTTGTGCGTGTTTGTAGGTACTTGTGCGTGTTTGTAGGTACTTGTGCGTGTTTGTAGGTACTTGTGCGTGTTTGTAGGTACTTGTGCGTGTTTGTAGGTACTTGTGGGTGTTTGTAGGTACTTGTGCGTGTTTGTAGGTACTTGTGCGTGTTTGTAGGTACTTGTGCGTGTTTGTAGGTACTTGTGCGTGTTTGTAGGTACTTGTGCGTGTTTGTAGGTACTTGAGGGTGTTGGTAGGTACTTGAGGTGGTTTGTAGGTACTTGTGGGTGTTTGTAGGTACTTGTGGGTACTTGAGGGTGCTTGTGGGTACTTGAGGGTGCTTGTGGGTACTTGAGGGTGCTTGTAGGTA
Source organism: Phalangium opilio (assembly GCF_054372755.1). Taxonomy (NCBI): domain Eukaryota; kingdom Metazoa; phylum Arthropoda; class Arachnida; order Opiliones; family Phalangiidae; genus Phalangium; species Phalangium opilio. The sequence continues at coordinate 5,100,629 of NW_028324204.1, forward strand.
CTTGAGGGTGCTTGTAGGTACTTGTGGGTTTTTGTAGGTACTTGTGGGTGTTTGTAGGTACTTGTGGGTGTTTGTAGGTACTTGTGGGTGTTTGCAGGTACTTGTGCGTGTTTGTAGGTACTTGTGCGTGTTTGTAGGTACTTGTGCGTGTTTGTAGGTACTTGTGGGTGTTTGTAGGTACTTGTGGGTGTTTGTAGGTACTTGTGGGTGTTTGTAGGTACTTGTGGGTGTTTGCAGGTACTTGTGCGTGTTTGCAGGTACTTGTGCGTGTTTGTAGGTACTTGTGCGTGTTTGTAGGTACTTGTGCGTGTTTGTAGGTACTTGTGCGTGTTTGTAGGTACTTGTGCGTGTTTGTAGGTACTTGTGCGTGTTTGTAGGTACTTGTAGGTACTTGTGGGTGCTTGTAGGTACTTGTGGGTGCTTGTAGGTACTTGTGGGTGATTGTAGGTACTTGTGGGTGTTTGTAGGTACTTGTGGGTACTTGAGGGTACTTGAGGGTGCTTGTAGGTACTTGAGGGTGCTTGTAGGTACTTGAGGGTGTTGGTAGGTAATTGAGGGTGTTTGTAGGTACTTGTGGGTGTTTGTAGGTACTTGTGGGTGTTTGTAGGTACTTGTGGGTACTTGAGGGTGCTTGTGGGTACTTCAGGGTGCTTGTAGGTACTTGAGGGTGCTTGTAGGTACTTGAGGGTGTTTGTAGGTACTTGAGGGTGTTTGTAGGTACTTGTGGGTGTTTGTAGGTACTTGTGCGTGTTTGTAGGTACTTGTGGGTGTTTGTAGGTACTTGTGCGTGTTTGTAGGTACTTGTGCGTGTTTGTAGGTACTTGTGCGTGTTTGTAGGTACTTGTGCGTGTTTGTAGGTACTTGTGCGTGTTTATAGGTACTTGTGCGTGTTTGTAGGTACTTGTAGGTACTTGTGGGTGCTTGTAGGTACTTGTGGGTGCTTGTAGGTACTTGTGGGTGATTGTAGGTACTTGTGGGTGTTTGTAGGTACTTGTGGGTACTTGAGGGTACTTGAGGGTGCTTGTAGGTACTTGAGGGTGCTTGTAGGTACTTGAGGGTGTTGGTAGGTACTTGAGGGTGTTTGTAGGTACTTGTGGGTGTTTGTAGGTACTTGTGGGTGTTTGTAGGTACTTGTGGGTACTTGAGGGTGCTTGTGGGTACTTGAGGGTGCTTGTAGGTACTTGAGGGTGCTTGTAGGTACTTGAGGGTGTTTGTAGGTACTTGTGGGTGTTTGTAAGTACTTGTGGGTGTTTGTAGGTACTTGTGCGTGTTTGTAGGTACTTGTGGGTGTTTGTAGGTACTTGTGCGTGTTTGTAGGTACTTGTGGGTGTTTGTAGGTACTTGTGCGTGTTTGTAGGTACTTGTGCGTGTTTGTAGGTACTTGTGCGTGTTTGTAGGTACTTGTGCGTGTTTGTAGGTACTTGTGCGTGTTTGTAGGTACTTGTAGGTACTTGTGGGTGCTTGTAGGTACTTGTGGGTGCTTGAAGGTACTTGTGGGTGATTGTAGGTACTTGTGGGTGTTTGTAGGTACTTGTGGGTACTTGAGGGTACTTGAGGGTGCTTGTAGGTACTTGAGGGTGCTTGTAAGTACTTGAGGGTGTTGGTAGGTACTTGAGGGTGTTTGTAGGTACTTGTGGGTGTTTGTAGGTACTTGTGGGTGTTTGTAGGTACTTGTGGGTACTTGAGGGTGCTTGTGGGTACTTGAGGGTGCTTGTGGGTACTTGAGGGTGCTTGTAGGTACTTGAGGGTGTTTGTAGGTGCTTGTGGGTGTTTGTAGGTACTTGTGGGTGTTTGTAGGTACTTGTGGGTGTTTGTAGGTACTTGTGGGTGTTTGTAGGTACTTGAGGGTGTTTGTGATACTTGTGGGTGTTTGCAGGTACTTGTGCGTGTTTGCAGGTACTTGTGCGTGTTTGTAGGTACTTGTGCCTGTTTGTAGGTACTTGTGCGTGTTTGTAGGTACTTGTGGGTGTTTGTAGGTACTTGTGGGTGTTTGTAGGTACTTGTGCGTGTTTGTAGGTACTTGTGCGTGTTTGTAGGTACTTGTAGGTACTTGTGGGTGCTTGTAGGTACTTGTGGGTGCTTGTAGGTACTTGTAGGTATTTGTGGGTGTTTGTAGGTACTTTTGGGTGTTTGTAGGTACTTGTGCGTGTTTGTAGGTACTTGTGCGTGTTTGTAGGTACTTGTGCGTGTTTGTAGGTACTTGTGCGTGTTTGTAGGTACTTGTAGGTACTTGTGGGTGCTTGTAGGTACTTGTGGGTGCTTGTAGGTACTTGTGGGTGATTGTAGGTACTTGTGGGTGTTTGTAGGTACTTGTGGGTACTTGAGGGTACTTGTGGGTACTTGAGGGTGCTTGAAGTTACTTGAGGGTGTTGGTAGGTACTTGAGGGTGTTTGTAGGTACTTGTGGGTGTTTGTAGGTACTTGTGGGTGTTTGTAGGTACTTGTGGGTGTTTGTAGGTACTTGTGGGTACTTGAGGGTGCTTGTGGGTACTTGAGGGTGCTTGTAGGTACTTGAGGGTGCTTGTAGGTACTTGAGGGTGTTTGTAGGTACTTGTGGGTGTTTGTAGGTACTTGTGGGTGTTCGTAGGTACTTGTGGGTGTTTGTAGGTACTTGTGGGTGTTTGTAAGTACTTGTGGGTGTTTGTAGGTACTTGTGCGTGTTTGTAGGTACTTGTGGGTGTTTGTAGGTACTTGTGCGTGTTTGTAGGTACTTGTGGGTGTTTGTAGGTACTTGTGCGTGTTTGTAGGTACTTGTGCGTGTTTGTAGGTACTTGTGCGTGTTTGTAGGTACTTGTGCGTGTTTGTAGGTACTTGTGCGTGTTTGTAGGTACTTGTAGGTACTTGTGGGTGCTTGTAGGTACTTGTGGGTGCTTGTAGGTACTTGTGGGTGATTGTAGGTACTTGTGGGTGTTTGTAGGTACTTGTGGGTACTTGAGGGTACTTGAGGGTGCTTGTAGGTACTTGAGGGTGCTTGTAGGTACTTGAGGGTGTTGGTAGGTACTTGAGGGTGTTTGTAGGTACTTGTGGGTGTTTGTAGGTACTTGTGGGTGTTTGTAGGTACTTGTGGGTACTTGAGGGTGCTTGTGGGTACTTGAGGGTGCTTGTGGGTACTTGAGGGTGCTTGTAGGTACTTGAGGGTGTTTGTAGGTGCTTGTGGGTGTTTGTAGGTACTTGTGGGTGTTTGTAGGTACTTGTGGGTGTTTGTAGGTACTTGTGGGTGTTTGTAGGTACTTGAGGGTGTTTGTGATACTTGTGGGTGTTTGCAGGTACTTGTGCGTGTTTGCAGGTACTTGTGCGTGTTTGTAGGTACTTGTGCCTGTTTGTAGGTACTTGTGCGTGTTTGTAGGTACTTGTGGGTGTTTGTAGGTACTTGTGGGTGTTTGTAGGTACTTGTGCGTGTTTGTAGGTACTTGTGCGTGTTTGTAGGTACTTGTAGGTACTTGTGCGTGTTTGTAGGTACTTGTGCGTGTTTGTAGGTACTTGTGCGTGTTTGTAGGTACTTGTGCGTGTTTGTAGGTACTTGTAGGTACTTGTGGGTGCTTGTAGGTACTTGTGGGTGCTTGTAGGTACTTGTGGGTGATTGTAGGTACTTGTGGGTGTTTGTAGGTACTTGTGGGTACTTGAGGGTACTTGTGGGTACTTGAGGGTGCTTGAAGTTACTTGAGGGTGTTGGTAGGTACTTGAGGGTGTTTGTAGGTACTTGTGGGTGTTTGTAGGTACTTGTGGGTGATTGTAGGTACTTGTGGGTGTTTGTAGGTACTTGTGGGTACTTGAGGGTACTTGTGGGTACTTGAGGGTGCTTGAAGTTACTTGAGGGTGTTGGTAGGTACTTGAGGGTGTTTGTAGGTACTTGTGGGTGTTTGTAGGTACTTGTGGGTGTTTGTAGGTACTTGTGGGTGTTTGTAGGTACTTGTGGGTACTTGAGGGTGCTTGTGGGTACTTGAGGGTGCTTGTAGGTACTTGAGGGTGCTTGTAGGTACTTGAGGGTGTTTGTAGGTACTTGTGGGTGTTTGTAGGTACTTGTGGGTGTTCGTAGGTACTTGTGGGTGTTTGTAGGTACTTGTGGGTGTTTGTAAGTACTTGTGGGTGTTTGTAGGTACTTGTGCGTGTTTGTAGGTACTTGTGGGTGTTTGTAGGTACTTGTGCGTGTTTGTAGGTACTTGTGGGTGTTTGTAGGTACTTGTGCGTGTTTGTAGGTACTTGTGCGTGTTTGTAGGTACTTGTGCGTGTTTGTAGGTACTTGTGCGTGTTTGTAGGTACTTGTGCGTGTTTGTAGGTACTTGTAGGTACTTGTGGGTGCTTGTAGGTACTTGTGGGTGCTTGTAGGTACTTGTGGGTGATTGTAGGTACTTGTGGGTGTTTGTAGGTACTTGTGGGTACTTGAGGGTACTTGAGGGTGCTTGTAGGTACTTGAGGGTGCTTGTAGGTACTTGAGGGTGTTGGTAGGTACTTGAGGGTGTTTGTAGGTACTTGTGGGTGTTTGTAGGTACTTGTGGGTGTTTGTAGGTACTTGTGGGTACTTGAGGGTGCTTGTGGGTACTTGAGGGTGCTTGTGGGTACTTGAGGGTGCTTGTAGGTACTTGAGGGTGTTTGTAGGTGCTTGTGGGTGTTTGTAGGTACTTGTGGGTGTTTGTAGGTACTTGTGGGTGTTTGTAGGTACTTGTGGGTGTTTGTAGGTACTTGAGGGTGTTTGTGATACTTGTGGGTGTTTGCAGGTACTTGTGCGTGTTTGCAGGTACTTGTGCGTGTTTGTAGGTACTTGTGCCTGTTTGTAGGTACTTGTGCGTGTTTGTAGGTACTTGTGGGTGTTTGTAGGTACTTGTGGGTGTTTGTAGGTACTTGTGCGTGTTTGTAGGTACTTGTGCGTGTTTGTAGGTACTTGTAGGTACTTGTGCGTGTTTGTAGGTACTTGTGCGTGTTTGTAGGTACTTGTGCGTGTTTGTAGGTACTTGTGCGTGTTTGTAGGTACTTGTAGGTACTTGTGGGTGCTTGTAGGTACTTGTGGGTGCTTGTAGGTACTTGTGGGTGATTGTAGGTACTTGTGGGTGTTTGTAGGTACTTGTGGGTACTTGAGGGTACTTGTGGGTACTTGAGGGTGCTTGAAGTTACTTGAGGGTGTTGGTAGGTACTTGAGGGTGTTTGTAGGTACTTGTGGGTGTTTGTAGGTACTTGTGGGTGTTTGTAGGTACTTGTGGGTGTTTGTAGGTACTTGTGGGTACTTGAGGGTGCTTGTGGGTACTTGAGGGTGCTTGTAGGTACTTGAGGGTGCTTGTAGGTACTTGAGGGTGTTTGTAGGTACTTGTGGGTGTTTGTAGGTACTTGTGGGTGTTCGTAGGTACTTGTGGGTGTTTGTAGGTACTTGTGGGTGTTTGTAGGTACTTGTGCGTGTTTGCAGGTACTTGTGCGTGTTTGCAGGTACTTGTGCGTGTTTGTAGGTACTTGTGCGTGTTTGTAGGTACTTGTGCGTGTTTGTAGGTACTTGTGGGTGTTTGTAGGTACTTGTGGGTGTTTGTAGGTACTTGTGGGTACTTGAGGGTACTTGAGGGTGCTTGTAGGTACTTGAGGGTGCTTGTAGGTACTTGAGGGTGTTGGTAGGTACTTGAGGGTGTTTGTAGGTACTTGTGGGTGTTTGTAGGTACTTGTGGGTGTTTGTAGGTACTTGTGGGTACTTGAGGGTGCTTGTGGGTACTTGAGGGTGCTTGTAGGTACTTGAGGGTGCTTGTAGGTACTTGAGGGTGTTTGTAGGTGCTTGTGGGTGTTTGTAGGTACTTGTGGGTGTTTGTAGGTACTTGTGGGTGTTTGTAGGTACTTGTGGGTGTTTGTAGGTACTTGTGGGTGTTTGTAGATACTTGAGGGTGTTTGTGATACTTGTGGGTGTTTGCAGGTACTTGTGCGTGTTTGCAGGTACTTGTGCGTGTTTGTAGGTACTTGTGCCTGTTTGTAGGTACTTGTGCGTGTTTGTAGGTACTTGTGGGTGTTTGTAGGTACTTGTGGGTGTTTGTAGGTACTTGTGCGTGTTTGTAGGTACTTGTGGGTGTTTGTAGGTACTTGTGGGTGCTTGTAGGTACTTGTAGGTGCTTGTAGGTACTTGTAGGTATTTGTGGGTGTTTGTAGGTACTTTTGGGTGTTTGTAGGTACTTGTGCGTGTTTGTAGGTACTTGTGCGTGTTTGTAGGTACTTGTGCGTGTTTGTAGGTACTTGTAGGTACTTGTGGGTGCTTGTAGGTACTTGTGGGTGCTTGTAGGTACTTGTGGGTGATTGTAGGTACTTGTGGGTGTTTGTAGGTACTTGTGGGTACTTGAGGGTACTTGTGGGTACTTGAGGGTGCTTGAAGTTACTTGAGGGTGTTGGTAGGTACTTGAGGGTGTTTGTAGGTACTTGTGGGTGTTTGTAGGTACTTGTGGGTGTTTGTAGGTACTTGTGGGTGTTTGTAGGTACTTGTGGGTACTTGAGGGTGCTTGTGGGTACTTGAGGGTGCTTGTAGGTACTTGAGGGTGCTTGTAGGTACTTGAGGGTGTTTGTAGGTACTTGTGGGTGTTTGTAGGTACTTGTGGGTGTTCGTAGGTACTTGTGGGTGTTTGTAGGTACTTGTGGGTGTTTGTAGGTACTTGTGCGTGTTTGCAGGTACTTGTGCGTGTTTGCAGGTACTTGTGCGTGTTTGTAGGTACTTGTGCGTGTTTGTAGGTACTTGTGCGTGTTTGTAGGTACTTGTGGGTGTTTGTAGGTACTTGTGGGTGTTTGTAGGTACTTGTGGGTACTTGAGGGTACTTGAGGGTGCTTGTAGGTACTTGAGGGTGCTTGTAGGTACTTGAGGGTGTTGGTAGGTACTTGAGGGTGTTTGTAGGTACTTGTGGGTGTTTGTAGGTACTTGTGGGTGTTTGTAGGTACTTGTGGGTACTTGAGGGTGCTTGTGGGTACTTGAGGGTGCTTGTAGGTACTTGAGGGTGCTTGTAGGTACTTGAGGGTGTTTGTAGGTGCTTGTGGGTGTTTGTAGGTACTTGTGGGTGTTTGTAGGTACTTGTGGGTGTTTGTAGGTACTTGTGGGTGTTTGTAGGTACTTGTGGGTGTTTGTAGATACTTGAGGGTGTTTGTGATACTTGTGGGTGTTTGCAGGTACTTGTGCGTGTTTGCAGGTACTTGTGCGTGTTTGTAGGTACTTGTGGGTGCTTGTAGGTACTTGTAGGTGCTTGTAGGTACTTGTAGGTATTTGTGGGTGTTTGTAGGTACTTTTGGGTGTTTGTAGGTACTTGTGCGTGTTTGTAGGTACTTGTGCGTGTTTGTAGGTACTTGTGCGTGTTTGTAGGTACTTGTAGGTACTTGTGGGTGCTTGTAGGTACTTGTGGGTGCTTGTAGGTACTTGTGGGTGATTGTAGGTACTTGTAGGTGTTTGTAGGTACTTGTGGGTACTTGAGGGTACTTGTGGGTACTTGAGGGTGCTTGAAGTTACTTGAGGGTGTTGGTAGGTACTTGTGGGTGTTTGTAGGTACTTGTGGGTGTTTGTAGGTACTTGTGGGTGTTTGTAGGTACTTGTGGGTACTTGAGGGTGCTTGTGGGTACTTGAGGGTGCTTGTAGGTACTTGAGGGTGCTTGTAGGTACTTGAGGGTGTTTGTAGGTACTTGTGGGTGTTTGTAGGTACTTGTGGGTGTTCGTAGGTACTTGTGGGTGTTTGTAGGTACTTGTGGGTGTTTGTAGGTACTTGTGCGTGTTTGCAGGTACTTGTGCGTGTTTGCAGGTACTTGTGCGTGTTTGTAGGTACTTGTGCGTGTTTGTAGGTACTTGTGCGTGTTTGTAGGTACTTGTGGGTGTTTGTAGGTACTTGTGGGTGTTTGTAGGTACTTGTGGGTACTTGAGGGTACTTGAGGGTGCTTGTAGGTACTTGAGGGTGCTTGTAGGTACTTGAGGGTGTTGGTAGGTACTTGAGGGTGTTTGTAGGTACTTGTGGGTGTTTGTAGGTACTTGTGGGTGTTTGTAGGTACTTGTGGGTACTTGAGGGTGCTTGTGGGTACTTGAGGGTGCTTGTAGGTACTTGAGGGTGCTTGTAGGTACTTGAGGGTGTTTGTAGGTGCTTGTGGGTGTTTGTAGGTACTTGTGGGTGTTTGTAGGTACTTGTGGGTGTTTGTAGGTACTTGTGGGTGTTTGTAGGTACTTGTGGGTGTTTGTAGATACTTGAGGGTGTTTGTGATACTTGTGGGTGTTTGCAGGTACTTGTGCGTGTTTGCAGGTACTTGTGCGTGTTTGTAGGTACTTGTGCCTGTTTGTAGGTACTTGTGCGTGTTTGTAGGTACTTGTGGGTGTTTGTAGGTACTTGTGGGTGTTTGTAGGTACTTGTGCGTGTTTGTAGGTACTTGTGGGTGTTTGTAGGTACTTGTGGGTGCTTGTAGGTACTTGTAGGTGCTTGTAGGTACTTGTAGGTATTTGTGGGTGTTTGTAGGTACTTTTGGGTGTTTGTAGGTACTTGTGCGTGTTTGTAGGTACTTGTGCGTGTTTGTAGGTACTTGTGCGTGTTTGTAGGTACTTGTGCGTGTTTGTAGGTACTTGTAGGTACTTGTGGGTGCTTGTAGGTACTTGTGGGTGCTTGTAGGTATTTGTGGGTGATTGTAGGTACTTGTGGGTGTTTGTAGGTACTTGTGCGTGTTTGTAGGTACTTGTAGGTACTTGTGGGTGCTTGTAGGTACTTGTGGGTGCTTGTAGGTACTTGTGGGTGATTGTAGGTACTTGTGGGTGTTTGTAGGTACTTGTGGGTACTTGAGGGTACTTGTGGGTACTTGAGGGTGCTTGAAGTTACTTGAGGGTGTTGGTAGGTACTTGAGGGTGTTTGTAGGTACTTGTGGGTGTTTGTAGGTACTTGTGGGTGTTTGTAGGTACTTGTGGGTGTTTGTAGGTACTTGTGGGTACTTGAGGGTGCTTGTGGGTACTTGAGGGTGCTTGTAGGTACTTGAGGGTGCTTGTAGGTACTTGAGGGTGTTTGTAGGTACTTGTGGGTGTTTGTAGGTACTTGTGGGTGTTCGTAGGTACTTGTGGGTGTTTGTAGGTACTTGTGGGTGTTTGTAGGTACTTGTGCGTGTTTGCAGGTACTTGTGCGTGTTTGCAGGTACTTGTGCGTGTTTGTAGGTACTTGTGCGTGTTTGTAGGTACTTGTGCGTGTTTGTAGGTACTTGTGGGTGTTTGTAGGTACTTGTGGGTGTTTGTAGGTACTTGTGGGTACTTGAGGGTACTTGAGGGTGCTTGTAGGTACTTGAGGGTGCTTGTAGGTACTTGAGGGTGTTGGTAGGTACTTGAGGGTGTTTGTAGGTACTTGTGGGTGTTTGTAGGTACTTGTGGGTGTTTGTAGGTACTTGTGGGTACTTGAGGGTGCTTGTGGGTACTTGAGGGTGCTTGTAGGTACTTGAGGGTGCTTGTAGGTACTTGAGGGTGTTTGTAGGTGCTTGTGGGTGTTTGTAGGTACTTGTGCGTGTTTGTAGGTACTTGTGCGTGTTTGTAGGTACTTGTAGGTACTTGTGGGTGCTTGTAGGTACTTGTGGGTGCTTGTAGGTACTTGTAGGTATTTGTGGGTGTTTGTAGGTACTTTTGGGTGTTTGTAGGTACTTGTGCGTGTTTGTAGGTACTTGTGCGTGTTTGTAGGTACTTGTGCGTGTTTGTAGGTACTTGTGCGTGTTTGTAGGTACTTGTAGGTACTTGTGGGTGCTTGTAGGTACTTGTGGGTGCTTGTAGGTACTTGTGGGTGATTGTAGGTACTTGTGGGTGTTTGTAGGTACTTGTGGGTACTTGAGGGTACTTGTGGGTACTTGAGGGTGCTTGAAGTTACTTGAGGGTGTTGGTAGGTACTTGAGGGTGTTTGTAGGTACTTGTGGGTGTTTGTAGGTACTTGTGGGTGTTTGTAGGTACTTGTGGGTGTTTGTAGGTACTTGTGGGTACTTGAGGGTGCTTGTGGGTACTTGAGGGTGCTTGTAGGTACTTGAGGGTGCTTGTAGGTACTTGAGGGTGTTTGTAGGTACTTGTGGCTGTTTGTAGGTACTTGTGGGTGTTCGTAGGTACTTGTGGGTGTTTGTAGGTACTTGTGGGTGTTTGTAGGTACTTGTGCGTGTTTGCAGGTACTTGTGCGTGTTTGCAGGTACTTGTGCGTGTTTGTAGGTACTTGTGCGTGTTTGTAGGTACTTGTGCGTGTTTGTAGGTACTTGTGGGTGTTTGTAGGTACTTGTGGGTGTTTGTAGGTACTTGTGGGTATTTGAGGGTACTTGAGGGTGCTTGTAGGTACTTGAGGGTGCTTGTAGGTACTTGAGGGTGTTGGTAGGTACTTGAGGGTGTTTGTAGGTACTTGTGGGTGTTTGTAGGTACTTGTGGGTGTTTGTAGGTACTTGTGGGTACTTGAGGGTGCTTGTGGGTACTTGAGGGTGCTTGTAGGTACTTGAGGGTGCTTGTAGGTACTTGAGGGTGTTTGTAGGTGCTTGTGGGTGTTTGTAGGTACTTGTGGGTGTTTGTAGGTACTTGTGGGTGTTTGTAGGTACTTGTGGGTGTTTGTAGGTACTTGTGGGTGTTTGTAGATACTTGAGGGTGTTTGTGATACTTGTGGGTGTTTGCAGGTACTTGTGCGTGTTTGCAGGTACTTGTGCGTGTTTGTAGGTACTTGTGCCTGTTTGTAGGTACTTGTGCGTGTTTGTAGGTACTTGTGGGTGTTTGTAGGTACTTGTGGGTGTTTGTAGGTACTTGTGCGTGTTTGTAGGTACTTGTGGGTGTTTGTAGGTACTTGTGGGTGCTTGTAGGTACTTGTGGGTGATTGTAGGTACTTGTGGGTGTTTGTAGGTACTTGTGGGTACTTGAGGGTACTTGTGGGTACTTGAGGGTGCTTGAAGTTACTTGAGGGTGTTGGTAGGTACTTGAGGGTGTTTGTAGGTACTTGTGGGTGTTTGTAGGTACTTGTGGGTGTTTGTAGGTACTTGTGGGTGTTTGTAGGTACTTGTGGGTACTTGAGGGTGCTTGTGGGTACTTGAGGGTGCTTGTAGGTACTTGAGGGTGCTTGTAGGTACTTGAGGGTGTTTGTAGGTACTTGTGGCTGTTTGTAGGTACTTGTGGGTGTTCGTAGGTACTTGTGGGTGTTTGTAGGTACTTGTGGGTGTTTGTAGGTACTTGTGCGTGTTTGCAGGTACTTGTGCGTGTTTGCAGGTACTTGTGCGTGTTTGTAGGTACTTGTGCGTGTTTGTAGGTACTTGTGCGTGTTTGTAGGTACTTGTGGGTGTTTGTAGGTACTTGTGGGTGTTTGTAGGTACTTGTGGGTATTTGAGGGTACTTGAGGGTGCTTGTAGGTACTTGAGGGTGCTTGTAGGTACTTGAGGGTGTTGGTAGGTACTTGAGGGTGTTTGTAGGTACTTGTGGGTGTTTGTAGGTACTTGTGGGTGTTTGTAGGTACTTGTGGGTACTTGAGGGTGCTTGTGGGTACTTGAGGGTGCTTGTAGGTACTTGAGGGTGCTTGTAGGTACTTGAGGGTGTTTGTAGGTGCTTGTGGGTGTTTGTAGGTACTTGTGGGTGTTTGTAGGTACTTGTGGGTGTTTGTAGGTACTTGTGGGTGTTTGTAGGTACTTGTGGGTGTTTGTAGATACTTGAGGGTGTTTGTGATACTTGTGGGTGTTTGCAGGTACTTGTGCGTGTTTGCAGGTACTTGTGCGTGTTTGTAGGTACTTGTGCCTGTTTGTAGGTACTTGTGCGTGTTTGTAGGTACTTGTGGGTGTTTGTAGGTACTTGTGGGTGTTTGTAGGTACTTGTGCGTGTTTGTAGGTACTTGTGGGTGTTTGTAGGTACTTGTGGGTGCTTGTAGGTACTTGTAGGTGCTTGTAGGTACTTGTAGGTATTTGTGGGTGTTTGTAGGTACTTTTGGGTGTTTGTAGGTACTTGTGCGTGTTTGTAGGTACTTGTGCGTGTTTGTAGGTACTTGTGCGTGTTTGTAGGTACTTGTAGGTACTTGTGGGTGCTTGTAGGTACTTGTGCGTGTTTGTAGGTACTTGTGCGTGTTTGTAGGTACTTGTGGGTGTTTGTAGGTACTTGTGGGTACTTGAGGGTACTTGTGGGTACTTGAGGGTGCTTGAAGTTACTTGAGGGTGTTGGTAGGTACTTGAGGGTGTTTGTAGGTACTTGTGGGTGTTTGTAGGTACTTGTGGGTGTTTGTAGGTACTTGTGGGTGTTTGTAGGTACTTGTGGGTACTTGAGGGTGCTTGTGGGTACTTGAGGGTGCTTGTAGGTACTTGAGGGTGCTTGTAGGTACTTGAGGGTGTTTGTAGGTACTTGTGGGTGTTTGTAGGTACTTGTGGGTGTTCGTAGGTACTTGTGGGTGTTTGTAGGTACTTGTGGGTGTTTGTAGGTACTTGTGCGTGTTTGCAGGTACTTGTGCGTGTTTGCAGGTACTTGTGCGTGTTTGTAGGTACTTGTGCGTGTTTGTAGGTACTTGTGCGTGTTTGTAGGTACTTGTGGGTGTTTGTAGGTACTTGTGGGTGTTTGTAGGTACTTGTGGGTACTTGAGGGTACTTGAGGGTGCTTGTAGGTACTTGAGGGTGCTTGTAGGTACTTGAGGGTGTTGGTAGGTACTTGAGGGTGTTTGTAGGTACTTGTGGGTGTTTGTAGGTACTTGTGGGTGTTTGTAGGTACTTGTGGGTACTTGAGGGTGCTTGTGGGTACTTGAGGGTGCTTGTAGGTACTTGAGGGTGCTTGTAGGTACTTGAGGGTGTTTGTAGGTGCTTGTGGGTGTTTGTAGGTACTTGTGGGTGTTTGTAGGTACTTGTGGGTGTTTGTAGGTACTTGTGGGTGTTTGTAGGTACTTGTGGGTGTTTGTAGATACTTGAGGGTGTTTGTGATACTTGTGGGTGTTTGCAGGTACTTGTGCGTGTTTGCAGGTACTTGTGCGTGTTTGTAGGTACTTGTGCCTGTTTGTAGGTACTTGTGCGTGTTTGTAGGTACTTGTGGGTGTTTGTAGGTACTTGTGGGTGTTTGTAGGTACTTGTGCGTGTTTGTAGGTACTTGTGGGTGTTTGTAGGTACTTGTGGGTGCTTGTAGGTACTTGTAGGTGCTTGTAGGTACTTGTAGGTATTTGTGGGTGTTTGTAGGTACTTTTGGGTGTTTGTAGGTACTTGTGCGTGTTTGTAGGTACTTGTGCGTGTTTGTAGGTACTTGTGCGTGTTTGTAGGTACTTGTGCGTGTTTGTAGGTACTTGTAGGTACTTGTGGGTGCTTGTAGGTACTTGTGGGTGCTTGTAGGTATTTGTGGGTGATTGTAGGTACTTGTGGGTGTTTGTAGGTACTTGTGCGTGTTTGTAGGTACTTGTAGGTACTTGTGGGTGCTTGTAGGTACTTGTGGGTGCTTGTAGGTACTTGTGGGTGATTGTAGGTACTTGTGGGTGTTTGTAGGTACTTGTGGGTACTTGAGGGTACTTGTGGGTACTTGAGGGTGCTTGAAGTTACTTGAGGGTGTTGGTAGGTACTTGAGGGTGTTTGTAGGTACTTGAGGGTGCTTGTAGGTACTTGAGGGTGCTTGTAGGTACTTGAGGGTGTTTGTAGGTACTTGTGGGTGTTTGTAGGTACTTGTGGGTGTTCGTAGGTACTTGTGGGTGTTTGTAGGTACTTGTGGGTGTTTGTAGGTACTTGTGCGTGTTTGCAGGTACTTGTGCGTGTTTGCAGGTACTTGTGCGTGTTTGTAGGTACTTGTGCGTGTTTGTAGGTACTTGTGCGTGTTTGTAGGTACTTGTGGGTGTTTGTAGGTACTTGTGGGTGTTTGTAGGTACTTGTGGGTACTTGAGGGTACTTGAGGGTGCTTGTAGGTACTTGAGGGTGCTTGTAGGTACTTGAGGGTGTTGGTAGGTACTTGAGGGTGTTTGTAGGTACTTGTGGGTGTTTGTAGGTACTTGTGGGTGTTTGTAGGTACTTGTGGGTACTTGAGGGTGCTTGTGGGTACTTGAGGGTGCTTGTAGGTACTTGAGGGTGCTTGTAGGTACTTGAGGGTGTTTGTAGGTGCTTGTGGGTGTTTGTAGGTACTTGTGGGTGTTTGTAGGTACTTGTGGGTGTTTGTAGGTACTTGTGGGTGTTTGTAGGTACTTGTGGGTGTTTGTAGATACTTGAGGGTGTTTGTGATACTTGTGGGTGTTTGCAGGTACTTGTGCGTGTTTGCAGGTACTTGTGCGTGTTTGTAGGTACTTGTGCCTGTTTGTAGGTACTTGTGCGTGTTTGTAGGTACTTGTGGGTGTTTGTAGGTACTTGTGGGTGTTTGTAGGTACTTGTGCGTGTTTGTAGGTACTTGTGGGTGTTTGTAGGTACTTGTGGGTGCTTGTAGGTACTTGTGCGTGTTTGTAGGTACTTGTAGGTACTTGTGGGTGCTTGTAGGTACTTGTGGGTGCTTGTAGGTACTTGTAGGTAGTTGTGGGTGTTTGTAGGTACTTTTGGGTGTTTGTAGGTACTTGTGCGTGTTTGTAGGTACTTGTGCGTGTTTGTAGGTACTTGTGCGTGTTTGTAGGTACTTGTGCGTGTTTGTAGGTACTTGTGCGTGTTTGTAGGTACTTGTAGGGACTTGTGGGTGCTTGAAGTTACTTGTGGGTGCTTGTAGGTACTTGTGGGTGATTGTAGGTACTTGTGGGTGTTTGTAGGTATTTGTGGGTACTTGAGGGTACTTGTGGGTACTTGAGGGTGCTTGTAGGTACTTGAGGGTGTTGGTAGGTACTTGAGGGTGTTTGTAGGTACTTGTGGGTGTTTGTAGGTACTTGTGGGTGTTTGTAGGTACTTGTGGGTGTTTGTAGGTACTTGTGGGTACTTGAGGGTGCTTGTAGGTACTTGAGGGTGCTTGTAGGTACTTGAGGGTGTTTGTAGGTACTTGAGGGTGTTTGTAGGTACTTGTGGGTGTTTGTAGGTACTTGTGGGTGTTTGTAGGTACTTGTGGGTGTTTGTAGGTACTTGTGCGTGTTTGCAGGTACTTGTGCGTGTTTGCAGGTACTTGTGCGTGTTTGTAGGTACTTGTGCGTGTTTGTAGGTACTTGTGCGTGTTTGTAGGTACTTGTGGGTGTTTGTAGGTACTTGTGGGTGTTTGTAGGTACTTGAGGGTGTTTGTGATACTTGTGGGTGTTTGCAGGTACTTGTGCGTGTTTGCAGGTACTTGTGCGTGTTTGTAGGTACTTGTGCCTGTTTGTAGGTACTTGTGCGTGTTTGTAGGTACTTGTGTGTGTTTGTAGGTACTTGTGCGTGTTTGTAGGTACTTGTGCGTGTTTGTAGGTACTTGTGCGTGTTTGTAGGTACTTTTGCGTGTTTGTAGGTACTTGTAGGTACTTGTGGGTGCTTGTAGGTACTTGTGGGTGCTTGTAGGTACTTGTGGGTGATTGTAGGTACTTGTGGGTGTTTGTAGGTACTTGTGGGTACTTGAGGGTACTTGAGGGTGCTTGTAGGTACTTGAGGGTGCTTGTAGGTACTTGAGGGTGTTGGTAGGTAATTGAGGGTGTTTGTAGGTACTTGTGGGTGTTTGTAGGTACTTGTGGGTGTTTGTAGGTACTTGTGGGTACTTGAGGGTGCTCTTGGGTACTTGAGGGTGCTTGTAGGTACTTGAGGGTGCTTGTAGGTACTTGAGGGTGTTTGTAGGTACTTGTAGGGACTTGTGGGTGCTTGTAGGTACTTGTGGGTGCTTGTAGGTACTTGTGGGTGATTGTAGGTACTTGTGGGTGTTTGTAGGTACTTGTGGGTGTTTGTAGGTACTTGTGGGTACTTGAGGGTACTTGTGGGTACTTGAGGGTGCTTGTAGGTACTTGAGGGTGTTGGTAGGTACTTGAGGGTGTTTGTAGGTACTTGTGGGTGTTTGTAGGTACTTGTGGGTGTTTGTAGGTACTTGTGGGTACTTGAGGGTGCTTGTGGGTACTTGAGGGTGCTTGTAGGTACTTGAAAGTGCTTGTAGGTACTTGAGGGTGTTTGTAGGTACTTGTGGGTGTTTGTAGGTACTTGTGGGTGTTTGTAGGTACTTGTGGGTGTTTGTAGGTACTTGTGGGTGTTTGTAGGTACTTGTGCGTGTTTGTAGGTACTTGTGCGTGTTTGTAGGTACTTGAGGGTGCTTGTAGGTACTTGAGGGTGCTTGTAGGTACTTGAGGGTGTTTGTAGGTACTTGTGGGTGTTTGTAGGTACTTGTGGGTGTTTGTAGGTACTTGAGGGTGTTTGTAGGTACTTGTGGGTGTTTGTAGGTACTTGAGGGTGTTTGTGATACTTGTGGGTGTTTGCAGGTACTTGTGCGTGTTTGCAGGTACTTGTGCGTGTTTGTAGGTACTTGTGCCTGTTTGTAGGTACTTGTGCGTGTTTGTAGGTACTTGTGGGTGTTTGTAGGTACATGTGGGTGTTTGTAGGTACTTGTGCGTGTTTGTAGGTACTTGTGCGTGTTTGTAGGTACTTGTAGGTACTTGTGGGTGCTTGTAGGTACTTGTGGGTGCTTGTAGGTACTTGTAGGTAGTTGTGGGTGTTTGTAGGTACTTTTGGGTGTTTGTAGGTACTTGTGCGTGTTTGTAGGTACTTGTGCGTGTTTGTAGGTACTTGTGCGTGTTTGTAGGTACTTGTGCGTGTTTGTAGGTACTTGTGCGTGTTTGTAGGTACTTGTAGGGACTTGTGGGTGCTTGTAGGTACTTGTGGGTGCTTGTAGGTACTTGTGGGTGATTGTAGGTACTTGTGGGTGTTTGTAGGTATTTGTGGGTACTTGAGGGTACTTGTGGGTACTTGAGGGTGCTTGTAGGTACTTGAGGGTGTTGGTAGGTACTTGAGGGTGTTTGTAGGTACTTGTGGGTGTTTGTAGGTACTTGTGGGTGTTTGTAGGTACTTGTGGGTGTTTGTGATACTTGTGGGTGTTTGCAGGTACTTGTGCGTGTTTGCAGGTACTTGAGGGTGCTTGTAGGTACTTGAGGGTGTTTGTAGGTACTTGAGGGTGTTTGTAGGTACTTGTGGGTGTTTGTAGGTACTTGTGGGTGTTTGAAGGTACTTGTGGGTGTTTGTAGGTACTTGTGCGTGTTTGCAGGTACTTGTGCGTGTTTGCAGGTACTTGTGCGTGTTTGTAGGTACTTGTGCGTGTTTGTAGGTACTTGTGCGTGTTTGTAGGTACTTGTGGGTGTTTGTAGGTACTTGTGGGTGTTTGTAGGTACTTGAGGGTGTTTGTGATACTTGTGGGTGTTTGCAGGTACTTGTGCGTGTTTGCAGGTACTTGTGCGTGTTTGTAGGTACTTGTGCCTGTTTGTAGGTACTTGTGCGTGTTTGTAGGTACTTGTGTGTGTTTGTAGGTACTTGTGCGTGTTTGTAGGTACTTGTGCGTGTTTGTAGGTACTTGTGCGTGTTTGTAGGTACTTTTGCGTGTTTGTAGGTACTTGTAGGTACTTGTGGGTGCTTGTAGGTACTTGTGGGTGCTTGTAGGTACTTGTGGGTGATTGTAGGTACTTGTGGGTGTTTGTAGGTACTTGTGGGTACTTGAGGGTACTTGAGGGTGCTTGTAGGTACTTGAGGGTGCTTGTAGGTACTTGAGGGTGTTGGTAGGTAATTGAGGGTGTTTGTAGGTACTTGTGGGTGTTTGTAGGTACTTGTGGGTGTTTGTAGGTACTTGTGGGTACTTGAGGGTGCTCTTGGGTACTTGAGGGTGCTTGTAGGTACTTGAGGGTGCTTGTAGGTACTTGAGGGTGTTTGTAGGTACTTGTAGGGACTTGTGGGTGCTTGTAGGTACTTGTGGGTGATTGTAGGTACTTGTGGGTGTTTGTAGGTACTTGTGGGTGTTTGTAGGTACTTGTGGGTACTTGAGGGTACTTGTGGGTACTTGAGGGTGCTTGTAGGTACTTGAGGGTGTTGGTAGGTACTTGAGGGTGTTTGTAGGTACTTGTGGGTGTTTGTAGGTACTTGTGGGTGTTTGTAGGTACTTGTGGGTACTTGAGGGTGCTTGTGGGTACTTGAGGGTGCTTGTAGGTACTTGAAAGTGCTTGTAGGTACTTGAGGGTGTTTGTAGGTACTTGTGGGTGTTTGTAGGTACTTGTGGGTGATTGTAGGTACTTGTGGGTGTTTGTAGGTACTTGTGGGTGTTTGTAGGTACTTGAGGGTGTTTGTGATACTTGTGGGTGTTTGCAGGTACTTGTGCGTGTTTGCAGGTACTTGTGCGTGTTTGTAGGTACTTGAGGGTGCTTGTAGGTACTTGAGGGTGTTTGTAGGTACTTGTGGGTGTTTGTAGGTACTTGTGGGTGTTTGTAGGTACTTGTGCGTGTTTGTAGGTACTTGTGCCTGTTTGTAGGTACTTGTGCGTGTTTGTAGGTACTTGTGCGTGTTTGTAGGTACTTGTGGGTGTTTGTAGGTACTTGTGCGTGTTTGTAGGTACTTGTGCGTGTTTGTAGGTACTTGTAGGTACTTGTGGGTGCTTGTAGGTACTTGTGGGTGCTTGTAGGTACTTGTGGGTGATTGTAGGTACTTGTGGGTGTTTGTAGGTACTTGTGGGTGTTTGTAGGTACTTGTGGGTACTTGAGGGTACTTGTGGGTACTTGAGGGTGCTTGTAGGTACTTGAGGGTGTTGGTAGGTACTTGAGGGTGTTTGTAGGTACTTGTGGGTGTTTGTAGGTACTTGTGGGTGTTTGTAGGTACTTGTGGGTACTTGAGGGTGCTTGTGGGTACTTGAGGGTGCTTGTAGGTACTTGAAAGTGCTTGTAGGTACTTGAGGGTGTTTGTAGGTACTTGTGGGTGTTTGTAGGTACTTGTGGGTGCTTGTAGGTACTTGTGGGTGCATATAGGTACTTGTGGGTGTTTGTAGGTACTTGTGGGTGCTTGCCCCGGGTGCTTGTGGGTACTTGCCCCGGGTGCTTGTGGGTACTTGCCCCGGGTGCTTGTGGGCACTTGCCCCGGTTGCTTGTGGGCACTTGCCCCGGGTGCTTGTGGGCACTTGCCCCGGGTGCTTGTGGGTACTTGCCCCGGGTGTTTGTGGGCACTTGCCCTGGGTGCTTGTGGGTACTTGCCCCGGGTGCTTGTGGGTACTTGCCCCGGGTGCTTGTGGGCACTTGCCCCGGGTGCTTGTGGGCACTTGCCCCGGGTGCTTGTGGGCACTTGCCCCGGGTGCTTGTGGGCACTTGCCCCGGGTGCTTGTGGGTACTTGCCCCGGGTGTTTGTGGGTACTTGCCCCGGGTGTTTGTGGGTTCTAGCCCCGGGTGTTTGTGGGTTCTTGCCCCGGGTGTTTGTGGATTCTTGCCCCGGGTGTTTGTGGGTTCTTGCCCCGGGTGTGTGTGGGTTCTTGCCCCGGGTGTTTGTGGGTTCTTGCCCAAACTTTTAATGATTTACGTTTTTTTTTGAAGTATCATTATAAATAAATGTCTGATTGAGCTAAAGTTATGGTTCCCTTTATAATTATATATGTTTCTGCTTAGTGCAGATTTTGAAAATGTAAAACTGTTTCTTAACATCCTTAATTAAAATGAAGACTGAAGGAACAGATATTAATCAAAAATGTCTTGATTAGAATCAAGTCCTAAAAAGTATCGATAAGACTGAGCTTATCACTTGACTGAAGGATCAGATATTAGTTTTTCTTTTTAATTGAAACTTAAAGGCATGCTTAAGAAAAAACAACGTTCCATTACCGTTTTCCGTTGAAATAACTTATTTTCCAAGTAATCAATTTCAAAAATTTACTTATCTCGGGTTTTCAGGCACAATTCCATTCCCCCAAAACATTTTATCATTACATTAATTACTTTTTAGAGATAACGTGTCAAAATAAGCTTTAAAACAATAAAAACCTGAATGAGCGGTCTGTTTAGCCATGACCAAAACGTTCAAATCAGCGTTGCTAATGTTAGAAAGTGGATTTTCCAACTTCCATTTTAAAAATTTGCCGCATTTCCCACACCCCCTCTTTTACAGTCATATTTATCTGGACTATTTTATCATACTAAGTTTAATATGGAATATCACTCCGCATGGTTTTGACAATATGTACAAATGCTCTAGAGCTTTAAAATTCTCAAAATATGCTTTCTTTTTTTTCAGTGCCAAACTTAAAATCACCGAACTTATTTCAAAATGTCGCTTGAAATTATTAAACCGGATAAAATTTTCGAAAATGCACTAATTTTAACTGTGCAGTTAAAATTAGTGCATTTTCGAAAATTTTGCACTGTTAACCCTTGAACAGGAAAATTCCGACATTTGATTGATCTCGGAAAAATATTACTTTTTCCCCACAGAGCCTAAAACCAAACCTAAATTTCCCACGATGTGGGAACTTACCCACACATTGGCAACACTGCTTTAAAAACTTACAACAAGCACCCTTTCGAGACATGTTCTGAACAAATTAGTGCTTAACACGCTAATAGTACGACCACGGAGAATTTATGTAAACTGTAGTTGAAATATATTCATGTGCGACCTGCGGCACTGAATGGTCTCTAACCATTGTTTGAAACTAGAGAGAAAAATAGTGAGCAGCATTAATCATGTCCTGAGCTATGAGAATGAACAGTATGACTGTTGACTGAAGTACACTAGACATTACATCATTTTGCATAACCACGAGTGAAAATCTAACTGTCCCCACTTAATTTTCCGCCATTGTTTTAAAACTTATCCACTGCGAAGCGTGCCGGGCACAAATGGGGGAACCTTTTAAAACTCAATGTCATACACGTACTCTCTCAAAAGTAATTAATGTAATGATAAAATGTTTTGGGGGAATGGAATTGTGCCCGAAAACTCGAAATAAGTAAATTTTTGAAATTGATTACTTGTAAAATAAGTTATTTCAACGGAAAACGGTAATGGAACGTTGTTTTTTCTTAAGCATGCCTTTAAGTTTCAATTAAAAAGAAAAATTAATATCTGATCCTTCAGTAAAGTGATAAGCTCAGTCTTATCGATACTTTTTAGGACTTGATTCTAATCAAGACATTTTCGATTAATATTATCATGATACTATAGTTTATGATAACTTTACAAACAATGATGTAGTTTAGTTAAGTTTAAAACTAACCAATTGAGGAAGTTACTATAGGGTTGGTACTGGTAATTGTGAACACTTTTTGCAAATCTTTGAATAACTTCCGTGGAGCTAACGTTAGACACCAGAAACTTTCAGGACATGAAATATGATTCTTTAGACAAAATTCTCTATGTTTTCAGCTTTTTAACTCTCTTAAATTTGGCACAATATCCTATTTCCCAATCCCCGTAGAGGACCCCAAATGTGAACAATCGCTGGTAAATGTAAACACCCTGACACTAAATACTGAAGGAGGTAGTGACTGAACACTGGACCCAAATGTGAACAACAATGATAATCAAATGGGAGGAATAAAAAAGGCCCTAGGAAAGGACAGGGTTGCCACAGTACCTGGAAATCCTGGAAAATCTGGAAAAGTCAGGGAATTTAAAAATGGGCCGAAAAGGTCAGGGAAAAGTCAGGGAATTTGATTTTAGTGGGTAAAACTTCTGGGAATAAGTCTTTATTGAAAGAGTAATGAAAGTTTCTCCTCATGCTCTCTCAACACAGAAAACTCTAGATTAATCCTTTAAAATGTCTAGAATAGCTGGTTAAATATATCTCTCTCTCCTTGCTTTGCCCCCCGTCTTCTGAATGAGAGTAAAGTATGAATACTTTCTTTTCGATCGGCTTAACGGTCACGCATGCGCGTTATCATTAAGTTGGCGACAAAGCGGGGTAGCGTCTGCTTGCAGTGCTGCTGGGATAGAAGTCCTGCCTATGGTGCCACAGTTCAAATGGCACCATAGTAACCTATGTTTATGTAGTTTTATTGTAATTATTGTGTACTTAATGTATTTATAATAGACAACACGTTTTCCCCTAATCCATTTAGCTTTTTTATTCACTTTATTAGTCACCATGATTGCAATAGGCGATTTTAAAAATGACGTTTCACAGGTGCGCGCGCAGAAATTAGGGAGGGGAAAAATGCCTTCCATCTCTGCTTTTTCCCCCGGCTACATATTTTGTATAGGGGACTTTTTGAAAAGGCCTATTTGCAAGAAGACAGCAACACACAGAAAGCAGAGCAGACTACGTTATTTAAAAAGGCAAGGACTAAATTAGATAGCCAGTAGTTTATCCAATATGCAAAGCTAGATTCTTACTCCTAGTCGAGAGTATGAAGAGATTTTTATTTAACCAGCTATTGTTTTTGTAAAGTAAATGCTCTCTTAGACTGTTATTTATAGTTAAAATGTTTCTTATTTGTTTTGGTGCAAAAAATACATGGGAAAACTTAATGTAGAGAGTTTATTTAATTATAAGCACTTAAAACGTGCTGTAAACATTCGCACTTTCGGCCTAAAAGGTCAGGGAAAACCTGGAAAAGTCAGGGAATTTGGTTCTGAAAATTCCGTGGCAACCCTGAAGGAGCTACCATTACGTAGGGCCTAAATTCATGCACCTAGATTAAAGTTTACGCAGATGTGATATGTGATAATAGGATAATAGGATAATATAGTTAAAACAATACCCGAGTCAAAATGTTCAATAATTTGTTGAGAAGTCCTATTTATTTCGATACCTCGCATAACAGCTGTCTCGTTTTCTCGCTTTCCCGCCCAATAAGTAGTGGTAGCTACCGCCCTCTTACCGCTAAATTGATAAACTTACTAATGGCGCGAAATTTGAGTCTTTTTGGGTCAATGATGTATTTTAAAGTTAATATTATCGGAACGTAGATTCCTTACACCACTTTTACTTTTTATTTTTTAGTAAAATAGCTTAAAAAGGATTCAAATTAACCTTGAAACATTTGCAATTTTTACTTGGTTTTTTCCAGCTCTATTTATAAAATCGAATTCCGAATCGAAACCACAGATATTAATATCAATTTTATAGTGAAAAACGTGATCTATCTAACGATTAAAGGTTTGTTATCGTGGGATTATTTTAACTCTTGCTAAAGCTTATATCTACAAATAGAGCCCTTTTAAAAGGAATTTAAGCCGCCCAAAAATTAGCTACACAATTTTAAAGAAAAAATAGAATCGTTCACATTTACCAGTACCAACCCTAGTTTAATAAATATTATTCTGTAATTTAATTAAGATAAAGTTCTGTAGGTTAAGTTTAAAATGAACCTAATGAGTAAGTTACTGTAGTTTATTACTAGACTGATTTTATTCATAATAGGAATGCTATTTTATATACAATGAAAAAACCCCGAAATTCTAAATTAGCTGGGGTCATCTTATAATGTATATAGTAATACTAATTCTTGTCACTAGAAGGCGGTAAAAAGTAATATGACTGGGTCATCTTGTTCTAGTATATATCGTGCCAAGTGCTCATCGTAGAACATAATGTCTAGATAGATGCAAACCGCGTAGGTCTTTCCACGTATGCACAGCATTTTATCGATTATCAGGAATATCCTCTTGAGAAAAACGTTTAAGCAGTATTGTGTTTTTCCTGTAGTTTTGTCCTAGCACTCTGACTTCCGGGCTTACAAGAACTTTCATTTGAGGCAAAACCAGAATTTCTATGGCGGCAAAGAGGAGTGAGAGAGAGAGAGATAAACGCGCTTTATAAAATCCGCCGAAAAATGGGACAATAGGGGGGCAGTAAAAACAATTTTCGGTACGTTTAGTTTTAGGATGCACATCCTTTGCGCATGGGGTGATTGACCTCCTCGCCTTATCTCTGTCATCCCCTATGCCAACTGTCCGCGCGAAAACTGCGCTCAGGTGCCGTGGTGTACCGTAGATTTACCCCCGTTTTCACCACGCATGGATCCCGCCTGCCTATACTGATCCTCTCTCCCTCTTTCTCTCCTCTTTGATGGCGCCAGTTGCACTCGAAATCGTGAACCCTTATTGGGTAATTGTACAACCAATAGTGATTGAGGGCAAACTTTAAAATTAAAGGAGTGTCATGTGACCGGAAATTTCCCAGGTTAGTTTTAGCGTCGCAGCGTACTTGTTTGAGCTACATTGTATTTAGCACTGTCAAGGACAAGAGATTTCACTCCCCATTATAAATTCTCTCTGATAGCCTGTTTCGAAAATCCCAGGCGTAGCTTACCATGGGATTTTTTTGGCTCTCTGGTGTCAACAGGCGAAAGCATGAAGAATTACAGTAATCAAAGACGAAGTTGAACTTCTAGGGCTCATTTAAAATTATTTGAAAGTTTCTTCAAATAAAACTCCACAAACTAAGCCGAATGGGTTGCAATAAGAACTTAAACTTCTTTGGCTAGAAGAAGACCCATATTTCCAAAGTGTCCTTGGAGCTGACAGAGGAACAACTTCTCGGAGAGTTTCATAGGCTGATGGTGATTTCGCTCTCAGATATAGACACCATTTGATAACGGCAGGATGTCACATTTTGGGCTTTCGCTGTTTTTTCTTCATTTGTTGTTCTTAAGTTCTCTTTTGAGCAAAATTAATCATCGTCAATTGACTCACTGAACAAAATATTTGGTTTGTCTGAAAGGGAATGCTTCAGAGTTTTTATAACTCTCTTCAACTGTTGTATTTGCTGGTTTTGCATTCTATTCTAACGGTTTTTACCTCTCCGAGTGACGTATGTCACGGAGAGGTTCTAATTTCGACGTGTCTGTGTGTCTGTCTGTCTGTGTGTCTGTCTGTCCGTTGTTACACCCACGTGACCGCGTTCGCAGTTTCCAAATCGGAGCAAACGTGTATTCAATTTCCAGACCGCATTTACAGTCCCGGAAATTGTATTCCACTTACAGGCTATTACTCCATTGCCTGTCTAACAACTCTGTTCATTTGTCCACCCCACATGTACACCAGTCTGAACTTACTGACTTCTAAACACCACCATCTTCTAGTCTTTCGCCCATTCCACTTGGACACCAGTCTGTACTTGCTGGCTTCTAAACACCACCATCTTCTACTCTTTGTCCATTCCACATGGACACCAGTCTGTACACCTGGCTTCTAACACCACCATCTTCTGGTCTTTGTTTTTGTCCATCCACATGGACACCAGTCTGTACACCTGGCTTCTAACACCACCATCTTCTGGTCTTTGTTTTTGTCCATCCCACATGGACAGTAGTCTATACACCTGGCTTCTAACACCACCATCTTCTGGTCTTTGTTTTTGTCCATCCCACATGGACACCAGTCTGTACACCTGGCTTCTACTCCATCATCATCCTTAATGTTAAGACATACGCGGCGATCGGCTAGGGTTACGAGAAACGTCTAGCCTTCCAATGGAGGGGTCTTCCTCCAAGGTTCACGCAATTGCGATGTTCTTATCTACAGCTGCGATTCGAATCCTTTATATACTACCTATTTGAGCAAGGCGAAGCAACAGGAGGATGCTTCATTTCAAACGTCAATAATAGTCAAGTCTCTCAAGGTTGTTTAATTATTCTTTTTTAAAACGATGTAACGCTCAATAAGGCGAACAACTAACGAAGAAAATACTAAATATTAATTATATTTATTTTAATATTTAAGATAATCTTGTTTCTCAATTCAAAATTAATACGGAAAAGTTAAAAAGCAGTCTATTTTTTTGTCTTTGTGTGTCTGTCCGTTTTCACACTAGTGCGCCGCGTTAACAGTTCGCTTTGTTTTGATGTGTTAATATTCACTTTTTCCATAATATAAAGTGAATATGTGGAAATCTTTTTCGTAATTACGATGCATTTAGTACTTTTGTAGCTTTAATCCTCTGTTTCATTTTGATATCCCAAGAATATTTTTTTATATTACTATTTGAAATGGATGTTTATATATTACTTAAGCTATACTACATCTGTTTATATCATAATTCTTTCGTTATTGATAACGAGAAGAACGCTACTATGTCGGCCTAATGGACTTTTATTTGTCAATAGGCCTAGTGAACTAAAAAGTAAACGCTTGGGTTTGGTTTTCGTTTCTGTAATGCAGAGAAATTAACGGTTCAGAGTGAGCCGAAAGTTAAATACACTTTTAAATAATCAGGCTTAGATTTTATAATTGAATAGAGCATCATGGTGAAAATCTAGGCCGCGTTCAGCAGAGCTCAGCGCTGTTAGAAGTGTCATGTTTACACTGCAACCCTGTTGTGAATCTGGTTTTGAACATAGAGGGTATACAGTTGAGGAGCAGAAAATTTGGGCCTCTACAAACACGTAAAAGTAATATCCCTCCAAAGTTTTATCTCTTTATTTCCCGTTTTTCCCCATCGGATGATTTTAATGTGTACAAGTATATCCTTATTGGATGTAAAATGTCGTCTGATTTACAGTACATTCGCTATGCTTTGTATACCTCTTTAATATTTCATAAAATGAACTTCAGTATTTGTTCTTAAAAAAAGAAAAATTTCCATATCTGATTAAATAAGTTTGTAAGTAGGCCTCCTCTTGACTCGGAGAGGTAATATTTTGGTTTTCCCAACTTGTTTACTTTCAAAGCGGCTACTTAATCATTCCTAGGCATACTCTGAAAATGCCTGGTACTTTTTAAAACTTTTAACTTCAATCTTTTTTCCTTTGCAAGTTGACATTTTGCAAAAGTTTTGCAATTTATACATCTGGAATCCATATTATTCTTAATGAAACCGTTACATTTCTTACATTAGCTCTGATTATCGTTATCTTATCAATATGACGAAACGCGGTACGGATCTCCTCGGAGTGCGTATTGCGTTAATGTTTATTTTACCGTTTTTTTCCCTCAAAGGCTCAGTTAATTCTCTTGCGTGTGAACGTGCTATTCCGGCGTTTCGCATTTCAGCTACATCGTTGATGTCGTTACTTTCAATGGCCATCACTTTGTTAAAAGTAAACCTTTGACTATTAAGCCTCTATGCAGAAGTTAACTTTTGTCTCCATTATTTTGATTTTATCGGGTGATATTGAGGTGAATCCGGGACCTAATCTTAAGAGTCGTTGAAAAGTCTGCCTCAAGTCTTTTCGTAAGCCTCAGAAACGTTTTCGCTGCAGTGTGTGTGATCTCGACTTTCACGTCAAGTGTGTTTATTCGAATGTTTTAAAAATTTCTTCATCTTGAGGACTCTGGCTTCGTGTGTTTAAATTGTGGTTTACCTAATTTGAATGACTCTTTTTTCACTGAATTTACCTCTAGCGATAAAGATAAGAGGTCTCTCAATATTAACGCTGACAGAAGTACAAAGAGTTCAAGATTGCTGATATCTTTCCATGTGGCGAATGTATGAAGTTTAAAAAATAAATTTCTTGACTTATCGGTTTTTGTGGAACGGAACTTACCCGATGTTATTGGACTTACTGAGACATAGCTTAGTGCAGATATTTCTAGTACTGAGTTCTTTACTGAAGATTATGTGGTGTTTCGTAATGATCGTGAAACTAGGGGTGGTGGAGTTCTTTTGGCTATTAGCCAAAATCACTCGCCTGTCGAGACTGTCATTGATAATGAACTATATAAGACTGCCACTGTCAAACGTCTCGAAGTCGTTTTTTCGTCCGCTAAATGCGACTCAAGATCAATTCTCTTTGGTTGCGTTTATGTCCCCCATCCGGTTACCCAAGACAACATATTGAGTTTATGTTCTGTACTCAGTGAGATAACAGATATTATTAACAGTCATGATATCTTTGTCTTGTTCGGTGACTTCAACATGGCATGCCTTGGTGTTAATAGACCTGTCCCTGATAGTCTTCCCTCGTTGGAGTTTTATGAATGCGTATCCAATCTCGGTTTAACCCAAGTAGTCTCTGATAGCACTAGACTTGGTAATACTCTTGACTTGGTTTATATTAACGATCGTCGCTTCATTAAGGAAGTTAAAACAATCGATAATCTTCCTGGTTGTGATCATGATGCGGTGACTGGTCTAATCGCTTGTGAACGTGCAACGCCAAGAAGCTCTTCTACGGAAGTTCTAAAGTTGAGTCGCACTGATGTGATGGGCTTGAATGGCCCCGTGGCATTTAGCGTTTAGCGGGGACATTAATGAAACATGGGACTATTGGTTACAACTGTTTTGGTCTTGTTTTAAGGACAGTGTTCCTTCAAGGACGGTATATTCAAAGAGATTTCGGCAGCCATGGATTTCCGGTGATATGGTTCACCTTGCTAATGTGAAAAGAAATTTATACAAACCTTTTAAATCTAAGCCAACTGAGGCTAACAGAGCTAAATACAGACGGTCCTGTAATTTGATAAAAGCTATTCCAGATTCCCGTCATGCTCTCACGAAAGTCGAAAGCATCTATGCTATGGCCATAAAATGTAATTAAAATACTTGAGAAACAATTAAACGTATCAGAAAATAAAATCTTAAAGGTTCTTACTTTAATGGCGGCAACTGTCAGCGTCTGATTTTCACACATTTTCGCCTTAACAATTGTACAGGCTAGTGATATATTTTTACTATGAAGCGCAATAAGAAAGAGCGCAGGATTTATTTAAAACTCCAACATTTTTCATTTCAGTTATTTACAATAATATATTGAGCTTTTGACGTTTAGCAACACAGGATGCTATAATTTTTTTTGCATTTCTGACACTAAAAATTGAGTGTCACATGATGGATTTGGATGGAGAGGGAGTTCAATACGTACACGTGTCAGGTTTGTTGTAACCCTAAATGGATTTATCCGTAACATTTGTTAATTTAATGCCACATATATGACATAAATCTATTTTTTTTTTAATTTTGGAGCACTTATGCCGCGTTGTTATAAAAGCGAAGCCATTTTTCCATTGGTGGTCACAAAATAGCAACGTCATTCGCGTCTGCGCACAACACGTCTTACATTTTCCGATCAGAATATTCAGTAAATGAACCGTCAATAGCGGACTTAACTTCATCAGAGTGTATGCAGAGAAATCTTAAGCAGGCGCCACCTTACAATCCTTTGGAGAAGTAAGGCGCTTGAGCAGATCCATCCCGCTGCTAAAATGTAAAATAATAATTTGAGATCGTCCATTTTGATGTAATTTGTTTCGTCACTCCTTTTAATTTCCGTTTCATTTTTATTCGTCGATAAAAATCCTGAATCGTCGGATTCCCATTTTTGTATCAATCCTGAACACGATAAAATACTTAACCTAAAAAAAAGGTTAGTTCAAGTAAAGGCAAAGAAAGTGAAAGTGCAATAAGATCACACCATTTATCGATTTCATCTTTGCACGGTAACGATTTATGAAAAGCGGCGGCAATTTGATCGACGAATAGATTCTCATTGGCAAAGTGAAAGGCTTCGGGTGGCAATCCCATGTCCAAGATGGTGGATTCCAGAGTGTCTTTCGGCATAATAAAACCGTACGATTTTTGTAAAACTAAATTTAACCCTTCCTTTGGCGTTTTTGGTAACTTGAAATCGCCTTTTTCAGACGAATTAGCGAATAAGTTAAAATAGTCGATGTCGGAAGTCTAAATTTAAAGGGTGATTTGAATTGATAACATACAAATTTTCCTGCACTCTGCTATATCATACCATAATACTGTAATGGAGAGCGCTGCCTTCTACCGAACTGACAACGTAACCTTGTGATTTGATTAATTGAGCCATTTGTTCGAAGGTGTCAATTGGTAAAGTGACGGGAGACAAACTCGTAGTCGAAGTCAAGTAAAACCCGTAGAAAGATTCCAAAGTTCCGAAAAATAAAATAGTGCTAATGAGAAGGATTAAACTCGTTGATTGCCATTGATCTTCGGTACTTTGAATTCCTTATTTTAAACAGAATGTCAGAGAAAAATTTCTTTTGTTAATCGAACGGGTGTTAAAAATAAGGAATATTTTAAACAGGAATTACGCGTTCATCTACAATAATAAAAAAGATACAAGTGATGAAGCAAGGAGGATTTACAACAGACTTGTCCTGGAAAGAGGGATGTTAAAGAACGAGGCAGATACCCCATACAGTGACGCGCATGCCGTTGGTTAAGCCATGCGTCACGTGTTTGTTGTTGGAAACGAGGGTTATTTAAAATTATAAACAAACTCATGAGGTTAGAGCAAGGAGGCATGAACGCATGCGCCAGATCGTACACTCTCTTGCCGTGGGGGTGGGGGTAGCGGTAACCATGGTAACCGGGGAACGGCACAGAACCGTTTTAGAAACGGGGTGCTACGTGCCTTTTGTCTGACTCAGAGTCTCCTCTCTTATACATTCTCCTTGGATAAAGTAAACCGATAAGAGTTTGCACAGTGGCACTAGACGATAATTTGAATTTTCTACCATAACACGCCAATTGCTTTTAAAATAGGCCTAACACGCAATAAAAAGTAATTGATCGAATCATTTACGCTCTTTCGAATTAAAAGAGAAACTTCTAATGAAGACTATTCTTTTTCGAATAACTTGTTACTCATGATTGATATTCTAACCTTGACGTATTGTTTTTTTCACAATAATCCAGAAAACGTTATTTTCCTTGGACGACCAAGTTGCAAATTTGATTAGCAAAATTATCGTCGCCAAGAATGAAAAACTTAATATCCAAACCTGCCAGAAAGAAAAATTTATTTATAATAAGAATTGATCCTTAACTTAATGGGATAATACTTCAGTTTTCAAAGGTTCAAATAGAAAGAACGTATTGGTCACTCTGTTAACGCTGGCTGCTTTAGTAACAAACGTCACTACATCTTGGAAATACGGATATGAAAAATCAACAAATGGTTTGCGATCCAGCGATAAAGTTAATGTTGAAAGTGCCATTCTAGATTCCTGTGAAAGTACCAATGATTAAAGCGTTAAAATCTAAGTTAAAAATTAAATCGAAGGAAAATGAAACTTCCCAAATCGTTAAAATATCTCAAGCCATTAGCAAGTCACTATAATATAGAACTGTAACAGCTTTACATTAATCATGGTGGTGGAATTAGAAATTTAGAGGAAGGATGTACGAAAGATAAGGCAAGATAAACTATCGAAATATCTGGCATTATTAGCTTACCCACGAGTCGAAAAAAGATACTTATCTCGTTATTGCAATAATCCAACATACGTTTTGGGGGATTAAACCGATTAATTAACCAGTTCCTGTTTGTTTACCTCCATTTAACTAAAAATATATTGTACCTTTCGTGCAACCATTCCCACAAGTCCAGTGCAATGATTGGCCCTTAGATTACACACTCCCCACTGGCCATCTTCAGGAGTTACAATTTCAAATCTACATCGAATACACAATATATGAACAATAACGCAATAAATATTATATAAACAGGGGAATTTCAGGTGCAAAACAAAACTGAATATGTTGAATGAAAAAGGTCGAAAGGCTTTATGGGTAAAATATCCTAAACGCCAGGAAAGTGCAATTTCAAAATTCCACGTAAAAGCAATTTGGATACTTGAAAAATAGGATTTTGGACAAAATTTGCAAGATATTGAAGCCACGTCCGCGAATTTCGCGATTCCCGTCTTTCTCGGTCCGAAATCGGAAGGCTATGTGCTGTTGCCATGAAATGGATTTAAAACACATTATTAAACAAGGGAACTTTAGAAAAATTAACCTAAATTTAAGGTGCTTACGTCATTGGCGGCTACGGTAAGCGTCTGATTTTCACACATTGTTTCTCTACGAAATTCATCTCAATTGTAAAGGCTCCTTGTAGTTTTCATAGCCTTACTCAATACCGTACACCGTCTTGTTAAATATTAATTTCCTTAATACATATTTTGTAGGAACGAGTTTCTGACATATGCCTTAGGTTTTTCGTGTCACGCCATTTAACAACACGAATGGTGCGATTAAAGGAAAATTTCAGGTAACAAACATTACACCCTTCTATGTATAAAAAGAAAAATTTTAATAAAAAGATCTCTTATTACAAAAGAATTAGTATTTGAGTCGTCTTAAAAATAATCAAGGACTACTGCGCCATCCGCCATTGGATCAGTGGCCTCTGCTAAATCGAAACACTTACCCCTACGGGATTGGTTTAATTCTTACAGGCTGAGAGAAGGGTAGGTTCGGTTTAGCAGACGCCACTGAACCAATGACGGATGGTGCAGCAGTCCTTGATTATTTTTAAGACTAATTAAATGCTATTTATTTTGTACTAAGAGATAATTTATTTTGTTTTAATATTTTTCCTTTTATATTTAGAAAAGGCCGTCCTTTTAAGATATAATGTTAGGCTACCTGAAATTATTACTTAACTTCCAGTGGCACTAACTCAGTACTTATAAAAAATTTATAATGCAAATTGTTTAAGTAAAATCTAGTCGATTGCGAAAAACAGAACACAGTTACTGAAAAAGCTATAACTTACTTACATATAAATTAGAAACTATCACGCATTTTGAAAACAGTTGGCGAAATTTCTCGCAATGATCCATAACATGGGCAACGTCTTATTTCTATTTTCAGGTGAGTACAAATGTAGAGAAACACTGAGAGAAATATGCAATTGCGTTACTAGGCCTATATATTCAAAAATATAGTCAACACTCTCCGCCCCTAACTTTAATGGCAAAAATAATTGTGTTTGTGAGAAACAAAATAAGCACGGCGTTCTAAAACCATCAAACACGCTTAAGCCTTTGCGCCTTTAATGTCGAAGGTTATTTTCTAACGCCTTACCAAAATTTCTCATAATTATATCAAACCAAGCGATTAACATAATTGACATTGTGAGCACTTTGCAGAAAATATAATTTTCCAAACCCCAAGTTGCCCCAAGAAATCACAAGGAAAATGAGATATGCGATACACCCAGGGATGTGAGGCGTGTCTAAATAGAGTGAGTGAGGCGTGTCTAAATAGAGTGAGTGAGATGTAGCTATAGGTCAGGTGGAGAACGAGGACTATAGCTCAAGGAGAATCCTGAATGGTGGGTTAGAAATGTCGCCCATGCGCAGAGAGAAAAAATAAGAAAAGTAGGGGTGGGGGGGGGGGTTTGTAAGACATTTTTTCTCTGCTGATTTGGCGCCCGAACGAAATGCCTGGTAGAAGGTAACAGATGAGAGTCCATAATACATGAGTATTTATACATATTATTATTAGTGAGTAGGGGGGCTCGCGCCCTTGCACCGATGCCAAAAGGCATATTGTGCACCCAACTATTCAGGCCTTGAATAGACCCGTGGCCACAGCATAGCGAAGAATTCGCTCCACCGTAATAGAGGAGACCCGCGAGGGTTCCAAAGTGTGTGAATCAAAATATTCTAGTCTAAGCGAGGCGAAGCAGTCGCACTCGCAAAGTACGTGAGCGGATGTTTCTTCCTTCTCCTGACACGACCTACAGAGAGGTCGTCGGCAAAACCCATCAGATGGAGGTGCCTATTAAGCCGACAGTGCCCGGTCAGAAGACCGGTGGCCAGCCTAATATCCCATCTGCTGAGCGAAATTAGGTCTCTAGCACGAGACTTGCAGGGACCATTGACTAACAGTTTTGTCTGTCTCTGGCCCTCCATGATATGCCAGAGCTGGTTTTGTATGACAGTCAACCAGTCATGCAGACACCGTTTTACGTGCCTGTAGGGGATGGGGACGGCCGGCTCCGGCCCCAAGAGCTTGCCCTCCGCACCCCTTTTCGAAAATCTATCGGCTTGCTCATTGCCATGATATCCGCTATGCCCTGGCACCCAGTACAACAGAACCCTGTTGCAGGATGCCAGTCGCGCTAGCAGATCAAGGCAGCTGCGCACCAGTTGAGAGATAATCTGACACTGGTTCAGCGCGTTCAGGGCGGCCTGATTGTCAGAATAAATTCTCACAGTCCGTCCGGTATACCCTTTGTTAATACAGTAATCTGCGCAATAACAGATCGCGGCAATTTTCGCCTGGAACACACTAGCGAAGGTGCCCAAGCAGGCAGAAAAGCCGACCCTTGTGGTTTGGCAGTAATAGCCGGCGCCAGCGCCGGAATCAGTCTTGGAACCATCGGTGAACCAAATAGTTTCACCCCCAGTGCCAAGAGGCAGCAGGTTAGTCCACTCTGCTCGACTGGGGAAGTGGATGCTGAATGGCTTAGTGAAATCAAAACTGGTAACGGTTTTGTCAGAGCACATCGTTAGCGACGGCTCAAGTGCGGCGTACTCCCGAAAGAGCTTCGTATGGCTGTAATCCCAAAGTCTTGGAACCCAGCAGCCACTAATATTGAGCCTTTAGCCTGTAGGCCCCCATGACAGTCTCCTCCTCAAGGAAGAGATGAAGAGGAAGCATGTCAAGGAGCACCTCCAGGGAAGCAGTTGGGGTCGATCTCATGGCCCCCGTAACACCAATGCAGGCAAGCCTTTGAAGCTTGCGCAGGGCAGCCTGCACCGTCTTAAGCCGGACCCTTGTCCACCAGACAAGTGCCCCGTAAGATAGTATGGGTCTGATGATCCCAGTATAGAGCCAGTGTACAGCCTTGGGGTTGAGGCCCCAAGTCTGGCCGACAGAGCTCCTGGTCCTCCAGAAGAGCATCTTGGCCTTCTTATTACACCGAACAAGATGCGGCTTCCACGTGAGTCTGCAATCAAAGGTCACCCCCAGGTATTTCACCTCGGAGGACTTTGTCAGGACCTGGCCAAAGAAAGAGATATCATTGAACAGATCCTTAGTATAGCCGTTTCCAATTTGGCTAGCAACGAGCTATGGTGGAAAGGGCCAGAATGGCTCAGCTTAAAGGAATAATTTCACCCCAAGAAGATTACGACTAGAAAAGTATTGGATAACCAAGCTCAAAAAGAACTTAGAAACTCTTTCAAAGCCGTTTCGCAAGGTTTTTGCGTCATAGAGCCAACGAGTGAACCTCCATTAGACTTAAAGAGATTCAGAAACCAATATCTAGTATCTGTCTACAGAATAACCGCTTATCTATTTCGGTTTATAGACAATTGCCGAAAGCCTAAATTAGAAAGAAAAACTGAAGAGATTTCAGCAGAAGAAATTTTTCGCGCCGAGAAATTCTGCATCAAAAGAGCTCAATCTGATAGCTACCCTGAAGAAGTAGCTAGCCTGGAAAATGGTCAAGAAGTTTCCAAGAAGTTGAAACTTATCTCGCTTCAGCCTTTTCTGAAGGATGGCTTACTATGTGTAGGCGGACGCATCACGTCAACTTATTTCTCGTACAGAGAACGCCACCCTTGGATCTTAGCGCCACAACATCCGCTCTCAGAACTAATCGCGTACAATCAACATGAACGGTTGATGCATTCAGGAGTAAATGACACACTTGTCGAAGTAAGGGAACAATTCTGGATCCCTAGCGGACGCCAACTAATAAAACGCGTCATTGACCACTGTTACCACTGCAAATGGGCACGTGCCCGTAGAACAACCGCGGAAATGGCACCCTTACCTCCATTTCGAACCACTCCAACACCTCCCTTTGAAAGTTGTGGACTGGACTTCGCTGGTCCTCTATACGATCAAAACGGACAAAAGTGCTATATAGCCTTGTTCACCTGCGCCGTTACTAGGGCCATTCACTTGGAGCTTGTACCAGACATGTCAACCGACGCTTTTCTGCTCGCTTTTCGCCGATTTATTGCTAGACGTGGAATAGTAAAAGCCATATACTCGGATAATGCCATGTCATTCAAACGAGCCGACGCCGACCTCAAAGCTTTATTTGAAAACGTCAGAAGCCCTGTAGTTCGCAAGCACTTCGGCGAACTCAAAATTTCATGGCATTATATAGTCGAAAGAGCGGCCTGGTGGGGAGGCTTTTGGGAGCGGCTGGTCCGTTCCGTTAAGACTTGTCTACGAAGCGTCATGGGACAAGCCCGTCTGTCCACAGACGAGATAAATACTATTCTCGCTGAATCCGAAGCCGTGATCAACTCGAGGCCAGTAACCTACATTTACCAAGACGCTGGAGAGCCAGCACCCTTGACGCCCTCTCACTTCTTGGTAGGTGGTCGCCTCACAGCTCTACCATCGAGGACATTCCCTGAAAATGATCCCTCCATACCCACCACTCGCAAACAATTGACCAAACGCTTCAAGTTGCGACAAAGACTAATGGATAATTTTTGGTCTCGTTGGAAGAAGGACTACCTTCTTGAACTCCGCTCAGCCCACCACAGGGTAGCTAACGACCCAACTAAAGAACTGAAAGAAGGTGACGTGGTACTCATCGAAGAGCCAAAACAGCCTCGTCTGTGTTGGAAAATGGCAGTGGTAGAGGAAGCCTATCGTGGTCGCGACGGCATAGTTAGGTCTTGTCTTCTTAGATTATCGGATGGTACTAAACTTAAACGACCAGTCCCCCTTCTATTCAATCTAGAACTTAACTAAACCTCTTGAACCATTATGGTTCAAGGGGGGAGCTTTGTGTTAAATGATTTTTTGCGTTTGTATGATTTTTTGTAAAATAATGTAATAATAACTATATGTATCTAAATAAGTAACCAATGTAACCTCTAAACCTAATTAATTTAAATGTATTTCTGTAATTTTTTTTAAACTTTAAAGTGTAACTGCATTCAAAATTTGTATTCCCTTATCTATATAGATCTTTTTTTTTACCTCTTTCAATACCAAGCAAAACGCCCCTCGGTACTTTCCCATCTTCTTGGAGGGTCCCATGGCTCATCGGTTAGTAGTGGAAAGTTTCTAAAAACACTTCGTGAAGCCTCTCTTTAGTCCATTTCATGACCATATAAGGTAAAATTTTGGAGGCACAAGAAGCTACTGACCAATGAGAAATGGGCACCCCTTTTTTCTCGCGAAATTAGACCCAAACCTTTAGATCTTTTTCAGTCGGGATTTAAAGGCGATTCACCCTAGTTATCCCATTTGAGCACCCTCGACACCAAGCTTCCCATCAGAGATCCCTCCGAGCCAGAATACACGCCCTAGGTCTAGCAGCAGTATGGTCATAAAATAGTGACCCCGCCGCGTCAAGACCGAGGATTTTGCCATGGCAAATCCACGGTTCTTGTATGAGGGCCAGATCAAGACCCACTATAGCAAACCTCCTGCAGAGTACCGCAGAGGCCGCCTTACTATGGTGCAGAATTGATTTGAATTGCACGTAGCGTCCCCATGGTCCTTAAGAGAGGGGTTCAGAAGGGACCTAGCTACACCTCATCGGTCCCGAGAGGGCTTGTGGCACCTCCCCCCCGACAGGAGAGCTCCCAATCCCAAGATCCTCCCCCTCATCAGGACCACTAGAACGCACATCGGCTGGATCCCGAAGGGTCCCATCCGATTCTTCCAGTAGGGTGGACTCATCCATGGAAGAACAAGCTTCCGAATGATCCACCCCCTCTCCCTCTGTGCCTAGAGCGACACCAGCGAGCTCCACAGCGAGATCCCCCATCTCGCTAGTCCCACCCCCTGCCGTAGACTCGGCTGCAGTGGTTTTGGTGGTTTCCGTGTTCTGAAGGAGTTTGAAGGAACCCTTGTCCACTCCAGTAAAGCCCACGAAACCAGCATTCTTAATGGCTTCCAGTGAGGAGCCATCAATGAGAAGTACCCAGTACCGTACGGCCCTGTCCACGTACGTCCGGATGCATTTCCAACGTTCAGTGGCAAAACCTGCATTAAGGGCCTTTAGGCGCCGAAACAGCACCGCCGGCTCTTTGGTAATCTGGTCCTTGGTGCAAAACATTACCTTAAACGGCTTAGGGAGTTCGCTAGCTCTCATTACTGAGAGCACCACATCCCCCACCACCGAGTAGGCTAAGATTTAATTCAACCATTCCCCAGTGAACGAATCCTCACAGGAGTATACCAGGGCCCCGGCCGTCAGGCT
This sequence comes from Phalangium opilio, assembly GCF_054372755.1. NCBI lineage: Eukaryota > Metazoa > Arthropoda > Arachnida > Opiliones > Phalangiidae > Phalangium > Phalangium opilio. The sequence continues at coordinate 5,138,220 of NW_028324204.1, forward strand.
AAAATTCGCAAGGCGCGGTAGACGGCTCCCCGAAGGTATCCCATCTAGCGCCCCTAGAATCGCCTTCTGGATTGGGCCCACGTCTTCCTGCGTGATGACCGCCTTCGGATAGCCTTTTTTAACAATGGCCATCTTTTTTGCGCTGGCGGCGTCACTATAGGACTTAGCCTTTTTTGCCGCCGCCTGCGAGGTGCTGGGCGAGGGAGTCGAGTCCTCCGTTCTACGCCTCTTCAATTGGGTGCCACGTGCCACCGCACCCCCAGCGGGGGTGGAGGCCGTTTCAGACCCCGATTTGGCCTTTTCCCGAGCAATCTGTCGTTTACGGCGACGACTCTCGGTACGTTTCGAAGCCTTACCAGTCACACGCACCGATAAATCGTCACGAGTATCGCTGCACCGTAGGTGTTGTAGTTTTAGAGTTGTTTTTTAATGTGTTATCCATGAGAATCCCACGAGTAAGGGGGCAAGTAAACGGTCACCACCCGGTAGTCCCCCACCCGGGTGGAAGGCTAGATACAACGGGGTGTCGCCTGGTGGCCCGAGGGGATCGTTAGCGATACCGTAGTTTTACTTCCCCAGTACCATGCAGCCCTCGGCACGATGCCTCAACACCTTGGCTTGAGAAGGACGCGTATCCGCTTAGCCCACACAACGTAGTGGTTACCAGCTCTCACCACCGAGGAGGTGTGATACTTCGCATTGATGAGGACCCAAGCTAGCGTGTGTAAAGTTAAGAACGCGAGCGGGAAGCCAAAGCAATTGGGGAAGAGAAAACACTCCATCTAGCTTGCGTCCCCAACTTCGAGAGATAATTTATTTTGTTTTAATATTTTTCCTTTTATATTTAGAAAAAGGCCGTCCTTTTAAGATATAATGTTAGGCTACCTGAAATTATTACTTAACTTCCAGTGGCACTAACTCAGTACTTATAAAAAATTTATAATGCAAATTGTTTAAGTAAAATCTAGTCGATTGCGAAAAACGACACAGTTACTGAAAAAGCTATAACTTACTTACATATAAATTAGAAACTATCACGCATTTTGAAAACAGTTGGCGAAATTTCTCGCAATTATCCATAACATTGGCAACGTCATATTTCTATTTTCAGGTGAGTACAAATATAGAGAAACACTGAGAGAAATATGCAATTGCGTTACTAGGCCTATATATTCAAAAATATAGTCAACACTCTCCGCCCCTAACTTTAATGGCAAAAATAATTGTGTTTGTGAGAAACAAAATAAGCACGGCGTTCTAAAACCACCAAACACGCTTAAGCCTTTGCGCCTTTAATGTCGAAGGTTATTTTCTAACGCCTTACCAAAATTTCTCATAATTATATCAAACCAAGCGATCAACATAATTGACATTATGAGCACTTTGCAGAAAATATAATTTTCCAAACCTCAAGTTGCCCCAAGAAATCACAAGGAAAAGGAGATATGCGATACACCCAGGGATGTGAGGCGTGTCTAAATAGAGTGAGTTAGATGTAGCTATAGGTCAGGTGGAGAACGAGGACTATAGCTCAGGGAGAATCCTGAATGGTGGGTTAGAAATGTCGCCCATGCGCAGAGAGAAAAAATAAGAAAAGTAGGGGTGGGGGGGTTTTGTAAGACATTTTTTCTCTGCTGATTTGGCGCCCGAACGAAATGCCTGGTAGAAGGTAACAGATGAGAGTCCATAATACATAAGTATTTATACATACACGGTGTGAGCACGTAATTCAGTAGGCTGTGATTTACATTACACATTTTCGTATAACCAGGGTCTCCGCCTAGAGGATTAGTGCCATTTAATCTTTATTGAATCTGGCTTTACAAGATGAAAATCGAAAATTGCAAATATTTCATGTGTGATTATTTACGTATTATGTTCTTGAAACACATTCTACTGACGTGAAAAAGTGTCACATATGTTAGCGTAATAAATAGAATATAGTGGTCGAGGCTTCGCAAATGGCGACAACTATTGCAATCGAAATGCCGCTTAAGTAGACGATGAAGGCCCGTAACAGAAAGACCACTGACAAGGGCGAAAAATCTTCAATCTGCGATGACTCAGGCAGCATATAGGCTGCAGTTTTCACAGAGTATATCCGTTCGTTAGGTATGGCTTGTCGTGTCTCCACAAATCGCAAACACCTCTACAAATACGAGGCGTTAACTGCTGTCATAAATGATAACAACTCAATATTTGGGGTTTATATTATCTTACAAATAGTCAAGTTTGTTAAGAATGCTTCTTGGCAGCCTCTTGATGAAAATGTAGTGTACAGCAATTGCTTCGTAATTGGTTTTCCCGATGTAATACTTATTATTATATTTTTTGAGTTTATGTCGCAATAAATACAGAAAGAATGGTGAACTGTCCCTCTCGTAAAAAAAATGCACCTGCTCCACTGAAAAACAAGTCTTGGTGGAAAACATTTAAACCCCTAAATCTTTTCAAGTATCGACCATCCGATTGGATACGCTTCTGAAGACGAGAATACTCCGGATTTTTAAATTTCTGTAAAAATAGTTTTCACAAACATTACCAACGTTATTTCTATTTTTGAATGGAACCTAGATCTACGTATACACAAAGTTTGAGCGTCTTAGTTTTTTTACTTCGATCAACACACTGTTAAAAAAAATGGAACTGTTTGACACCTTTAGAGGTGTTTCCTAATGCATCCCCAGTAGCACCTCTATTGGTGTTTAAAAGCACCATTCGAGAGGATGTCAATACGCACCTTTCAAAACGGTGCGAAATAATACCTTCTCTGAAGGTGCTTTCTAAATCCTGTTAGGTGTTTTAATCACTTAGAATAAAGGTGTATATTAATACCAGAAAAAGTGTTAATAAACCCTTTAAAAAAAGGTCTTTTTGAGACAAATTTGGTGTTTTTAAATTCCATTGACGTTGGTGCTTTTTAATTCCTGTTAGGTTTAAAACATCACCCTTAATAGAGGTTTATAATTATACCAGAAAGGTGTCTATAGACTCTTAATTTCTTAAAACGTGTTTTTTGAAATAATTGTTTTTCAAAACACATGAGTTACCATAGATTAGTCTTTCAAAATAGCTACTCAAATCCAGTGGATTAAGGGTAAACGTTTTTTCTGCTGTAAGCCTTATTAAACCGTGTAAGAATTGATACGCGTGCGAAGTGGTTACGTTTAACCTTTACTATTGAAGGACCTGATTTAAATCATTCAAAAGTGTATTTAATTTTTCGGCTCACTGTGAACCGTCAAGACCTCCTCAAAGACACACGAATTCATGGAACCAAACCGAACAACGCTTACCAAAATCTTTAGAAGTAGCATTCAATGTAACTAGGAAAGTATAATTTCACGTTTACACTGTATATAAATGTAGTAAAGCTGAATTAAAAAGTAAACACCGAATTTGAAATATTAATATAGAAGATGTTCTTGGAATATTGAAATGAAACAGAGCTTTTTAGCTACAAAACTACAAAAAGAATCGTAATGCCGAAACATGCTAAATGCTTTCATTTAATATTCTACAATAAGAAATGTTATGGTTTTGTAAGAGATAATTTTATTTTACTCGCTTCATATTAACTTTGATATGCGTATAGTGTTTCGATTCAGATGCAATCTTCATTACTCGTTCTGTATAAACTTTCACTTGTGTCGTTCCGAAGAAAGAAGATTATCTTAAGTGATTAAATAAATATAAATGATATTAATTTTTTTAATCGTCGGTATTTTACCTTAATTCTAGTTAAGTGGTTTAAAGAAGCGTTATTCTTAAAATGATTTTAAATATAGCTATTGTTGACGTTTGACTTCTAGCGTAAACCGTTTTCACAAATTTTGGAAATTTAGGCTATATAAGGCGATTGATTGACAAATGGTAGGAATAAGCGCTATTGCGTGAACCTTTGGTCGAAGCCCTGCCATTGGGAGGCTAGTCGTTTCTCGTAACTTAAGCCGATCGCGCGTACATCTTAATCCCAACGATGATAATGGAGTAGAAGCCAATGTTTCAGATTGGCGTGTATGTGTTATACACAGAAGACTATATGATGGCGTTGTCAGAAGACAATAAGTACAGATTAGCGTGTGGTATATACCATTAGAAAAACAAGTGTCGCGATAGAGTAATGAAGTAGAATTTTTACCTCTCTCCAAGTGACTGGACGTGTCTGTGTGTCTGTCTGTCGCCGCGTTCGCAGTTGGCAAATCGAAGCAAACGTGTTCGTAATTTCCGGAACGCGTTCGCAGTATAAAGAAATTCGGAAAATGTTACTTCGTTGCTATATCCATCTTATTTAACGTCAATCATTAACTATCCGTTACACCTTCATCTGCTGTCTAACAACCAATTGTTTCACCCAATGCTAACCGGTATTTAATGGTTTCTAATAACAACACCATGCACTAGTCTTTCGTGTACACCACATACGCCACACGTCCACACGTGAGACATGAGAAACGTCTAGCCTCCTAATGGCAGAGCTTCCACCAAAGATTCACGCAATTGCGCATTTCTTATCTCTTAGTGTGAATCAATCACCTTATATACCCAAAATTTACAAAAGTTCTGATATAGGTGTTTCCTAGAAATATAACTTTATAGATAGCTATGTTTAAAATTATTTTGGGAATTAAATTTCTTAAACCGACCGAACTATAATTAATGTAAAATACTGACAATTAAAATAATTCATATTACTTATATTTATTTAATTATTTATGATAAACTTCTTTCTTTGGAATGACAAAAAAGAGAGTTTATATAGAACGAGTAATGAAGATTGCATCTGAATCGAAACGCTACACGCATATCAAAGTTAATATAAAGCGAGAAGGATGAAAAGATATCTTACAAAACGATAATAGTTTCTTTCTGCAGAATATTAAATGGAAATATTTTAAATATTTTTCGGCATTACGATTCTTTTAGTAGTTGTGTAGCTATAAAGTTCTGTTTCATCTCAGACACACAGATACGTCCAGTGTAATACCTCTCCGTGACGTCATCGTCACTCGGAGAGATAAAAACCTGTGTCAAGGGGAAATTAAAGTATTTTTTATGAATTACTCTAATTCCAAGAAATTCCAGCATATTGAACTCTTCGAGAATTATTTTCCAATGATTGAAAAATCATAATAAGTATGAATTCCTTCAAATATTTGGTATAAGGTAGTCCGAAGCAATTTTTAAAATCTTTGGGATATTTTTAGAATGCTTCACTATGCAGGTAGAATTAATAGGTGATTTCCCTCTAAGGTCATATCAAAAACCTTTCACTTAAAAAAAAACACCATATCAGCTAAAAAGTGTTAAGTCAAGCCCAAAGGTGTTTATTCGCACCATTCAAACAGATTTATATTAAAAACACTATTTCCGTTTGTAAAAAAATTGATAAGGGTCAATTAACATCTAAAGGTGTTTATACGTACCAGTGAATCACCATTTCCTTAAAAAATGCCTTAAAAGAGTCAACTAGCTCCTTTTTACGGAGAAAACACCATCTCAGTTAAAAAACACTCTAAAAAGAGTATATAAACACCTCGAGGTATTTCCGAACACCCATGAAACACCTTTTTTTCTAACAGTGCAGTATCCGATTATAAACTTAAACGTTTAACGGAAAATGACTACCCTAGTTAATTATCAAGTGGTTTACTATCGGTAATTGATATTTTAAAAATCAAATTAGCCCAAATTTTGAGTGCATCACTATTACAGTTGCAAATTGGTTATTGGCAGTTATTTCTGCCTTTGTATTACTCCTTTTATTATTATAAAATAAAATTTTGAAGTTGTCAACATTATTGGTGTTAATCGAGGCTGTCCTAGGACATCATAGATACTGTTGATTTTTTGAGCCTTGGATATTAATAGCTCGCCGCTCAATAATCCCGAATAACATTTGAAGAAAAACATTGCGCCAAGTAACCAGCCCAACAATATAATTCTCGCCGCAGTTCCATCACCGACATCATCAGAATCTGAATCGGAATTAGAAAACTTGTTTACACTTGGACAAGAACGAAAGTGCTAAAACGTTTTCCAATCTGGAAATTCTTGCGCGCAACTTAAACAAATGCAAATGAACTTAACAGTTTTCGAGGAGACCCGAGACGTATTTCCAAACATTATCATAGATGAGGCGGCGTAGAGAATTCATCTTAGTTGATTTGATATATTTGAGAAATGACTTTGCTAGCGCCATTAAGATCAAACAGGAAATCATCGTCAACCATATTTTTCCGTTGAAGCCTTTTACCGCCAGACGACTTTCAGCCTGATTTCCTTTATCTTTGACACACGTTAACATAAAAAGGACACTGTATAAATTATATATTTTAACTCGTGTTGAACAAAAATCTGCTAGATGAATTATTCATACCCTAAGTATTATTGCGGACTGCCATATATCGAACTCATCTGTAAAAGTTATTATGTTATATTTAATCATGTCGTTACGTGCCTTGTCAATGCCCACTAATTTAAACCTGCGTATTGGGAGAAATCGATATTCATTACGATTTTCAGCGAACCGTCTTTCCCGCGAAGCTTATGTTTGTCATTTTGAAGACAGAATATAGTGGAAAGTAATTTAGAAAGCTTAGCTTATTATTAATAGGTTATGAGAAATTGTTGAAACAATGTTTAATCCTGATTAATAATTATCTCAAAAAATTATAGCTTTGATATAAAAACTGGACGTACGTTACGTTTCGCAAGTTACCAAGAATGAAATGAAATCGGAAAGTGGTCAATACCGGATGCAGCACAGACACATCTCCTTTCGTCATAAAAGGGGCAGTGAAATTGTCAAGCTGAGTAAAATATATATATATATATATATATATATATATATATATATATATATATATATATATATATATATATTGAAATAACGCCAATTCACCTCTTGGTCTGAGAAGAGTTTTAAGGTCTTACAGACATGACCGAGAATCTCAGATTCATGATTTTATCTTCGGTTTCGATTTCTTTCCAAAGCGTGTTGCATTACCTCAAGGTTCCCAGTAGTTATGGTGAAATTCTGGTTTATTTCCCTAACTCCTTGAAAATTGTGCTACATATTTCAAACGCGAATTAGTAGATCCACAAAATATTTTAACTTAAGATATTTTAAGTAACATCAAACGCTCTAATCTATAAGTTCGTGGAACAACGCTAATGGGATTAATATGAGTCGATTCAAATGTTTGCGATTAAAGCTCACTCTTTCAGAAAACCATTTAAATTAATGTTTCTCCGTTTGGGCTGCTTGTTCTAGAGTCATTAAACAACGTCAATAATAAATAAACTGCTAGTGCGATTAAACTTCAACACAATGATGCCCCAGTTTGAACCTTTTAAAGTATATTAGAAAAGAGCCCAACCCTTTCAGAATTTCCGTCGGCGAATGACGGATGTTTGCCCTTAGCTTGTTTTCGCTTTTAAAATTAAATTTATAATAAAATAAAATAGCTAATACAGTTTTAACTCCATGATACACTAGCAAAGTAATTCTGAACTAAGAAAAACCAAAGGAGATGAAGCACGTACGAAGCGTAGAACCCGAGTTACACAGAAAAAAGCTTGTTACGAAATTAAACTTAATCTCTGAACACCTTCATGCAACACTCTCCTATACATGTTCAAAAATGAGAACATGTTCAAATAAAAATGTGTTCTTTTTTCTAATGTATTCAAACCATTTTATGTTCCGGTTTTGAACGTGTTTTTAGTTAAGTGTTCAGCCTCTCAACATGTTAATTACACAGAAAATGTGTTCGGAAGCTGAACACAATCCCTGAACACCTTCATGCGACGCTCTCCTATACATGTTCAAAAAAGAGCACATGTTCGACTTAAAATGTGTTTATTTTCCAATTTGTTCAAGACGACTTTGTTTCGGTTTTGAAGGTATTTTAAGTGTTCAGCATATGAACATGTTAAGTACCTCTCTCATTCTACAGTCCAAGAGGGATATGTACGGGAATTTTTCACTGGTCGTTAATAATTAATAGGTATTACTGTACTGAGTTATAAGTTATATTAATAGTAAAAGGATAATTAAGTATTGAAATATATTTATCACGTAATGGTTACTTAAAACTTACCCACAAAAAGGATTAAAGGATTACACCTTTAATCTTCTGATGGGCCAAGGCTTAAAAAACCTGCCCAAACTTACGGGCTGTTACTTTCGGGATCGGTTTTCTTATTAGCAATTTAGCAGCAGTAAAGGTTGCAGACTAATTTTAGGGAATATTGAAATTTCCCAAACATAAGTTAAAGGAATTGCAAAAACCTTCGTGGGAGAGTTCGTCTCATGGTCGGCGTTTTGCCAAGAAACGTTTTCAAGGCATTTGTTAATTAAATTCACATTCCAAATACATATTATTTATAAATATGCTTACCAGGTTTTTAGTCTAAATGATACATTCATATTCATTGCAGAAGCGTCGCTAGGGTTTGAAATTTGGGGGTGAGGAATCTGTACAAATTTTTTATATATTGCTACAGAACTTTAGGGGGCTACGAGCGATTTTTGGTAGGGTTTACTGATCATTTTGAGAGGTCTAAGTTTGAAACTTGGGGGGCGACTATAAAATCCCCCATCCAAAAAAGGCCTAGCGATGCCACTGGTTCATTGATTTTGATTAATTACGTTTCGCCCCCCCAAACTCCGACTGAGCGATAATTAGAAATACCCAATCAATGAGCCTCATTTTGCTCTACAAGAATTAAGAGCAATTTTAATTTGCTCCATACTTTATCAAGTGCAAATTAATTTTTAATTGGCGGGGCCGAAATAACGTTTCGCCCCCCAAAATCCGACTGAGCGATAATGTGAAATATCTAATCAATGAGCCTCTTTTTGCTCTACAAGAATTAAGAGCAATTTTAATTTGCTCCATACTTTATCAAGTGCAAATTAACTTTTAATTGGCGGGGCCGAAATTACGTTTCGCCCCCCAAACTCCGACTGAGTTTTTTTTATCATATTTCGCTCATTTTCCTCTTGACCCTCTCTTTAAAGGTAGAATGAAATAATCATAGCACCATTTTATAAATTGTTTTGTTTTTACACTAACACAAAAATCATGAAATGGCAAGTCTTATTTAAATTGAGGGTTTCATGGACAACTTAGTGTTGTTTAAATTATTTGTCTATTTAAAATAAAATATGTTTAGTTAAAATCGGTTCAAAACTCTCAGAGGTATAATTATTTTAAATAGGCCTAATTAAAAACATTGGTTCATCCATGAACCGATTATAATTTCTTAACTTGCATCAATTATTATATTTTCCGCATCTACGCACTATGAAATAGCATAAGTGTGATACTTTGGAATTTAAATATGAACTAAACTTACAATATATTTGTATAATCATTTCATTCTCTCATTAAGTGAAAATTATAGTTTTACAACAAAATAAAATAATAAAAACTACAGCTAGGAACAGATCAACAGGCTGACAACAGAGCTACTTCTGAAGTAAAATCGTACCCCGAAGAAATACAGGTGTGAACAAGATGGCCCCGGCCAGATTACACTTTTCGCGCCCTCTGGTGACTAGAATTAGTATTACTATATTCATTGACCCGACAAATTTAAAATTTTCAGGTTTTTTTCCATTGTTTATAAAATAGCATTCCGATTATGAATAAAACCAATCTAGTAAGAATTTGGTTTACAGTTTAATTAAATAAGTAATAAACTGTAGTGTTCAAGTCTTGGCGGATTAATTAGGCGAGATATACTAATCAGTATCCAAGATTTATTCTACCATATGATTATGGTCATTCGTTACATTGGGTGGCAAGGATGCCCCTTGAGTGCGGATAAAGAAGTGAGGAATGTTCTCTCCTATATCTCATGCTTAGAAAATGGGGGTTACAATCAATCGATATCTGAGGATGGGGCGCCATCTAGGATGTGTTTGGAATAGGCGGGAATTACGAATATAGCAATACTCTCCCGTGAGATTAAAACCCAGTGACTGTATGAGTCTTAAGATAATGTGAGGGTTTAACAATAAAATTCGAAGATCATTGGCAACTTGTAATATTGCGCTATGCATTTGTAACAGTTTGGTTGAGCTTAATGAGGTAGATTGTAATTCAGATTTAACTTCGTTTAACTCACTATTTTATACTGTCCTTTATGAGGTTATTGTTATTGTGGTGAAAAGTTTGTTTAAAGTCATTATTTATACTGTCCTTTATAAGGTTATTGTTATTATGGTGAAAAGTTTGTTTAAACTTATTATTTATACTGTCCTTCATGAGGTTATTGTTATTATGGTGAAAACTAAAGTTTAAGTAAAATTCAAATGTTGTAGTCCCCATATATTTGAGAATAATTGCTCGCAATTAACTTTTAAGTCGCGTTCAAGTGAATCAGCGCAATCTCAAATGTATATGTTCCAACTTCCCCAGTAGCACAAGCCTTCCGCATAACAGTCGGTTAAAGGTCGAATAGTCGGTTTATGGTCCAGTCGGCTGTACTATGCTTATTCCGACACTTTTCCGACTCATGAAGCCGACTACTTCTTTTAGTTGGCAATGCCGACATCTATCTGACAGTTGGAACTGAGATGGTTTAAGTAGGCTTGCCTACCGTCTAGAAATTTCCAACACATTTTTTGCCAATTGATTACCAACTCCCTCGCGCTAGTCGGTATTGTGACGTTTAAGAAGAGTAAATTTAAAAGCAAAGTTATTCTTAGGCCGTTTAGTAACCGACATTTATCCGACAGTTGGAACTGTGGTGGTTTGAAGTAGGCTTGCCTACCGTCTAGAAATTTCCAACACATTTTTTGCCAATTGATTGTTGGTGGGCCTTCTTTTTCCGTGGGACGGTTTTTTTGACTTTTACTATTCCGCATATGCCTCCAAAATTTTTTTGTTATATATTTAACTTATAATATATTTCGACTCACAAGCAGAAGTTGATAATACTATATTTTTGGCAACACTAGAAACATAACGTTACAAAAAACTGCAAAGCAAGAAAACACATCTGATTTTCTAGTTTGAATTTTCCCTCCTGTAATTTCTCGGGTCAGGTGACACGCCTCTGTTCTGTTGGCGTAACTAAGGGAACGCCATGCACGTCATTATCGAAGTGGGCGCTGCTATTGCGAAAGAAAGTCAGCCTTTCCAGTATCTCTGACGCGGCTAGGTCGTTAGAATGTATAAGCGATATTTTTGTGGTTGAAAATAATTAGTTCTAGGCTTGCTAACTTTTAATTTCATCGCTAAGGTTCTTTGTCACACTATATAAACTAGAAACGTCTTCGTTTGTCACGTAAGGTTTGAATTTTGTTATTGAATTATCAATTTATCTACTTTTTAGAGCCAGTTTTATGCATAAGCCTTTGCTTTTTACCTAGCTTCTCATGATCTCATCTGCTGGGAACCACACCCCTATAAAGTGAAACCAAAACTTAAACGTTTTCGTATACCTTCAGTTTCTTTGATTTAATATAAAAGAAGCAAGTGTTTTGGGGCGCTTGGAGTTCAAAAACCTTAATAAGTATCTTAAAGATTTTTGGTTGTAAAAATAATACTGAATTCCAAAATAGATCTCAATTTGTTTTAGTTACAGAATTTTTATGCGGTTTCAAACATTTTAAGAGAAAAATGTGTCAAGTAATACCCTTTAGAATTGTATGTTTTTCTTTTTTCTTAAAAAAATCTGAAAGTGTATATTTTTCATTAAGATTTTTGTAATTTAATAGATAGTAATTGGCCAAATCGAAGATATTAACAATGAATATTAATAAATGCTTTAATTGATGTAAATATTATACACGCCCTGAAAAATTTAACTTTTTGTTAAAACCAATTAGCTAGGCAGCTAATATTTTCATTCGACTAGTCGTGTCATATAGAATACATTGTTTAATATTTGAAATTAATATAATTGATGCTCAACCTGTATGTTACTTGAAATATTCAAAGTACAAATTCTAAAGCGATTTTCATTGAAAATGTAATAAAGAAATTTCAATACTAGGTATCAGTATCCTTTACTATAAGCGAATGAAGCCTCGAGTTAAGGCTTGATCGTCTCAAAACCGTCGGACCACTTGCTGACAAGCGGTTAAGTCGACTCTCAAACGTGTTGGATGAGAGTCGTATTTCATTCGTGTCGTGTAAACCAGTGGGCCGTCGTCCCACCGGGCGGACATTTCGATTCTCAAACCCTTACTATACCTGCCCTTTACCGACGATTTACCGTTCCTATACTAAAAAGCCGTGAAATCGTCGGATTGAGCGCGGCTTTAGGTAGGCATAATGACGCCGACATATAGTCGGCCAACAGTCGTTTTATAGTCGCCTCATAACAGTCGGAAAACCGGCGGGCCGTCGTCCCTCTAGGCGGACATTTCGACTCTCAAACCCTTACTCTAACAGCCCTTTACCGACGATTTACCGTTCCTATACTAAAAAGCCGTGAAATCGTCGGATTGTGCGCGGCTTTAGGTAGGCATAATGACGACGACATATAGTCGGCCAACAGTCGTTTTATAGTAGCCTCAAAACAATAGGAAAACCGGCGGGCCGTCGTCCCTCCAGGCGGACATTTCGACTTTCAAACCATTACTCTCCCGACTTATAAGTGACTTTTTACCAACTCGTCGGTAACACACAAAGCCGACCATGTAGGCCCTACGTCGGCAGTGCTACTAGGGTTAGATTGAATTCCATTCAAAATTAAGTTAAATGAAACCGTTTTGGTAAAATAGTGTCTCGTATGCACCCAGATTATGTAAAATTCAAAATTTGTAGGCACCATATATTTGAGAATATTTACTCGCAATCAACTTTAAGTCGCGTTTAAATTAATCAGCGTAATCTCAAATGTATATGTACCAACTCAGATTGAATTCCATCCAAAATTAAGTTAAATGAAAGCGTTTTGGAAAAATTGTGTCTCGTATGCACCCAGGTTATGTAAAATTCAAAATTTATAGGCACCCAGATTATGTAAAATTGAAAAATTGTAGGCACAATATATTTGAGAATAATTTAATGTTTTTAGAATATTTTATAAATTATTTCCTGAAATTTCGGCCTCTTTTCGATCCCCTTCCTCCCTGTGGACCAAAATATTTTACCATTATACATTATGTGTTAAACAATGACCATAATTATATCTTACACCCCATAATGAGACGACTATACTAATTTCATTGAAAAAACCTTATGCCAGGTAAATCATGAATGAAAAGCGTCCATAAATTATAAGACATCCCATATCCCAACAATTTCTTAAATCTTCTCCAATTAGCTTTACGGAGCATAAAGCCCATGAAATTACTAAAAAAATTAAAACTAGTACTTACGAATTGCTTTGTCACCTCTTCGAGGTAGTTCAAAGTTTCCTGGAACTGCGCTCCAAATAAATACTCCTCGTACGTCCAGTTCTCAATTGACTGCAGTGCTTTTATGATTTTTTCCACGAGCCGTGGCCACATCTTTTCTATTGCGTTTTTCCGCTTCAAATCTTGCAAGTTCCGCACGCGTTTTTCTATTTGTTGCGGCTCTATATTCCTAGTCTCCAATCTTTGGAACATCTACGTTAAGAAAATAAAATTATAAGTGGGTTGGGCTTCGTTCATAATACGATATCCATAATTAAATTGCCTCATTTTTTAATAAATTTAAACTCCGAATCCCGATCTCCTCCGCTTTAAACAGAGCCCTTTCTGCAATAAAACCTTATGGGTTTAATAAGACCGCTACTAAATTATCTATTTTCAAAGCGTTCATCGTTAAAATTTTGAGTCTGCGATAAATTGACTTCTCAATCTTGACACGGCCAAAACCATAGGCTACTCGCCCATTCGACCGAAACCCATTCGACAGAATCCCATTCGACCGAAATAGAGCCGAATTTGGCGGTAAATTATTGCAGTAATTTGGTCTAAAAAGCCTCTATAGTTATGTTTTGGAAAAGGCATATTATTTGAGAAGTCAATGAAGCTAAACATCAATATTTTGGAAAAGGCCTAACATTGTTAAATGATTTATAAAATATTACGTAACTAACTTAACCCTACTTAACCTAAAAAAACCAAAATAAAATACCCCAGCTATAACATCCAATTTGTACCTCAACCTAACAATGCTATATTTCTCGTTGTGAAATCCTTAATACTGCTGGATTATAAATTCACCTTCTACATTCAGCACCTGCAAGGAAAGTAAGTTCGATTTTTATCGATTATTCAGAATTATACTTATAATTCGATTTTAGTAAACTCACCTTCCTGATGGAGATTCGAACGAAGATTTTCTGCGTGACGATCCGATGCTTTACCACTAGACCACGGTGGGACGCAGACCACTTCGAAATCAAATAAACTAATATACTAGCTTGGAACTTTCGGTTGAAGGGAATTCTTTCCAATGGTATTCGATTGAATGCGAACATATCCACCCCTCTATGCATTGTAAAGGCGTTAGATAAGTGGCAATAAGTCGCAAGATGACTTGGTCCAATTAGCTAGCTAGCTGAACTTTAAAAATATATATATATATTCCCTTTTAATAGAAAACCGCCATTGGGCTAGATTTTAAAATACTGGCAAGAAATTTTCTTACGAATGGGATTCTTTCCAATGGTATTCGGTTGAATGGGTAGACTCCAACCAAACAGATTGTGGCGGGCTGGCGGCGGAGCGCGAATCCCTCGAAATTTGTAGTTAACGTTCCCACGCTCTAGGGTGCCCTCAAGCGGACCTAAAATGAAGCTCTTACCAAGGAGCACCATATGAGGAGACGTAGCTGTATTTTAAGCCACTTATAAGGAAACTTTCACTCTTTACCCAACAAACTTACTTCATGGGAAACTTCAGTATTTTTTTCTTCGTCTTTTAACAACCAATTCCTATGCCGTGTTATGTAAGGAGATCTAGGTGCGATGAAGGCTATTATTATTGATAGCTTTGAAGGGAATCCTTGATAGCTTTGCATCTGTAAAGTTGAAGTCTTTCAGCACATACTTAATCTTTAAAGCTCGCTCAAGTTCATAGTGGCCCTCGTTCGTTTTCCCGATTTGTATTCCAGACTTAAAAATTACTATGTCGGTGTGCAGAGAGTGCGATAACGGCCTCGAAAATCCAAAGGAAATAATCCTCTGCGTAAATTGCAAAGAATATTTTCATGTAGCGTGTACTAATATTAAAAATGAAGAGAATTTACGAAAGCTGGGATCACGAAAAACAACCTGGAGATGTGAATACTGTAAAACGAAAGACTCCTCGAAGCGTGATTATAAAGAGGAGACCACCAACTCGGAACGTAGGACTGGATCAGAACCGCTCGGAGATATACAACTACTACTGCAAAAAGTAAGCGATATTCAACTCAACATGAAAAAGTTAGACGAGATAGACAAGATTGGATCAAAAATAACAGATATTGAAGCCAAACTAAATAAAATAGACATTATTGAAGCGTCCGTACAATTTTGTTCGGACAAGATAGATGACTTCAATCAAGTACTAGGCTCTCTTGCTACCGATGTCGGAAACTTTAAAATGGAAAACACTAACCTTAAGCTCGAGTTCAAAACCTTAGAATCTAGACTTTTAGAGCAGGAAAGTAAAATAAATGAACTAAGACAGGATAACCTTGCAACAAACCTAGAGATTACTGGCATCGATCGTACGAATAATGAACATTTATCAGAAGTTCTAAAAGCTGTTGCTAGAGAATTGGGAATTACATACAATGGACAGGAGATTATAAATTTTTATAGGCTGCCTATAACAAGCAAAAATACATCAATTATTCGAGTAGAATTCAATACAAAAAATATTAGAGATGAGTGGATTAAAAAAGGCAAGATAAAAAACAACCTAAAAGCGAGTGATGTTAACCCTTCGTTAAAAAGTACAAGAGTTTACATAAACGAACAATTGACCCCTTTTAATAAAAAAATACTCTATGATACTAAACAACTAGCAAAAAATAAAAATTACAAATATGTATGGGTGGCGGATGGGAAAGTGTTTTTAAGGATAGACGATAACATGAAGGCAATTAAAGTTAGATCAATTGATGATCTTAAAACAATTTAAAATAAATATAAAATAGAATAGTGTTACAGTTGTATCTAATATGTTTGAATTTAATGAAGATCTAATAACAAATAACATTTATACCCAATATATAATTAACGATTTCCACACAACCAAATCTACAGAAATAAACTCTCTAAAAATTTTTCATGTTAATATTAGAAGCATTAGAAAACACTTCGATGAATTCCTTATCTTTTTACAATCCTTCGAAAGCTGTTTAGATATAATTTTACTAACCGAAACCTTTGAAATTATAAATAAGGATATGTATTTGATCGATGGATACAATCTCACTTATACTGAAAATTACCATAATAAGAATGATGGACTGATAATGTACATAAAGAAGGATTTAGTTTTTTGGGAAAAGGACATCAGCTTCACTGGAGCATCTTCAAAATGTGTTGATGTGCAAATAAATGATGGAGTGATCAATCGAATTATAGGATGCTATAGATCACCGAATAATTCGATAACTGACTTTATACAAGACGTGGACTCTAAATTCTCAAATTCAAATTTGGTAAAGGACAATACTATTTGGATTGGAGACTTTAACATTAACATCCTAAACTCTGGAGACTCCATGGTATCTGAATATCTTACATTATTACACGAAAATGGTTTATATTCTTGTATCAATCTACCGACAAGAGTAACTGTGACGTCAAAAACTTGTCTAGACCATATTTTCATTAAAACGAAAGAAAATAATAGAATTAACTCCTATGTCTTACAGACTGCGATCACGGACCACTATGCTACATTTCTAGCTTTACCAAACCTTCGTGGTACAAGACAATCTAATATTGACCCTAAGAAACAGTTCGATTACATTGATAATAAGTTATTAGAATCGATGGTAAAATTAGAATCTTGGGCTGCGGTTTTAAATACAAATGATTGTAATCTAGCCTGCAATAACTTTATAAGTACGCTACAAAGCTTTATAACTTCGGCAACAAAATCCACTATTGTTAATAATAACCACAAAAATTTAAAAATTAAGCCTTGGATAACTTCTGCTTTGATAGTATCAATTAGGAAACGGGACCAACTTGCAAAGAGGCTTAGAAATGAACCCTTTAATACTAAACTGAAAGACTTGGTTAAAACTTACAGGAATAAGTTAAACTCGTTAACCAGAACATTGAAATATAATTACTTCAAAACAAAAATACAAGTGAGTAATGAAACGAAATCAGTTTGGAAAACAATAAACGATGTTACAAGGAAAATTAAAGTACATAACCCAATTGATGCTATCAAACACAAAGGCGAAACATTGGAAGTTAAAAAGAACTCTAAAAGAGTAGCTAATGTATTTAATACCTATTTTGCAAACGTCGGACCTCAACTAGCTAAAAATATAAAACAAAATAAGATAATGTCAAGTATTAGGTCTAGCTCTATAGCACATAGCCTATTTTTTAGCCCAGTAACGACAGTAGATGTTTTAAACGGTATTGAATCCCTTAAAAATCTAACTTCATGCGGCCATGACCAGATTGGCATTAATACAATAAAGTTCCTTAAAAACTACATTTCCGAACCTCTAACCCACATTATAAATTTATCACTGACCAACGGTGTTTTTCCTGATGCTATGAAACACGCTATAATTATACCTATTTATAAAACAGGAGAAAAAACTAATGTTGAAAACTATAGACCAATATCATTACTAAGTAATATTTCTAAAATAATCGAAAAAATTGTTAAAAAACAAATGGTCAAATTTTTGGAAAAGGAAAATTACTTCTCTCCTAATCAATTTGGTTTTCGACCTGGCTACAGTACAAATGATGCGATTCTAAGAGTAACTGAACTATTATATAATTCTTTAGATAAAGGTAAAAAAGCAATTGCAATATTTCTAGACCTAAAAAAAGCATTTGATACGGTCTCACATAAGATACTAATAACTAAATTAGAAAAGGCGGGTGTCAGGGGTGTTCCCCTTAATTGGTTTAAGAGTTACCTTAAAGATCGTAAAACCTTAACGAAAATACACAACACATTGAGTGACCCTGAACTAGTTTTGTTCGGAGTACCCCAAGGAACGGTCTTGGGACCATTATTATTTTTAATCTACATTAATGATATTTGTAATCTTGATATAAATGGAGAAGTCACTGTTTTTGCTGATGATACAACTTTAATATTTGAGGGTAGCTCGTGGGATGAAACTTTTACAAAGGCGCAGAACGGTCTAAATCAGCAAACTAAATGACAGTTTTTAACGTTAAATATACTGAAAACCAACTATTTATGTTTTTCGTCTAGAGCAATAGATATAAATAATTTAGAGTTATTTATACACGATAATGATCACTGTACAAATTGCGGACGCACTTGCAAAAAATTACAAAGAATGGAAAAAATCAAGTTTTTAGGAGTTACTATCGATCAACATCTACAATGGAAACATCATACAAATAATATAGTTTAGAAACTGCGTCTTTGTTTACCAAAATTCTACGAGCTACGAAATTTTCTGACAATAAGGTGGTTAAAAATTGCCTATCTTTCCTTAGTACAGTCGTTACTTGTATACGGTATCATAGGTTGGGGAGGAACTTTTTATAAATATATTGATCCATTGGAAAAAATACAAAGGCACTTAATCAGAATTTGTTTAAAAAAACCTCGTTTAGAATCTAGATTTGTACTTTATAACGAATTTAAAGTCTTCTCTGTACGGCAATTATATGCAAAAACCATATTAATTAATACTTTTAAAGTGAAAAACACCTTACTCCCACAGAATGTAACATATAATACACGATTTATAGCAAATAGAAATTTAGAGAGTACCGCAGTATTGAAAACTATCGGCCAAAAACATTCATCTTATTTAGGTCCTAAACTGTATAATAAACTCGACAAAGCAACTAAGGAATGTAAAACTATCAATTTATTTAAAAACAGGATAAACTCCTGGCTAATAGCTAAAGGTTTTAATGAAATTAATAATTACATAGACAACTAAATATGCAATAAAATTTATCAATTAATGTAATTAATAAAACTAATGAATCTACCAAAATTAACTAATATGACAACGAGTATAGACAAATGTATATATGTAACCACCTTTTGACAATCAATGTAAATTCCCAGCCACGCTCAAGCAGTATTGCTTATGTGGCACTCAGGGACGACTATTTATTATAAAAAAAAAAAATTGGAAAATACAACAACAGGCAAATGACTGTAAAGACAAAAACACTCCATTAATGGAAGATTCAGCTACTTAATAAATCACACGTAAAGCCAGCGATATTCCTGTAGCTGGAACTTCTCAAAGGTGTGTTAAACATTTAACAATAATTAAAATCCTAAATATATTATTTCAGTAATTTGTGAAAAAATAAAA
The DNA here is from genome assembly GCF_054372755.1 of Phalangium opilio. Classification (NCBI taxonomy): domain Eukaryota; kingdom Metazoa; phylum Arthropoda; class Arachnida; order Opiliones; family Phalangiidae; genus Phalangium; species Phalangium opilio. Next base: position 5,157,692 of record NW_028324204.1, read on the forward strand.
CATTATAAAATTTTCTAAACATTGGAAGACGCTGTTAGAAGATATTTGACAAGAAAATCAACGACTGTGAGTAAATTACTATAGGAATTGAAGAGAATGCGGAATTAGTGAAGACCTATTAGTCGCTTCAATTGCTTAAAATGAATATTGAAGTGATTAAACGTGGAAAAAAATACGAAGAGAACTCATTTCTCCATATAGGCCTTCAATTTTTTTTATTACTATTGAATTGAAAATATTTATTGCGATAAATTACAAAAAAGTTCAACACTTCTTTCTTTTTCTGTCAGCAGTTCCCAACAACATTCCAAGGGACAAATCACTAGTCTTGAGTGTGGCATCTAATCAATTCACAAAACTATAACTAGATTTATTCAGGACAGAGACCCTGGGTGCATTTCATTCACGGGATTATACAGGGTGTTTCTGAAAAGTCCATCACAAATTAAGGGGCGTGTTTATGGGACCAAACTGAGCGGAAAGTACCAAAGAACATGGGGTGTACAACATTTTGTTACGGAGATATGGCCTTCCAAACATTCGCCCCTAAAACAAGGAAATATCCAAAAATGAGGAGTAACACTTAAGACCGACTAACCAGCTTGTTTAAAATTACTAGACAATTTCAATAGCCTTTAATCGAACAATTGATTTCTACCTTTACTAATCAGAAGCGTATAAATGAGTAGAAGTATGCCTACGGTGGTAATGTAAAATTAATCCCAAGTGACATGATGTTTCAAGATCTTCCCAGCACCAAGTAAAATGGTTCTGATTGAAGGGACTTTTATTAGCACAGCGTAAACAACGTTATTTTCAGGAATTAGTCCAAATGTCCACGGGCGGCATTACAAAAACGAGGCAGTCTTTCGAATGATACTTGGACATGTTGGAAGATCCCTGGCTTGTTCCTGTTATCTCAAACCGTAAAAAGCTACGCAAATCTTCATCATCACGGACAACACTCTTGTACGTTAGGTATGACCTTGAGAAAACCTAAAAGGACATCTCGAATGTATTTGAAAAACCCATCTCCAATTAAGGGGCGTGTTGTTTGTTTCCAACAGAGTAAACTCGCCCAGAGAACAATTACAATGCAGAGCCACGTTTCGGCGTTAATGGCCCACAAAGGTGGTCCCAAACAAAAGAACAAACTTTAATTTGTTTCGTTCAGTAAGTGTTTCATGTGTCATAGATAAAACGCCATGATTAATGCACAAAGAAAATGTTATTGACAAGTTTTCGGACCGCGATGCTGAAATGTGGTGGTGCACCATCGTGCATGAACCACATTCTGTTTATTAAACCTAAGGGTACGTCTTCGAGTAGTTCTGGTAAATCGTCCCGTAAGAACTACAAGTAAGCCACACCGTTTAACCTGGGCTCTAGGAAATATGGCCCAATTAAATTGTCACCCACAATACTACACCACACGTTTAAGCTGAATTGTACTTTGTGAATTCTAACGCAAGTTGCGTGTGGTTTTTTCTTAATCAGCAAACCAATTGGCGGCTGCTTGTTTTTGGATCGTCCTCGAAAATAGTGAGAACTTCGCCTATTCTTAAAAAACAGAGCACTATGTTTTTTAAGAAAGGAATAAAAGAGGTTTCACGTACATGTGTTTGTTTTATTAAACTCATAATTCAACGAAGTCTGTTACAATGCCTTTCTTCACAAATGCCGAATATGCGGATATGCACCTAATGTATGGACTAGCCGAGGGGAATGCCGCTGCAGCTGTACGCTTGTATCAGGAAAGATTTCCGCAGAGGCGACTACCAAATCGACTGACGTTCGAGGCTGTGGACAGACGTTTGAGGCAAGATGGACGAATCCAACCGGCTGGACCTCAACCTAGAGCGAGAGCCATCCCAGAGGCCGTAGAAGACGAAGTTCTCACCATTTTCGAGGACGAGCCTGAATCAAGTACCCGCCAAGTTGGTCGCCGATTAGGCGTAAACCACACGCTCGTGTGGAAAATCCTCAGAAGCCACCGGTTTCATCCTTTCCATGTTCAAAAAGTTCAAGGTTTGAATCCAGCGGACTACCCACGACGCACGGCGTTTTGTCAGTGGTTTCTGGCTAAAGTAAACGATATCGATTTCCCACGGGATTTGTTGGTTACTGACGAAGCTAACTTTTCACGGGATGGTATTATTAACTTACATAATAAACATCAATGGTCCCAGCTAAACCCCCACGCAACTTGCGTTAGAAGTCACCAAGTACAATTCAGTTTAAACGTGTGGTGTGGTATTGTGGGTGACAATTTAATTGGGCCACATTTCCTAGAGCCCAGGTTAAACGGTGTGGCTTACTTGCAGTTCTTACGGGACGATTTACCGGAACTACTCGAAGACGTACCCTTAGGTTTGGTAAACAGAATGTGGTTCATGCACGATGGTGCACCACCACATTTCAGCATCGCGGTCCGAAATTATCTTAACGCGACCTTCCCTTTGCGGTGGTTAGGTCGAGGTGGACCTGTGGAGTGGCCTGCTCGATCACCCGATCTGAACCCTTGTGATTTCTTTCTTTGGGGCCACCTGAAAGACTTAGTTTATCAGACTGAAGTGCCCGATGTTGAAGAGCTACGTCGACGAATAATTCACGGCTGTCAAACAATTCGCGAAACTCCAGGCATTTTTCAACGTGTAAGGGAATCATTTGTAAGACGTGCTAATGTGTGCCTTAACGCGGGTGGTGAACACTTTGAACAATTTTTGTAACTAGTTGCAATTAAATGTTAAAACTTGTCAATAAATTCATTTTCTTCGTGCATTAATCATGGCGTTTTATCTATGACACATGAAACACTTACTGAACGAAACAAATTAAAGTTTGTTCTTGTTTTTGGGACCACCTTTGTGGGCCATTAACGCCGAAACGTGGCTCTGCATTGTAATTGTTCTCTGGGCGAGTTTACTCTGTTGGAAACAAACAACACGCCCCTTAATTGGAGATGGGTTTTTCAAATACATTCGAGATGTCCTTTTAGGTTTTCTCAAGGTCATACCTAACGTACAAGAGTGTTGTCCGTGATGATGAAGATTTGCGTAGCTTTTTACGGTTTGAGATAACAGGAACAAGCCAGGGATCTTCCAACATGTCCAAGTATCATTCGAAAGACTGCCTCGTTTTTGTAATGCCGCCCGTGGACATTTGGACTAATTCCTGAAAATAACGTTGTTTACGCTGTGCTAATAAAAGTCCCTTCAATCAGAACCATTTTACTTGGTGCTGGGAAGATCTTGAAACATCATGTCACTTGGGATTAATTTTACATTACCACCGTAGGCATACTTCTACTCATTTATACGCTTCTGATTAGTAAAGGTAGAAATCAATTGTTCGATTAAAGGCTATTGAAATTGTCTAGTAATTTTAAACAAGCTGGTTAGTCGGTCTTAAGTGTTACTCCTCATTTTTGGATATTTCCTTGTTTTAGGGGCGAATGTTTGGAAGGCCATATCTCCGTAACAAAATGTTGTACACCCCATGTTCTTTGGTACTTTCCGCTCAGTTTGGTCCCATAAACACGCCCCTTAATTTGTGATGGACTTTTCAGAAACACCCTGTATATTTATATAATACCATTAATGAAACTTCATTATAATGAAAAAAGTGAATTTCTCCTCCAAAGATTCACTATTTCACTCCTTTTTGACAAGGGTTCCAGGTCATGTATGGTACCATTCTTTACCTTTAGAATATTTTAGGACAATTTTACCTACGTTCGTGGACATTTAACGTTTTGCCTGTACTGGTTGATAGCATTATTAGCAGAGCTGGGAATTTTCGAAAAATATTTTTAGTTTCACCAAGCTTGGCAATACAAATTTATCCCCTCAAATGCCCAAATGTGTCAAAACAGTCAATTATCTCATCATAAATTTTCACAATACTTAATCATAGCTGCCATTTAACATTACCACCCTCCTTAGCTACTATATTTTGCCCACATTTTTTCTAAACTCTGAAGAGAGAAGAAGCAAAATTTATTCTTAGCACTTAAGCAGTTTTCTATTTTATATTCTGACTAAAATTTGAAGAGAGAAGAAGAAAAATTTATTTCTTGACACTAGAGCAGTTTTTATCTTATCTTGTGACTATTATCAAATAGACGAAGAATCCTGCTATTTTATCTTGTGACAATAATCAAATAGTCGATGAATTCCTGGATTTTATCTTCTGACTAAAATCAAATAGTCAAAGAATTCTGCGAATTATTTATACAAAAAAATGGATAAATTCGTTAATAAAACCAAACGAAAAACGCCAAAAAAAGAGATTGCAGCATCTGCTAGCGAAGACACTACGGTAATGGTGTCGGTTACTAGAAAAATTGAAACTAAAGCCACCACAAGTACTGATGCCATCCCTTCAACCTCGTTCTCCACTGCTGCCGTCCCTTCAACTTCGTTCTCCACTGCTGCCGTCCCTTCAACTTCGCTCTAACCTGCGGTCATCTCTTTGAATTGAAATTGCCTTCGTTTGTGGCAGAAAAACACAACATGGGAAATTGCAAACCGTGTGAAAATCAATTAAGGGTTATATAACCCATGCATGCAAAAAATTATAATATGGCTTAACTAGCAATAGAAAAACACCCAGAATTTGTGAGCGCAATTAGGGTTCAAGTCGAGCAGACTCCTGCGGAACAAAACTCCAGAATCGCCAAATTGAAATTAGCTTAGTTTATGACAGAACACAATCTATCTTTCAACGTTTTAGAGCACCTGCCACAATTAATCAGAAGCGCGTTCCCAGACTCTGAGATCGTGCGCGATGTTAAACCACTAAATTGATTAGTTTGATTGCGGAAGATTGTGCGGAAATTTCACAAAGAAAGCTTGGACGCATCCCATATTCCATCATTATAGAAGAAACTACCGACGTTTCAACGTCAAATGTCTAGCAGTCATGGTTAGATCTTTTGACGTTGAAATTAATTGCGTCCGCAATTCATTCATGGGTCTAGTGGAAGTTCCGCGTGCGGACGAAAAAACCCTAGTTACTAAATTAGTGGAACTTTTAGAACGCTTGGGGCTTTTACTAGAAAACATGATTGGATTTGTGGCCGATAATCCGTCTGTAATTATGGGAAGTTTAAAAGGGGTGAAGGCACTTTTGAAAAATCACTGCCCTAATTTTTTTTATGAGGTGCGTCTGCAATTATTTTCATCTGTGTGCTTTCGCCGCCTCCGAGACATTACCAAAATCGATTGAAGATCTCGCTAGAACTATATACGTTTATTTCAGCCATAGCGCGAAACAAATATGAATGTCTTAAATTGGAACCACATAAAATCCTTAGACCATGCCCAACAAGGTGGCTCTCTTTGGAAGCAGTTGTGAAATGAATTCTTGAGCAATGGGATTCTTTGGCTCTTTTTTTACTTTATGTGAAGAGAAAAATCAATAGATTAAACCAATTCTAGACGCACTGCATAATCCAGTCTATAAAACTATGGAGTATAATTTAGGGCTGGTAAACAAGATGAATTTAATTTTCCAATGTGAATGTCCGAGAATAACACAACTCCACATAGAAATCAAAGCACATTATTCTGTTATTTTAAAAACATTTAGAGCTTGGCTTTATCCAAAAAAACATCGCTTCAGGGTATAGACCCAAGCGCTTCTGCTGGGCGAAAATAACTTGAAGCGATGCATTTTGGAGCAAAAGCCGACCTAATAATGGCGCAAAAATCAATTTCTCCAAGAGAATGATTTTCGTACAAAGGCTCTTGATTTTTGTGTTGTGAAATAAAAAGGAGATTCCCAATGGACGATCCAATTCTTTCAAAATTATCGTGACTTGAACCAAAAAAAAGCTTTATCTCGCGAGGTGGAAAGCATCTCTCTCTTAGCGAATTTTTTCCCCAACCATTGGACCAACTCGAAGAATTAAACTCCGAATGGAGATTAATTCCAGAATACGAATCATTGAAGGATTAAGCAAATTCGGATTTCGATTTGGAGAAATTTTGGTTAGTGGTTGGCAAGATGCGTAATTCGTTAGAAGAGAACATCTATCCAATAATCAACCGTTTTGTGAGAGCCATGATTTCATTGCCCCACAAGTGCGGCTGTTGAAAGAGTTTTTTCGCATTACAACAAAATTAAATCATCACAGTGCAGTTTACTGCCTACGAAAACTTGCAACGAACTTTTTTGACCAAAGAATTGATTAAAGATTCAAAAGAATGCTACCGCTGGCAACCATCTAGGGATTTAGTGAGGAAAAAAAATCTTTTAGTTTTTTGATGCTTTAGCTAAATTTTTTTTTTCTAACTTGATGTTCGTTCCGCTAACATTTAACTCGCAGAGATCGTCAAAATTTATGTATTTCGTTTGCAAACTTGCAGGGGCACTAGCCAATCTAACCTACTTTTCATGCGTTTTTCATTTCCTACTTTTTACCAGAAAGCAGCAAACGAAAAACTGAACTGTTTCTGCCACAAATGGAGCCTAACTGCTTTCAATTTTTAGCTTGTTTTATAAATTACAACAAACCAAATATTTTAGATAGAACTATTTCTGCATAATTTATGTGGCATATTTATTATCGAATATGAAATTTTAAATATAAGTTGCCTCATTTTGTAAATAGTTGTAATTAACTTCTTGATGATGCACGGTGACTATTTAATTTTTCAACTTTAAAAGGTGGAATATTCATGTGAAAGAGCTGTCTAACTTTTATAGTTAGTGTAATTTTAAATTGTCTCATTTTGTAAATAAATGTAAATTAATTTCGTGATAATGTTGCACCGTGCTTTTTTATTTATATATTTTTTTCACCTTTAAAAGGTCCATTATTTGTTCAAAGAAGCACCCAAATTAAACCCATGGTCACAGGAAATTTATAAAACTTCTCAATTGACTTCCCACTCTGACTCTCACTATTCTCAATTGCTCATGTCTATTAAAACTGAAATATAATAATATAATAATATAATATAATAATAATATAATATAATAATATAATAAACTGAAATATAATAAGGTTTGGGTGAGTGGGGTTAGTCAAACCTCATTTAATTTCACAACAGTCTATATTTGCCACTGTTGGCACTTGGCAGATGACTTTGGTGTACCCCAGAGTTCTAGTTTAAGTAGATAGTTTTTAGTTTAAGCAGAATGTTTTTAATTTAAGCATATCGTTTTTAGTTTAAGCAGATCGTTTTTATTTTATGCAGATCGTTTTTAGTTTAAGCAGATCGTTTTTAGTTTAAGCAGATCGTTTTTAGTTTAAGCAGAATGTTTTTAGTTTAAGTAGATTGTTTTAGTTTAAGCAGATTGTTATTATTTTAAGTAGTAATTTTTATAGTTGTTTATATCAAAGTTTTGATAATATTAATTTTGTATGTAAAATATAAAACACTACTTTCTCAAGTTTCTGAAATTATTGGAGCATGATATCAAAGACATGTCAACATTACCAAACTTTTATTGAAATTGACAATTTTGAGTCCTCTTAACAAGCGTCGATTTGGCAGAATAACAGGGGGGGTCTTATTGGGAACTCGCGACGGTGAATAAAAGGGGGGGGGGGTCTTATTGGGAACTCGCGACGGTGAATAAAAGGGGGGGTCTTAATGGGAACTCGCGACGGAGAATAAAAGGGGGGTCTTAATGGGAACTCGCGACGGAGAATAAAAGGGGGGGGTCTTAATGGGAACTCGCGACAGAGAATAAAAACCTATAACTTGCTTTGGGACTTAACTATGCAAATAGTCTATAATATCTAGCGTCGATTTTGACAGAATAACGGGAAACTTTGGGAGCTCAGACAGAGACAATAGCTATAATCTGTTTTTACACCAAACTACATTTTTAAAGGAATAGCAAGCTCTAACTCTAATTGTGTTAGGAATATTTTTTTAACTTCTAACTACAAAAGTGCCTTCACTTTTTCTCGTACCCTACAAACTTATAAAGATCGTTTTTGTTTGAAAGTATCATTGCTTTAAAAATTCAAATGCTTTGATTAGAATCAAGGCCTAAAAAGTATCGATAAGACTGAGTTTATCACTTGACTGAAGGATCAGATATTAATTTTTCTTTTTGATTGAAACTTAAAGGCATGCTTAAGAAAAAACAACGTTCCATTACCGTTTTCCGTTGAAATATCTTATTTTACTGGTAATAAATTTCAAAAATTTACTTATCTCGGCTTTTCGACCACAATTCCATTCCCCGAAAACATTTTATCATTACATTAATTACTTTTGAGAGAGTATGTGTATGGCTTGAATTTTAAAAGGTTTTTAAAGACGTAACATCCCCATTCGTGCCAGGCACGCTTCGCAGTAGAATATTTTAATTATTCTAAATTCAATAGGGACTCTTTCCCATTTAGTAATTACTTTGTAGTTATGCTAAACAGGGCCAAGTTTTTTGGGCTTCGTCTGCGGTTTACATGTAATATATTTCCTGTTACTAATGTCTAAAAGGAGGTCTTTTAAAAATTAGTAATACCTATTGTAATAATACTATGTTAAATGATTTTATGATAACTTTGCATATTAACCAGCAATTAAATAAGATAATAAATTGTATGCTTCGCCTCTAGCAAATAAACGATTCTTAAACAAATAGTAATTTTTATCCAATTGGGAAAATATTTTATTATCTTAAATTATTTTTTTATTTCATTTTTCTTTAAAATAAACTCGAAATACTGTCACCGTCCACCAATCCATCCTCTAGGGACGGTCTAGTGTCCTACGTTGGTTGTTGGAATCTTGGTCTCTTTTGACCCCTAGACCGTCTTAGGGGTGGCGGCTGAGTTGGTGGTGGTGCCATTGATGGTCGGTGACTGCGATTTCCTGAGGTTGGGGAGGTGCAACAGGAACTCCGGATGTGGACGATGTTGTTACATCCATCGATTCCACGAAAAGGTTTAGAAACTTCTCCCCCCGCGCTCGGTTCTCAGTGGAGGTTCTCGGGTCCCATAGCTGCACCTAACAGCACGCACACCCACTTATTTATTCCATTTTCATTCTCTTTATTTATAAACAAAAGTTTCTTATTTTACTCACCTCCATCACCCCACCGCATTTGCAGAATTTTTCCTTCAGTTTCCTTACAATCTGGAAGTATGGGAGATATACCTCCACGACACCCTTTCCCTCACTGTGACATATCAGTGAGAATTGTGCTTTGACATTCAAGATCAAGTCAGCATTGATTAATCAAAAATGTCTTGATTAGAATCAAGACCTAAAAAGTATCGATAAGACTGAGGGTATCACTTGTCTGAAGGATCAGATATTAATTTTTCTTTTTAATTGAAACTTAAATGCATGCTTAAGAAAAAACAACGTTCCATTACCGTTTTCCGTTGAAATAAATTATTTTACTGGTAATCAATTTCAAAAATTTACTTATCTCGGCTTTTCGACCACAATTCCATTCCCCGAAAACATTTTATCATTACATTAATTACTTTTGGGAGAGTACGTGTATGAATTTGCGTTTTAAAAGGTTCCTAAAGACGTTACATCCCCATTCGTGACCGGCACTCTTCGCAGTGGAACATTTTAATTATTCTAAAACCAATGGCGCCAAATTCAATAGGGACAGTAACATTTTTAGTCGCGGTTTTGCAAAATGATGTAATATCGGGTGTACTTTAGTGAACCGTCGTATTGTTCTTTCTCATAGTTCAGGGCATGATCAGTGTTACTGACCAATTTCTCTCTCTAGTTTCTAACAATGGTTAGAGAGTATTTGATATGGCACGGCACAACGTTATATACATTTGTAAATTCTAAGTAGCACAAAAGGAAAAAGAATCCATTTTTTTATATTTTGGTTTGAAATAAATAAACTCATCATAGTAGTTATAACGAACAGAAAGTCAAGAGAATGGCACCGGTATTGAGCAGCAAAAAGAGAGGAAAGTTTGCTTCAAGGTAGCAGAGGGACATGGTAGTGAAAATAGTAATCTAGAATTTTGTTCGTTCAAACCTTAATATATCATGAAAAATTCAAGTGAGGAGGCGGCACTACCTAGAAAGATCTATTTTGGAAGATAACAGCGAAAAAATTATGTTCTACACACACTGGGACTATGGGAGAGTTTCTGGGCCGCAGGTCGCACATGATGAAATTTCAACTCCAGTTTACATCAATTCTCCCTGGTCGTACTAGTAGCAGGTTAAGCTATAGTTTTCTCAGGTCCTGTTAGTCTCGAAAGGGTTATATAGTCCTTGTAACTTTTAAAAGGTTGTTGTCATGGCTAAACAGACCGCTATTACAGCTTTTTATTGTTTTATAGGTTTTTTTGACACGTTATCTCCCAAAAGTAATTAATGTAATGATAAAATGTTTTCGGGGAATGGAATTGTGGTCGAAAAGCCGAGATAAGTAAATTTTTGAAATTGATTACCAGTAAAATAATTTATTTCAACGGAAAACGGTAATGGAACGTTGTTTTTTCTTAAGCATGCATTTAAGTTTCAATTAAAAAGAAAAATTAATATCTGATCCTTCAGACAAGTGATACCCTCAGTCTTATCGATACTTTTTAGGTCTTGATTCTAATCAAGACATTTTTGATTAATATCTGCTCCTTCAGTCTTCATTTTAATTAAGAATGTTAAGAAACTATTTTACATTTTCAAAATCTGCACTAAGCAGAAACATATATAAGGGGGACCATAACTTTAGCTCAATCAGACATTTATTTATAATGATACTTCAAAAAAAAAACGTAAATCAATAAAAGTTTGTATTCTTATTGAAATTAACATAATACAATTTTTACCAATCATTTATTGAAACGCGAGGCGCCCCCCTAAAAATTCCAGAAATAGGACCAAATTGACAATTTTACAAAATTTTTAAAAATGCTGATTTATGTCCGTTTAACATTTAGCTCAAAATTGTCATAAGCCCAATATGAAATTCGGATATCCTTAAAACTTCATAAAGACGATCCGAGATTGTCAATTTCAAACTTTTTTGCAGCATAAACTAACGTCTGTTTAATATTAAGCTTAAAACCTTAAACAAAATATAGTCAGGGCTACCCCAAAAGTTCACAGAGATGATCCAAGATTGTTAATACGCCTAAAAAGTTCCATCTTCAAAATATGTAGCCGGGGAAAAGAGAGCGTGATCGAGTGGGCTATGCTAGTGGTTGGAAGTCGCGGGGGTTGGGACAGGGATAAGGGAGTTGAGATGCATTGGAAATGATGATGGGCGACCTCTCGCACGCCCCTACCCTTCGGTAGGCATTGCTAAGTGCTGCCACGGAGCACCATTTTATTTGTATGAGAACTCTATTTTGAAGATAGAGGGAGCGCCCTTTACAATTTCGTCCAGTACGACCTTACCTAACCGCTGAGAGCGCTGAGAGGACTATGTTGCCGTAGGTGGGCGTACACAGGCAACGCTATAGGTATGGGGGTTTCTACTCCATTCCTCTCTCCTTCAAGGTTGGGACTCCAGGCGTAGCCAACTCCATCACGCACTCGAAAACGCAAAGCAACTCGCGCCAGCGTGGGAAATAAGGCGGTGGCACAGGGCAAATGGCCTGTTTAAAAATTGCCTGGTCCAGTTCAAAAATTAAATCGGAGGGGGGGGTCAGTGGTCCACGAGACTACTAAGTAAGTTCAAGGGTAATCAGACTCCACACATTATAATTCTAATATTTTATTTATCCATTTCTTTTGTTTAGCAGACGACGTGCTCTGGTCAATGGTCACGGACCAGTTATTTATTCCAAGTCAGAAAAGTCGCTGGCCTAATGTCCAGTTTAAAAAATGCTAATTTGGTCACGGACCAGAAAACTCACGTAAACGCGACGCGAATGACGAAAACTACGTATTTTCCGACTGAGGAGAGGCGAAATAGCCCGGCCTCCTTTTACGCCCCCCTTGCATTTTGAAAGTGGGACTGGGACTTTGGCGCACGAATACTTAGGCATCTTATACCTTCTCCCTAGTAAACTAGATATCGCTTCTTTTATAAAACTTTATATAACTAAAACCATGAGTTTATAACATATGTTCCATAACAAGCTACATAAAACTTTTGGAAAACAAATTTCCCTGAAATTTCCAAGCTTTTCCGCATATACTTCCCTGAGTTTTCCAGGTTTTTCCCATATATGGAGTATCCTATGGAGCAAATGTTAACGAAAAAGGGAATTGGCAAATAGGACTATTACATATTCAAAGGATATCCCCGTATCTCTAATATAACCAGAGTTACGAGCTTCCAAAATTTAGTGTAATGTTAATCCAATGGAGGAGGCAAAGTACCTACAAGCACCCGGGGCAAGTACCTAAAAGCACCCGGGGTAAGCACCCAGGAGCACCCGGGGAAAGTACCTGCAAGCACCCAGAGGCATCCGTGGCAAGTACCCACAAGTACCTACAAGCACCCACAAGTACCTACAAGCACCCACAAGTACCTACAAGCACCCGGGGTAAGCACCCAGGAGCACCCGGGGCAAGCACCCAGAGGCATCCGTGGCAAGTACCCAGAGGCAAGTGCCCACAAGTACCTTCAAGCACCCTTAAGTACCCGGGGCAAGTACCCACAAGTACATTCAAGCACCCACAAGTACCCACAAGCACCCACAAGTACATTCAAGCACCCACAAGTACCCACAAGCACCCACAAGTACCCACAAGCACCCACAAGTACCTACAAGCTCCTACAAGTACCTAAAAGCTCCTACAAGTACCTAAAAGCTCCTACAAGTACCTAAAAGCTCCTACAAGTACCTACAAGTACCTAAAAGCTCCTACAAGTACCTACAAGCACCCACAAGTACCTACAAGCGCCCACAAGTACCTATAAGCGCCCACAAGTACCTACAAGCGCCCACAAGTACCCACAAGTACCTACAAGTACCCACAAGTACCTACAAGTACCCACAAGTACCTACAAGTACCCACAAGTACTCACAAGTACCTACATGTACCTACATGTACCTACAAGTACCTATAAGAACCCACAAGTACCTACAAGAACCCACAAGTACCTACAAGAACCCACAAGTACCTACAAGAAATCACAAGTACCTACAAGAAATCACAAGTACCTACAAGAAATCACAAGTACCCACAAGTACCCACAAGCACCCACAAGTACCTACAAGCACCCACAAGCACCCACAAGAACCTACAAGTACCCACAAGTACCAACAAGTACCCACAAGTACCTACAAGTACACACAAGTACCTACAAGTACCCACAAGTACTCACAAGTACCCGGGGCAGGTACCTGCAAGCACCCGGGGTAAGCACCCAGGAGCACCCGGGGAAAGTACCTGCAAGCACCCAGAGGCATCCGTGGCAAGTACCCACAAGTACCTACAAGCACCCACAAGTACCTACAAGCACCCGGGGTAAGCATCCAGGAGCACCCGGGGCAAGCACCCAGAGGCATCCGTGGCAAGTACCCAGAGGCATCCGTGGCAAGTACCCACAAGTACCCGGGGCAAGTGCCCACAAGTACCTTCAAGCACCCTTAAGTACCCAGGGCAAGTACCCACAAGTACATTCAAGCACCCACAAGTACCCACAAGCACCCACAAGTACCTACAAGCTCCTACAAGTACCTACAAGCTCCTACAAGTACCTAAAAGCTCCCACAAGTACCTACAAGCACCCACAAGTACCTACAAGCACCCACAAGTACCCACAAGCACCCACAAGTACCTACAAGCTCCTACAAGTACCTAAAAGCTCCTACAAGTACCTACAAGCTCCTACAAGTACCTAAAAGCTCCTACAAGTACCCACAAGCACCCACAAGTACCTACAAGCACCCACAAGTACCTACAAGCACCCACAAGTACCTATAAGCGCCCACAAGTACCTATAAGCGCCCACAAGTACCTACAAGCGCCCACAAGTACCCACAAGTACCTACAAGTACCCACAAGTACCTACAAGTACCCACAAGTACCCACAAGTACCTACAAGTACCCACAAGTACTCACAAGTACCTACAAGAACCCACAAGTACCTACAAGAACCCACAAGTACCCACAAGCACCCACAAGTACCTACAAGCACCCACAAGCACCCACAAGCACCCACAAGTACCTACAAGTACCCACAAGTACCAACAAGTACCTACAAGTACCTACAAGTACCAACACGTACCTACAAGTACCCACAAGTACTCACAAGTACCTACAAGTACCCACAAGTACCTACAAGTACCCACAAGTACCTACAAGTACCCACAAGTACCTACAATTACCTACAAGAACCCACAAGTACCTACAAGTACCCACAAGTACCTACAAGTACCCACAAGTACCCACAAGCACCCACAAGTACCCACAAGCACCCACAAGCACCTACAAGTACCCACAAGTACCCACAAGTACCCACAAGTACCTACAAGTACCCATAAGTACCTACAAGCACCCACAAGTACCCACAAGCACCCACAAGTACCCACAAGCACCCATAAGTACCCACAAGCACCCATAAATACCCACAAGCACCCATAAGTACCCACAAGCACCTACAAGCACCTACAAGTACCCACAAGCACCTACAAGCACGTACAAGTACCCACAAGTACCTAAAAGTACCCACAAGTACCCACAAGTACCTACATGTACCTACATGTACCTACAAGTACCTATAAGAACCCACAAGTACCTACAAGAACCCACAAGTACCTACAAGAAATCACAAGTACCTACAAGAAATCACAAGTACCCACAAGTACCCACAAGCACCCACAAGTACCTACAAGCACCCACAAGCACCCACAAGAACCTACAAGTACCCACAAGTACCAACAAGTACCCACAAGTACCTACAAGTACACACAAGTACCTACAAGTACCCACAAGTACTCACAAGTACCCGGGGCAGGTACCTGCAAGCACCCGGGGTAAGCACCCAGGAGCACCCGGGGAAAGTACCTGCAAGCACCCAGAGGCATCCGTGGCAAGTACCCACAAGTACCTACAAGCACCCACAAGTACCTACAAGCACCCGGGGTAAGCATCCAGGAGCACCCGGGGCAAGCACCCAGAGGCATCCGTGGCAAGTACCCAGAGGCATCCGTGGCAAGTACCCACAAGTACCCGGGGCAAGTGCCCACAAGTACCTTCAAGCACCCTTAAGTACCCAGGGCAAGTACCCACAAGTACATTCAAGCACCCACAAGTACCTACAAGCTCCTACAAGTACCTAAAAGCTCCCACAAGTACCTACAAGCACCCACAAGTACCTACAAGCACCCACAAGTACCCACAAGCACCCACAAGTACCTACAAGCTCCTACAAGTACCTAAAAGCTCCTACAAGTACCTAAAAGCTCCTACAAGTACCTACAAGCTCCTACAAGTACCTACAAGGTCCTACAAGTACCTAAAAGCTCCTACAAGTACCCACAAGCACCCACAAGTACCTACAAGCACCCACAAGTACCTACAAGCGCCCACAAGTACCTACAAGCGCCCACAAGTACCTATAAGCGCCCACAAGTACCTACAAGCGCCCACAAGTACCCACAAGTACCTACAAGTACCCACAAGTACCTACAAGTACCCACAAGTACCCACAAGTACTCACAAGTACCCACAAGTACCTACAAGTACCCACAAGTACTCACAAGTACCTACAAGAACCCACAAGTACCTACAAGTACCCACAAGTACCCACAAGCACCCACAAGTACCTACAAGCACCCACAAGCACCCACAAGTACCTACAAGTACCCACAAGTACCTACAAGTACCTACAAGTACCAACACGTACCTACAAGTACCCACAAGTACTCACAAGTACCTACAAGTACCCACAAGTACCTACAAGTACCCACAAGTACCCACAAGTACCCACAAGTACCCACAAGTACCTACAAGTACCCACAAGTACCTACAAGTACCTACAAGAACCCACAAGTACCTACAAGTACCCACAAGTACCTACAAGTACCCACAAGTACCCACAAGCACCCACAAGTACCCACAAGCACCCACAAGCACCCACAAGTACCCACAAGTACCCACAAGTACCCACAAGTACCCACAAGTACCTACAAGTACCCATAAGTACCTACAAGCACCCACAAGTACCCACAAGCACCCACAAGTACCCACAAGCACCCATAAGTACCCACAAGCACCCATAAATACCCACAAGCACCCATAAGTACCCACAAGCACCTACAAGCACCTACAAGTACCCACAAGCACCTACAAGCACGTACAAGTACCCACAAGTACCTAAAAGTACCCACAAGTACCCACAAGTACCTACAAGTACCTAAAAGTACCCACAAGTACCTACAAGTACCCACAAGTACCTACAAGTACTCACAAGTACCTACAAGTACCCACAAGTACCTACAAGTACCCACAAGAACACACAAGTACCTACAAGAACACACAAGTACCTACAAGCACCCACAAGCACCTACAAGCACCCACAAGTACCTACAAGCACCCAAAAGTACCCACAAGAACACACAAGTACCTACAATCACCCACAAGAACCCACAAGTACCCACAAGAACCCACAAGAACCCGGGCAAAGCACCTACAAGAGCTCAAACGCCTTGTTTTTCTTGCTTAATATCCCTCAAACGGCGCGAATCACAACAAAAACGCCGTAAGTCCAACATAAAAAATTATTGCTAAAATGCTTGTCTCTAACAGAGGTAAAACGCCGTAATTCCAATACCCAAAACAACGTAAGTCAAAGTATGTGTTAATAATGATAAAAATCAATACTTAAACTTAATTGATCTTAATGAACCTAAGAAAAGGCACATCTATGGACTGTTATCTTTCATTTAAGATGGTTCCCAAACGTAACGAATGAATAGTTTTCTTTATACACGATCGCAATTAAGGTCATTTTTCAAAAAAATCCCATGTTATCTCTATGGAACAATATAGTATCTTTCACCAAATGTCTTAATAATTTTATGGATTCTAAAACCACCCTTAACAACTTTTTTCATTATAGAATTAACTATTAGTTGGATCTCTTTGAAATTTTAACCACAAAAGTAGGGCCCAAATTTTAGTTCACTGGCAAAATATCAAAGCGGCAAACACAATACGAAAAAAGTTACAGCCAATCAAAGAACCCTCCTTTAGCATTAGAGGGAGTATCAAGTCTTATCTAAGAGAGCGACCGCTCTCCTAGAATAGTGATAGATATTAAAGAATTGTCATTCTTCGGATTAATTTTTAAAAGTTTCAGACAACTCGGCTTTATACTGAAGCACCAGCCTTGATCTTGCATCTTCATCCAGTCGGGTGACGCAAAATCAACTAAGAGCCAAAATGGTCTTAGATCCCCAGAAACAGATGGATTATTTAATAATCCTGCGATTGCTTTATCATTTGTTGATGTGATTATCTTCATGAGAAAGTCAGAGTTCAATTAGGCCTATTTATGCAAAATATTAACAAGGAACAGACGCGCCATTTCTAAGGATGAAACAATATACAAACAGAAATATCTCTGCCTGACTTGTCTTCAAAGGAAAAGGATGGTAATATTTTATCAGCAGCTACAGTACAGATTCAACATTTGAGGGCTTCACCTGAGACATAATTGCACTATTAACTATTAAATTCAATGCGAGTACTATCCTTACTACACACAGAAATCGAATCCACTTCACAATCATTAAAAGTCAAAGTTCCATCCATTCCACTTACATTGATTGCCTAAATAATTAGAAAGTTAGTTAATGTTTCGCAACTTGTGAGTGCTCACCATATTTTCTGACCAGATATTGGATCGTAAGAAAGAGGATATAAAACCAGAAACCTTAGCACCAGAGCATCAGTACTTCAATTTACTACTGGACGAAATGAAAACCAAAGAAGATCTAATATGTAAAACAAACACGGGAGATATTGTGGGTCATACCCACTTGAATGAAGCCCGAAACAAAATTAATAGTCTGACAGCAGAATCTCACAAAGATAAAAAAGTTGCAAATCATATTTTGATGTTGATGTTTCGAGGAGCAACAACATGTATTAAGTACCCATTTGCACACTTTGCGACCAACAGTCTTACCGCTGATGATCTTAATTCCATTGTTTGGGAGGCAATCGAGAAGCTTGAATCTTTGGGATTTAAAATTTTGTCTGTTATTGGGGATGGTGCTGCTACAAATCGCAAGGTTTTTACTATGAACACAACTGAAGATTCACCACATTTTTCATAAACTCATACAGTCTTGACGAACAAAGACCCCTGTACTTCGTTGTTGACCCCCCACATCTTTTAAAAACTGCGAGAAATGGCTTATATTCTAGTGAAAAAACGTGCAAAGTGAGACTAATGTATAAGAATGGACAAAATATAGTTTGGAAAGCTGTCAGGGTATATATGAAACAGAAAGATCGAAACCAGGAAACCTTATAAGAGCACACAAACTTACAAATGACCACATATATCCAAATTCGTATAGTAAAATGAAAGTATGGTTTGCAGCTCAAGTATTGAGTAAAACAACTGCAAATGCAATCCTTGCAGAATTTGGCGAACAATATTTGGAGACAGTGAAGTTTTTAGAACTCTTTAATACTTGCTTTGACATATTGAACACTTCAAATTTCACAGAAAGTTATTATAAAAGGAAACCCAATAAAATACCACTCCGTAGTATTATAGATAGGCAAATGGCTGTAAGTTACTACCAAAAAAAGGAACATATTACATATTAATGTTTTCGTTTCTCTATGTCGAAGGGTTACAAAATGAATTCCTGGTGTATTTTCATGATTGGGAAATTTATGTCGAAAACCGTCCTGGAAAATTTGAACCAGAAACCTTATATGGTTTAAGGCAAAGCAGTAAGTACCAATAATTGATGATACTATATCGTAAATTAACGCTGTTTTCCTTATTTGATAGCCCAAGCCATGATTGGAATTATTAATTTTCTGCTAAAGAAGGGGGTGAAATACAGGGTGTTTCTGATAAGTCTGCCATAAATCAAGGGGCGTGTTCTTTGGGTCAAACTGAGTGGAAAGTGTCAAAGAACATGGGGTGTACAAGAATTTGCAACGAAGATATGGCCCCCCAAACATTGGCCCCTAAAACAAGAAAATATTCGAAAATGTAGACTAAAACAAATTCAGCCTTATCAACTTGTTTAGAAAATGAGACAATTTCAATAGTTTCCCTCTAACATCGTTATTGAACTTTCACCTGGCAGAAGTGTATTAAATGAGTAGAAGTATGCCTACTCTAGTAAAGTAAATTCAAAGTATCATGGTACCTTTCGGTTGGTATTACTTTTATTCTTAACAAGTTAACATGGACGTTACAGGTATTGTTCAAAATGTCCACCAACGGCGTTAAGACAAACATGAACCCGTCTTTCGAAAGATTCTTGGACATGTTGGAAGATTCCTGGCATGTTCCTGATTGTTTGACAACCTTCAATAATTCGTCTTCGCAAGTCTTCCTCATCACGGACTTCATTCTTGTACACGATGTCTTTGAGATGACCCCAAAGATAGAAATCGCACGGATTTAAATCCGGAGATCTGGCTGGCCACGCAACTGGTCCTCCACGCCCAATCCACCTCAAATTAAACGTAGCATTAAGATGTTCTCTAACTGCACGGCTGAAATGTGGGGGTGCCCCGTCGTGCATAAACCACATGTCACGAAGTAATGCTAACGGTATGTCCTCGAGTAGTTCAGGTAAAGTGTCTCTTAAGAACGTGAGATATGCTTCACCATTTAGTCTGGGTGGAAGAAAATGCGGACCTAGTAAATGATTACCGACAATGCCGCACCATACGTTTAAAGAAAATTGCTGTTGGTGACTTCTAACACTAGTTGCGTGTGGGTTTAATTGGCGCCATTCGTGGTGGTTGTGATAGTTCTCAAACGTAAACAATAAACGGTGGTTTGCTAAAAAGTCTTTGGGGTCATCTCAAAGATTTTTTTGACATCGTGTACAAGAATGAAGTCCGTGAATAAAAAACAATGCTGACAATCATGACGCAAACGTAAAAACTAAACGGTGGTTTGCTATAAAGTAACGCGATGTTGTTGATAACGTCACAGTATCACTTCGAACGAACGTGTGGTAGTACAGTATGGCGTATACCAATGCAGAATATGCAGACATGCATCTCATGTATGGACTGGCGCAGGGCAATTCAGTGGAAGCACAGCGGCGATACCAGGAACAATTTCCGCAACGACGCATACCAAATCGTCGTACGTTCGAGGCTGTTGACAGGCGCTTGAGGGACATCGGACAAGTACAACCCAACAACGTTCGAGAGCGAGACATTCCAGAAGACATGGAGGAAATCGAGGAAGACGTCCTTGCCATGTTCGATGAGGACCCCTCGACAAGTACCAGACAAGTTGGACGACAATTACATGTTAATCACGTTTTGGTCTGGCGAATTCTCCGCGGACATCAGTTTCACCCGTATCATATTCAAAAGGTGCAAGCTCTTAACCCGGCAGATTATCCAAGACGCATCGACTTTTGCGAGTGGTTTTTGGCCAGAGTAGAGGACAATCAATTTCCACGGGTCCTTTTAGTAACCGACGAGGCACATTTTTCCCGGGATGGAATTCTGAACTATCACAACCACCACGAATGGCGCCAATTAAACCCACACGCAACTAGTGTTAGAAGTCACCAACAGCAATTTTCTTTAAACGTATGGTGCGGCATTGTCGGTAATCATTTACTAGGTCCGCATTTTCTTCCACCCAGACTAAATGGTGAAGCATATCTCACGTTCTTAAGAGACACTTTACCTGAACTACTCGAGGACATACCGTTAGCATTACTTCGTGACATGTGGTTTATGCACGACGGGGCACCCCCACATTTCAGCCGTGCAGTTAGAGAACATCTTAATGCTACGTTTAATTTGAGGTGGATTGGGCGTGGAGGACCAGTTGCGTGGCCAGCCAGATCTCCGGATTTAAATCCGTGCGATTTCTATCTTTGGGGTCATCTCAAAGACATCGTGTACAAGAATGAAGTCCGTGATGAGGAAGACTTGCGAAGACGAATTATTGAAGGTTGTCAAACAATCAGGAACATGCCAGGAATCTTCCAACATGTCCAAGAATCTTTCGAAAGACGGGTTCATGTTTGTCTTAACGCCGTTGGTGGACATTTTGAACAATACCTGTAACGTCCATGTTAACTTGTTAAGAATAAAAGTAATACCAACCGAAAGGTACCATGATACTTTGAATTTACTTTACTAGAGTAGGCATACTTCTACTCATTTAATACACTTCTGCCAGGTGAAAGTTCAATAACGATGTTAGAGGGAAACTATTGAAATTGTCTCATTATTTCTAAACAAGTTGATAAGGCTGAATTTGTTTTAGTCTACATATTCGAATATTTTCTTGTTTTAGGGGCCAATGTTTGGGGGGCCATATCTTCGTTGCAAATTCTTGTACACCCCATGTTCTTTGACACTTTCCCCTCAGTTTGACCCAAAGAACACGCCCCTTGATTTATGGCAGACTTATCAGAAACACCCTGTATGTACTCAAAGAAAATTTCAACCAAGACCCTCTTGAAATTGAGTTTTCCAGACATAGACAAGCTTGTGGTTCAAACCAAAACCCGACAATATACACATTTGGAAATAACTGCGAATCTCTTTACTTGCTAAAAAAAACATGAATTTGCCAGTGCGAGTGGAAACACGACTATTTTGTAAATTGGATAATCCAATTTATCTCCAATTTAAGCCGAATACCGACAGTAGATCCATAATTCTGATAGAACATGAATGTAAATATAATATATAATTGTATGCCTTCACTCGCGTAAAAAATAATATTGCTCTTGAGCGAAATAGTTTCAAGAATAACTTTGAACTTCACTGTTTTATGAAAATGATTTTATATAGATAACTAGCTGTTACCCGCGGCGTCGCTCGCGTGTAATAAGAACTTCCATCAAAATGATACAAAGAATGGGTAGATTTTACTTAGGACTAATATTTTTGTAGCACCCTAGGAGCGAAGCCACTCGGCGTTGCCCGTCAGCCCGTCGGGACATTTTTAATTTCTTTTCACGCGGACATTATTCCATAAAGAAGGGTTTTTTAGTTTTTGGCCGCCATTTAAAAAGATGGCAACAAATCGAACCCAAAAGACCATTCAGCCCGTCTATAGGTTAAAGGAAACCCGTGTACTAAATATCTGTGAAATCGGTTGAAACGCGCGGACTTTGTTGCATAGAGAAGAGTTTCTACATTTCAGGGCGCCATTTTTTAAGATGGCGGCGCATTGGAAAAACCTTTCTTAGTACGCGACTACTACTTATGAGTAACGTTCCTGCAAATTTTCAGCCTTCTAGGGCAAGCGGTTTGGGCTGGGCGTTGATTATCACTCAGTCAGTCAGGACTTTTATTTATATAGATATATACACTCTTGAAAATATGCGTTGAAGCTGCGTTTAATTTTTCAAATTTCAACACACTGAATTTCGCTTGTGTGCAATGCTTTTCAGAGCGTTCAAAAACCTGTTTCGGCTAGTTTTTCGTATTCAATTTTCAACGGTGGGGGATGGAAAGGGGCTTACTGTCCCATTTCCAAGAAAATTGGGCCAAGATCCAGAACAACTTACTAATAAAGAGAGGGACGAAAACGTCAAGCCTTTTGCAACTATACCCCTCCGCGTCTCTTTGGTCATTTTCTTTAACCACTGTTCTGGAAGTCTCCATACCATCGTGTTCCACCATACCGCGACGGACCTTTTGTCTACCAAGAAATAATAATATACAAGTATATTAATTATAAAATTCGAAAAAAGAATCGGTTCTATAGGTAAGCGAGCTTTCATTGTTTTAATTTAAAAAAAAATGGGAATTTGTAAAATTTTAATGTTTATATGGGTGATTACCAGAAAATATATTTCATTCAAATTGTAGCGTCCGTAAATTCTTTAACCCAATGCCAAGAATGTATAATCCGTACAAAAAATTATTCTGAAAGAGGGCAACCTGACCCCCTTTGAGCCTAACCACACCCAACCCTAACTCACCACAAATTTAATAAAGTGGTTGGATTGTCGTCTTCTGCCCCACATTTTATTTTTTGGGATATATTTTAATTCAATTTATTGTCTCAATATTTTGTGCCGTAGCTTTTTGATAATTTCGTCAATGCTACTTTTTACTTAAAAAAGAGAGATTAGGTCAACCTGGGTAACTAACCACTGGTTTCTTTTATTGAGACATACCTCTTGTCCACCTTTTAGGTTTACTTAATCAATCTAATAGATACGATAAGCGAGCCTTGGACAATTCTTTATTGTCCTCGTGGCAATAAAACAGAGGGGTCCAACATAATATACAATCACGTACGTTCTGGATATACTTGCCGGAATACTCGAATATAGTTTGGCATGATAGAACATAATTTTTGGCAGGTTGAATACCAATCTCGAGGTTTACTTCACCACCACATGCTATTGTGGGCCAAGGACGCTCCAAAGATTCGAACTTCTTCGACCGAGACTATTCTGGATTACCTGCAAAAACTCGTCACGTGTTCGATGCCAAGCGCATTGATAAGTCCGGAACTGGACCTCCTGGTAAAAAAATTTCAAACTCACAAATGAACCTCCAGTTGTTATAAGAACTGGATTTTGCTAACACAAGACAAAGTTGTTTAACAGCGACCGCACTTTGTTGTTAAAGTGCAAAATGACGCTATTTGGGTCGAAATGCAACAATTCAGCCACCGTCATCGACTCTACTCTTATTACGTCTGAAATAATTTTTCTCAAGTGATCGTGCAAGTTCCATATCATCGTATTCGGCCGGATTAAAAGTCAAGAGCCAGGTGGGAGAACCAAATTCCCGAATCATCGCTAAAACGCACATAAGATATTTATACCAGTAGTCCTTCGTTCCGCGAATATGACCCAAGAAAGTGGTTAAATTACTCTCAAGTTCATTATCGCCAGAATCAACGCGACTGAGCAAGAATTCCAGGGGTTTTTTAACACGAAGAACGTAGTTCAAACTGCTAGAGGTCACTGCTGGACGTTCACCGGATGAATAGAGTAGTGATCGTACAGATCATTAACTTCTCCCTGAGAAATTTTTCGCAACAAAGCCTCGGGCTGTGTTAAAATTTTGTAGACGTTGCCTGGTGCAAGGCTAGACTGATTTTCATCCTGCTCCTGTATGTTAGAAGCGTTTTAGTCACCTTGGACGTCGTGAGGACCATTCGTTGGTCCTTCTGTTGGAACCGCAGCGGAAGCGCGTGTCACCGCATCAGATCCATCGTTAAGCATCGCAAGTGGATCTGTTACGCTAAGTAATTCAATGAAGTGAGTCAATGAATTTTCATTTCTCTCAATTTCTTGCGTTCCACAAATATATTCCTCGTTCATTAACGAAATATCAATGTCCTTATACAAAGGATTAATTTTTTGCAGCACAGTGAACACTTTCAACACTTTTTCGAGGCAAACAACCTGCTGCCAAACCTTTTTGTCCGCAGTGAGAACGCCATTCACCAAGATATGCAGTAAGTGATTTTTAGGCAACGTCTTAGGAGTCATCTTCAAATTTTTCCTCACGGGTATTGGAAGAAAGATTACTCTTCCCTTTAAAGCTTTAACCGTACCGAACTGCATGTTGGAATTGGTTTTGGTGCCTAACCGCACCACAGTGTGGAACGGCTTCACAAGCTGAATTAAAACTTTCTCAAACATGTTTAAATCAGTGACATCTGGCGGAGGATTGTCAACCGCCAAGTTGTTTAGAAAATATCTATTGGGAGCTTTACCCTTTCCCAAATCCGTAGCGGAGTAACGACATAGAAGCATGTCTTCTTTTCTCGTGTCAGAATTATTCATTATCCAGCCAGCTCTTAAAATCAAATAGGCCTCGTTATCAAAAGCGGTATTGTTTACCAGTTTTTCCACCGCTCTTAGATCAGATTTTTTCAGTAATCTTAAACAGCAGTCGCAGGACGTATCGTGAAATTCGTTGGTATGTAGCATTGCCCGAGCGAATTGATTCTCATAAAGACTCAAGATTTCACTTTCATCGAGACTCGGCCGAGGAGCGTTAACGCTTCCTGTAGGAGCATCGTTTTGTTCCTTATTCAAATTTTTTCCACTTGTGACAAGGATTTTTCTCAATTCCGCCATGAATTTTGTCAGAGACTCTTAATCACCGCGTTTAATTTCAGTTGAAATTTTAGTAAAAGCGTTTAGCAACGCTTTGACGCGATAAATATTATTCAGTATAGTTCTCATTCCCGAATAATGAGGAGCGAGTTCAGCGAAAGAACGCAAATGACTTTGGCACTTTTCGGTATTAGCGCAGTAAGAGGCGTGTCCTAGAAACGGAACTATTTTCACGACTATTTCGTCCCCCAACGTTTGGTTTTGCGCAATATTGTTTTCTTAATTCACAAAGGTCCAAATCTAACTCAAAAATTTTAGTCAAAGATTTTTCATTGGCAGTCGCAACTGTGTTTACGAAAGCTAGTACTTTTGAAATGGCTTGATTTCTAACTTTACAAATATGAGTGCATTCCCAATAAACTGTTTTGGGTTGTGTTTCAATGAACCCACCTTCATTGATCACTAAATTTGCTTTGGGGTTATTCTCCTCATTCTCAACAAGATTGAAGAGATTTGTAACAACCCCTGGAGAGCGTTGGATGTACGATATTGTTTAGAAGTGTTCAACTTTGGGTAAACGGTTCTCTTTTTTGTACTTTATTATTATTTTTTTAATTAGTTGCAATTAGAGCCAATTAATAAGAACAACTCACTCTTGGTGCTGTGAGTAAACTTCAAGCACGGAGATCAATTTTAAGAAATAATACAACTCCGTGGTTCCAAGACTAACAGCATAACACTTTTTATCCTGTCCTCTACTCTCTCATGAGTCATGACTAGTTAACTGCAAACACCGGGCCTTTTTCTATAGAGTAATTGCAGTACTGCCAATGCAAACGCCATACCCTTATATCTCTTAGCTCAGTGTTACACGCCTACAGGAAGCCTACAGTATCCTCTCTTGCAGATGCGCGTCCAGAGTCTACACCTCTCTCTAGCACCATGATCTATAAAAAGTCTAGTCCCCAAACTATATATCCTTTTCATAAATGGAGGATTCATACCATTTACACCAGGAGGCCAGGCTACATGGAAGACAAAACCCCTTTATTTTGCTCCAGGCAGCTTGTCCTTCTCTGGTGTAAATGGTATTACTCTTCCATGTTTGTAATAATTTTTAGACCAAATGAATGGCTAAGCAAACAAGCAGATAGTCTAAATTCATTAGAGATAGTTAATATCCTATTTATATAATTGGAAAAGCAGAAAAGAAGGAGGAAGAAACGCCTCAGGGCGTTGGTATGGCCCCCAAGATGTCGTCATCCAAATGGAGGATGACGAGGAGACTGTCGGCAAGGAGACCGTTTAATTTTTATTTTGTAAGTAAAATAAATAATTAAAGTTCTTGGAAATAATAGGAAATCCATCATGAACGTCATGCGTAAATTCCAAGCTATGTGTTTTTTACTATCGTTAAAATTGTATTTAAAATAAAAATTAATTTACTTGGTTCGATTCCGTGTGGTGGCACTGAATTTAAAACTGGGAACCCAATAAAGCGCAATAACTTTTACCTTTAATTTAGAATTTGAATTTAAATTATGCAAATGTAAAATGTTATTATATGAAAGAATCTATACAGTTCTGTTTGCCATAATTTCCCTTGAAAAGAAATCGCCATCGTTTCGGCAGAGGATGTTTCATTATTAAGGTGTAAAATTTACCTCTACATCTTTTTAATATGTCCCAGCTGTTACAGATAAAAAATAGCAATTGATTGATCTACCAGTTAGATTAATAATTAACTTGTTTATAATTTATTTGAACCTACCTACAGTAATCGTAATCTCTGGCTCTTACCCCAAATAACCGAAGTTGATGTTGCCTATCCTATAACAATATCAACATAACGCTATTTTGACCGAGGCTTAGCAAAATTGCTTAAACTGTCAGCGTTATAAAAAAAACGTGAGAATGTGATCCCTGAAAAAAACCAAGACCCAATGTTGAGCATTAAATATTGATTAAAACATCCCATGTTTTGATGTTCCGAAAACTATCGTTTATGCTAACGGAGAATTTTCCCTCCCAAACTGATGCAAATATTTTATTTTGAAATAAAAGAAAAGTACTTGGAGCATTCTAGGAAATTATTTACTTTATTTGATTTACTCACAATAGTCTATTTAGTTAGAAGCCATTGTTTGTTGGTTGGCTCACGTAAAAAGTGGCATCGTATCAAACTGAGCTTCATCCATCAAGCGTTACATTCATATAACGACAATTAGTAAAACTTGTTAAAAGCGTGTTAATTATAGCCCTTTGAGTTAAAATTATAATAAATGAGGACTATTAGTTAACGAAATAAGGTGTGCAGACTGAGATCATGCGTCAAAAGGAAGACAAGGCATTCGTCGTGGCTCTGAATCGAATGGCCATTGGAAAAATGGAAATCGATGACGAATTACTAATACAGAAAGAGCAGGTGAATGTAAAAGGCGATCCTCTTCTCGACGCCTTACACCTGTATGCTACGAACCAAGGTGCGGCATATTTCAACGAGCTGCGTCTCAATCAGTACCGAATTCTGTGATTCTTTGGCTTTCGATACCGTCAAAGGAGACTTTAAAGGGGGTGTGCGAAAAAAATTCTGGACAAAGCAAAACAACTGAAGGTCAGTTCGACTTATGGCGTGAGCGAAAATATTCGCCTGCAAATTAGGGCTCTCTACATGATTACCAACAACATAGCCATTGAAGATGGAATTGTTAATTCGGCAACTGGAAGAATCCGTCAAATTAACTACGGAGTGCGTCCCGACGGCGCTCGTGTGCCTATCAGAGTCTGGATTTCTTTTGATCACGAAAGAGTGGGAAAAGACATTAGATCAAAAAGTACCAGTTTGATTACCCTTTTTAGGACCGAACCAACTTGGACACCCCTCGAGAAAACAGTGAAATCGCTCACCCTTCGCCACTCGAATAAAAATGTTTCGGTTTGCAGGAAGCAATTTCCACTGCAAGTGGCTGAAGCCATAACTATTCATAATAGTCAGGGGGATACCTACAAATGTGTGGTGGTTCACATTAACAAGAATAGGAAAATGCAACGGTCAATGTTATTTGTCGCTTGCAGTCAAGGAACTTCCGCTCAGGGGCTTTACATTGACGGAAATGTTGTAGCTACTGAACCTTCAAAGGACGATGACGTCGTTAAAATGGAAATGGAGAGAATGAAAAGAGAAGCGCAACTCTTTGTGCCAACATGGCTTTCAGAATCAGTTTTCTTCTTCCATAAGAGGCCATTTGCAGACGTGATGATTTCATTGTCAGCTGACTTGCTTTTTATCGTCGAAATAAGAGCGAAAGAGCAAGATGATTTAAGTATATCTAATTTTAAGAATTTTGGGGGAATATTCTTACCGGGTGACGCCCCCGAAAGACGGTCGAGCAGATCGGAGTGAGTCTACCCATTCAACCGAATACCATTGGATCGAATCCCATTCGTCCGAAAATTTCTAGCCAGTATTTTAAAATCTAGCCCAATGGCGGTTTTCTACTAAAAGGGAATATTTTCCCATTCAATCGAATCCCATTGGAACGAATTCCCTTCAACCGAAAGTTCCAAGCTAGTATATTAGTTTATTTGATTTCGAAGTGGTCTGCGTCCCACCGTGGTCTAGTGGTAAAGCTTCAGATCGTCACGCACAAAATTTTCGTTCGAATCTCCATCAGGAAGGTGAGTTTACTAAAATCGAATTATAAGTTTAATTCTAAATAATCGATAATAATCGAACTTAATTTCCTTGCAGGTGCTGAATGTAGAAGGCGAATTTATAATTTAGCAGTATTATGGATTTCACAACGAGAAATATAGCATTGTTAGGTTGAGTTACAAATTGGATGTTATAGCTGGGGTATTTTATTTTGGTTTTTACCTCTCCGAGTGACGTATGTCACGGAGAGGTGCTAATTTCGACGTCTCTGTGTGTCTGTCTGTCTGTTTTTACACCCACGTGACCGCCTTCGCAGTTTGCAAATCGGAGCAAACGTGTTCTCAATTTCCGGAAATTTCGAAAATTGCATTACACTTACAGGCTATTACTCCATTGCCTGTCTAACATCACCAGCCTCTGGTCTTTGTCCATCCCACATGGACACCAGTCTGTACACACTGGCTTCTAATCACAATCATCTGCTGCTCTTTGTCCATCCCACATGGACACCAGTCTGTACACACTGGCTTCTAATCACAATCATCTGCTGCTCTTTGTCCATCCCACATGGACACCAGTCTGTACACACTGGCATCTAATCAACAACCTCTTGTGGTCTTTGTACATCCCACATTTACACCAGTCTGTACACACTGGCTTCTAATCACCACCATCTTCTGGTCCTTGTCCATCCCACATGGACACCAGTCTGTACACCTGGCTTCTAATGAGATCCCCACCATCTTCTAGTCTTTGTCCATCCCACATGGACACCAGTCTGCATACCTGGCTTCTACTCCATTATCATCGTTAAGGTTAAGACATACGCGGCGATCGGCCAGGGTTACGAGAAACGTCCGGCCTCCCTAAGGTGGGGCTTCCACCAAAGGTTCACGCAATTGCGCTGTTCTTATCCATAGCTGCGATTCGAAACCCTTATATACTACCTATTTTAGTAAGGCGAAGCAACCGGCGTATGCTTCATTTCAAACGCCAATATTAGTCAAGTCTCTCAAGAATGTTTAATTGTTCTTTTTTAAAACGATGTAACGTTCAATAAGGCGAATAACTAACGAAGAAAATATTAAATATTAATTATATTTATTTTAATATTTAAGATAATCTTGTTTCTCAATTCAAAATTAATACGGAAAGAGTTAAAAAGCAGCCTATGTTTTTGTCTGTGTGTGTCCGTCCGTTGTTACAGTAGAGCGCTGCGTTAGAAGTTCGTTTTGTTTTGATGTGTAAAGAAATCCTACAGAACCATAATATCCCCTTTATCCTTAATATAAAGTGAATATGTGGAAATATTTTTCGTAATTATGATGCATTTAGTACTTTTGTAGCTTTAAGGCTCTATTTCATTTTGATATTCCAAAGATTTTTTAAATATTATTATTTCAAATGGATGTTTATATATTACTTAAGCTATGCTAGATCTGTTTATAGCATAATCCTTTCTAAAGTGAATACAAGCACAACGCTACTATGTTGGTCAAATGAACTTTTATTTGTCAATAGGCCTAGTGAACCAAAAAGTAAACGCTTGGTTTTCGTTTCTGTAATGCAGAGACATTAGCGGTTCAGAGTGAGCCGAAAGTTAAATACACTTTTAAATAATTAGGCTTAGATCTGGGCCGCGTTCAGCAGAGCCCAGCGCTGTGAACAGTGTCCTACATAACGGGAATTTGTTTATGAATTATGACGTCATGGTGCTCAGCGCTGAGCTAGCGCGGTCTTCAAAGAAAATAGTCGGCTGTTTGGATAACGTGACGTAAAACGCGTAGTTCTCAGCTTGGCGAAAAAACCATGGAGGAATTAATACAAATAGCTTGATGATTCTGATGGGACTATAGCTATTTAATTGGCGTGAAATCAGTTGATCACGCGAGAATTTTAAGAGATATGTTAGTTACTAATTTTTACCTCTCCGTGTGACGTAGTCCAGGAGAGGTTCTGTAACGGCCGTGTCTGTCTGTGTGTCTGTGTGTCTGTCTGTCTGTGTGTGTGTGTCTGTCTGTCTGTGTGTGTGTCTGTCTGTCCGTTGTTACACCCACGTGACCGCGTTCGCAGTTTGCGTATCGGAGCAAACGTGTTCGCCATTTCCGAACTGCTTTCACAGTCACGGAAATGGCTCCTCTACTTGAGTTCTCACACCACCAATCTTCTGGTCTTTGTCCATACCACACGGACACTAGTCTGTTCTTACTGGCTGCTAATCACCACCATCTTCTGGTCTTCGTCCATTCCACGTGGACACCAGTCTGTACATACTGGCTTCTAATCACCACCATCTTCTGTTCTTTGTCAATCCCACATTGACACCCGTCTGCACTTACACTGCCTTCTAACACCACCATCCACTGGTCTTCCGTCTATTCCACATAGACACCAATCTGTATCATTGGCTTCTACTCCATTATCATCGTTTGGT
This sequence comes from Phalangium opilio, assembly GCF_054372755.1. Lineage (NCBI taxonomy): Eukaryota > Metazoa > Arthropoda > Arachnida > Opiliones > Phalangiidae > Phalangium > Phalangium opilio. The sequence goes on from NW_028324204.1 coordinate 5,188,913, forward strand.
TTTAGGATATACGCGGCGATCAGCTAGGGTTACGAGAAACGTCTAGCCTCCCTAAGGTAGGATCGCTACCAAAGGTTTTCGCATTTGCGGTTTTTCCTTACTATTATAATGGAAACGAATCGTATATATACCCCAAAATTTGAAGAAAGCGGGAAGAGGGGTACCCTTCACTTTAAACGTCAATATTAGCAAAGTTTGAGAAGATAATAAGTATAACTTTATTTTAAACGATTTAACTATTATTAATGTTAATTATTGAAGATTAAAATAATTAAAAATAATTATATTTATTTAAATATTAAAGATAAACCTCTCGTGCAAAGAGAGAGATTATCATTGCCTCCTATATCTACCAAGGCCCGTGCATGCGATATATTTCCTTCATTGCCTCCTATATCTATCAAGGCCCGTGCATTGTGATATATTTCATTCATTGCATAAACATAAGCGAGATTGTTTTGGGAAAAAAATACTGCTTCCACTAATGCGTTTATACTCCTTGTTACTGTTGTATAGAGTAATCATGATAAAAGCTTAAAAAATTACGAGAGGACAGACCTTTTTTATCCTCATTCAAAAATATTTTTTGGTGCTAAGACTGCTTTAAAAAATCCAAACGGTTAGGCATTGGTAAAAAAGACAAATGATATTTTTCAAATCTTATGAGATAACGCCCACCTAGTTGAAAATTGCCGTTTTTTATCCGCGGGAGCCATTCCTTATGAGAATTTCGATGCTAGTAGGTTGTCAATTAAACTACCGGTATATTATTGTTGTTGGAAATTGGATATTAAGTCAAATTAAGTGGTTGTAAAGAGCCAGCAGGTTTTTGCCACTTCTTTTTCTGAGTATTTGATTTTTATATGTAAAATGGAGGAAGATAATGTTGAGAGTAAGGATGAAATGCGGAAGCGCAAAGCGCGGGAAAGGATGAGGGCAAAAGGTCGACGTTTTCATTGGATACTTAAGGTTATATAATCTTCTCGACACGGAGAGGTAATATTTTGGTTTTCCCGACTTGTAATTATAAAAGTTGTTATCTATCTCTATAAATATGTTATCATACAATTTTTGTTAAGCCTTGGTACCTTGCACGCTTTATTGCGCTAGCGTCATTTATAAAACGCGGATGACCGGAGAAAAGCTATGACGACAGAGCTCTCCGGTAAACATTTCCAAAATCCGCTGTCTTTTTTGGTGAGCTCTGCTGAACGCAGCCCAGACCAGTGAAAGGTCTGATCGTAATCGGATTAGAGCTTCGTGTTTTCATGCTTTTTATGATGCGCATTTACTTTCAGTGTGTGTAGCCACAAATAAGCTTTGGTGTTATGTAACGTTAACAGTCATGCTGACAAAACTAAGAAAATCGTTGAGGTGAAACGAGAGGATAGTGTTTACATGGCAACCCTGTTGTGAATATGGCTTTGAACATAGAGGGCATACAGTTGAGGAGTAGAAAATTGGGCTAATATCCCTCCAAAGTTTTATCTCTTCATTTCCCGTTTTTCCCCCATCGGATGATTTTAATGTGTACAAGTATATCATTATTGGATGTAAAATGTCGTCTGATTTACAGTATATTTGCTATGCTTTGTATACTGCTTTAATATTTCATAAATTTTAACTTAAGAAACATTTCCATATCTGTGTAAATAAGTTTGTAAGTAGTCGTCTTGACTCGGAGAGGTAATATTTTGGTTTTCCCAACTTGTTTCAGGTTAAGTAGGGTAAAGTTAGTTTAGTAATATTTTATAAATCATTTAACAATGTTACGCCTTTTCCAAAATATTAATGTTTAGCTTCATTGACTTCTCTAATAATATGCCTTTTCCAAAACATTACTGTTATGGTAGGTTAGGTTTGGTTAAGTTAGTAATATTTTATAAATCATTTATCAATGTTACGCCTTTTCCAAAATATTAATGTTTAGCTTCAATGACTTCTCAAATAATGTGCTGTTTCGAAAACATTACTGTTATGTTTGGTATGGTTTGGTTAGGAGGACGTCTCTTCCTCTTTGGAGCGGTTATACACTTCAAGTAAGTGTATCCCTTATGGAATGAAAACAAAAATAAATAAAACCATCAATTTCTACTCTATTTGAGTCTTTTTGGGTATTCTGAGAGAGCGGTAGTTCTCTTAGATATGACTTCATACTGCTCTTAATGTATAAGGAGGGTTTTTTGTTTGGATGTAGTTTTTTATTGTAATGCATGAACTGTTTTGAAAAATTTCCACAGAACTACAATTCTGGCCCACAATATGTGGTTAAAATTTCAAAGAGATCCATTAATTAGTTAATTTTATAAAAAATAAAGTTGCTAAGGGTGGTTTTCATTTCCATAAAATATTCACACCTTTTGTTGAAAAACAGGAATTTTTCCCATAGGAATAACATGGGAAATTTTCTGAAAAAAACGATCCGGTTGCTCCGATGTTAGAAAAACTATACGTTTGTTAGACTTGAAAACGCTTTTAAATGGAAAGTACAACACCTAACATTCCGCTAAGCAATTTTCTTTGACTATAATTAAGTCTAAGTATGTTTAAATTTAAATTTTCAAAACCATTCCAATCTGCGATATTTAAGCAGTGTAAAGACAGTTTATGATGTTAGCACTTTTAAACCTAGTTGGTTCATATTTCGTGGTGGTTGAAAAACAAGCGGACCTAGCTTTGTGTGAGCTAACAAGTTAAGTTGGAAAAGGTCCCCCACACTAATAAATTATGTAACCAATTGCCTTTGGTACTTGTGTGTACTTGTAGGTACTTGTGGGTGCTTGTAGGTACTTGTGGATGCTTGTAGGTAATTGTGGATGCTTGTAGGTAATTGTGGATGCTTGTAGGTACTTGTGGATGCTTGTTGGTACTTGTGGGTGCTTGTAGGTACTTGTGGGTGCTTGTAGGTACTTGTGGGTGCTTGTAGGTACTTGTGGGTGCTTGTAGGTACTTGTGGGTGCTTGTAGGTACTTGTGGGTGCTTGTAGGTACTTGTGGGTGCTTGTAGGTACTTGTGGGTGCTTGTAGGTACTTGTGGGTGCTTGTAGGTACTTGTGGGTGCTTGTAGGTACTTGTGGGTTCTTGTAGGAACTTGAGGGTGCTTGTGGGTTCTTTTTGGTACTTGTGGGTGCTTGTAGGTACTTGTAGGTACTTGTGGGTGCTTGTGGGTGCTTGTGGGTACTTGTGGGTGCTTGTAGGTACTTGTGGATGCTTGTAGGCACTTGTGGATGCTTGTAGGCACTTGTGGATGCTTGTTGGTACTTGTGGGTGCTTGTAGGTACTTGTGGGTGCTTGTAGGTACTTGTGGGTGCTTGTAGGTACTATTGGGTACTTGTAGGTACTTGTGGGTGCTTGTGGGTACTTGTGGGTGCTTGTGGGTACTTGTAGGTACTTGTGGGTGCTTGTAGGTACTTGGGGGTAGTTATGGGTGCTTGTGGGTACTTGTGGGTGCTTGTAGGTTCTTGTGGGTTCTTGTAGGAACTTGAGGGTGCTTGTGGGTTCTTTTTGGTACTTGTGGGTGCTTGTAGGTACTTGTGGGTGCTTGTGGGTGCTTGTGGGTACTTGTGGGTGCTTGTAGGTACTTGTGGATGCTTGTAGGCACTTGTGGATGCTTGTAGGCACTTGTGGATGCTTGTTGGTACTTGTGGATGCTTGTTGGTACTTGTGGGTGCTTGTAGGTACTTCAGGGGTGCTTGTAGGTACTATTGGGTACTTGTAGGTACTATTGGGTACTTGTAGGTACTTGTGGGTGCTTGTGGGTGCTTGTGGGTACTTGTGGGTGCTTGTGGGTACTTGTAGGTACTTGTGGGTGCTTGTAGGTACTTGGGGGTAGTTATGGGTGCTTGTGGGTACTTGTGGGTGCTTGTAGGTTCTTGTGGGTGCTTGTAGGTACTTGTGGGTGCTTGTGGGTGCTTGTGGGTACTTGTGGGTGCTTGTAGGTACTTGTGGATGCTTGTAGGCACTTGTGGATGCTTGTAGGCACTTGTGGATGCTTGTAGGCACTTGTGGATGCTTGTAGGTACTTGTGGGTGCTTGTAGGTACTTGTGGGTGCTTGTAGGTACTTGTGGGTGCTTGTAGGTACTTGTGGGTGCTTGTGGGTGCTTGTGGGTGCTTGTGGGTGCTTGTGGGTGCTTGTGGGTGCTTGTGGGTACTTGTAGGTACTTGTGGGTGCTTGTAGGTACTTGGGGGTAGTTATGGGTGCTTGTGGGTACTTGTGGGTGCTTGTAGGTTCTTGTGGGTGCTTGTAGGTACTTGTGGGTGCTTGTAGGTGCTTGTGGGTCCTTGTAGGTACTTGTGGGTGCTTGTAGGTACTTGTGGGTACTTTTGGGTGCTTATGGGTACTTGTGGTTGCAGGGGCGTGCCAACCTTTATACGGGAGCGGGGGCAAAATCCCACACTGGTAGGGAAAGTTGTGCAAAAAATTGTGCACTTGTGTAAACAATTTTGAGCCACCTTAACCTCTTTCCAAACTCATACAAGAGCAAAAATTATTTTGCAGTACTTCAATGTTGTTCCAAATGATCTAAGGCTATACAATATCTCGCATGCACTATAAGTTACGAAGAGGTGCGCATGAACGTGAGAATTAATGCCTGACCAATTCAATACTCGTGGGATATAGTGGCTACGATTCTATAAAGTGCCATTTCTATAGTTGAGCATACATTTTTCTCTTCTCGTACATCGTAGAAAATAGTAAAAATGCAAAGAAAATATGTCTTCTGCCTACCTATTCTTTCCAAATATGATAATACAATAATTTGAAGCGCTATCGGCTATACACCCTTTCTCTCTTGAAGCTGGCAGTTAATCAGCTCTATGATTAGCCACGTACGGTTATATGCGAAATAATTGCAACACTATACTGTATACAAAACCGTGGTTGCTATAGCTATTATGTCTATACAGTATGTGTAAACAAAAACTGGTGGAAGTCAGGTACGATATATTCTCGAGACTATCAAACAATGCTAAATTCTTCATTTCCAGGACTAGTTCAAAAATGATTCTACATTTTTACAATCTCTTAGGATATGTTTCACAATTCTTTTTACAACCTGAGCTTTATACTGAACTTCAAAAACGTCCTCGAGCGACGATTATTGAACTATCAAAGCTGGCACTTTTACCAATCCCTTTTACGATTGCAATATATATTTATAGAATTACGTGCACTGTCTAATCGCATGCATCACACTTAATAACTGGGACTCCATTGGTTATTACATAACTACGCGGAGTAAAAATTGAAGAACTCCAAATATATTTATAAATATTACGAACATGTTAATGATTAAGACCTGTATTTTCTTAATCACTTCCAAAAACTGACTTCCTCTCACAACAATTGTACACTGGGTAATGAAAATTTCACCTTCAATGAAATTTTTTACTATTTAGACTCAGTCACCAGAGCGGGGGCGGTGCCCCCGCTGTAAAATTATAGCGGGGGCCTTTGCCCCCGCTGCCCCCGTGGTTGGCACGCCCCTGTGTGGTTGCTTGTGGGTACTTGTGGTTGCTTGTAGGTACTTGAGGACGTAAAATGAGTCCGGGCTATTCCGCCTCTCCTCAGTCGGAAAAAACGTAGTTTTCGCAATTCGCGTAGCGTTTACGTGAGTTTTCTGGTCCGTGACCAAATAAGCATTTTTTAAACTGGACATTAGGCCAGCGACTTATTCCCCACGCTGGCGCGAGTTGCTTTGCGTTGTCAAGTGCGTGATGGAGTCGGCTATGCCTGGAGTCCCAGCCTTGAAGGATAGAGGAATGGAGTGTAAACCCCCATATCTATAGCGTTGCCTGTGTACCCCCACCTACGGTACCATAGTCCTCCCTGCATCCTCAGCGGTTAGGTAGGGTCGTACTGGACGAAATTGTAAAGGGCGCTCCCTCTATCTTCAAAATAGAAGCTAGTTCTCATAAAAATAAACTGGCGCTACTCGGCAGCACTTAGCAATCGCCTACCGAAGCGTAGGGGCGTGCGCGAGATACATTGGGAGAAATACGGCGCCGCAGGTCGCCCATCATCACTTCCAATCCATCTCAACACCCTTATCCCTGTCCCAGCCCCCGCGACTTCCAACCACTAGCATAGCCCACTCGATCACGCTCTCTTTTCCCCGGCTACATATTTTGAAGATGGCACTTTTTAGGCGTATTAACAATCTCTGATCATCTTTGTGAACTTTTAGGGTAGCCCTGACTATATTTTGTTTAAGGTTTTAAGCTTAATATCAAACAGACGTTAGTTTATGCTACAAAAAAGTTTGAAATTGACTATCTCGGATCGTCTTTGTGAAGTTTTAAGGATATCCGAATTTCATATCGGGCTTATGACAATTTTGAGCTAAATGTTAAACGGACATAAATCAGCATTTTTAAAAATTTTGTAAAATGGTCAATTTGGTCCTATTTCTGGAATTTTTAAGGGGGCGCCTCGCGTTTTAATAAATGATTGTAAAAAATTGTATTATGTTAATTACAATAAGAATACAAACTTTTATTGGTTTACGTTTTTTTTTGAAGTATCATTATAAATAAATGTCTGATTGAGCTAAAGTTATGGTCCCTTTTATATATGTTTCTGCTTAGTGCAGATTTTCAAATGTAAAACAGTTTCTTAACATTCTTAATTGAAATGAAGACTGAAGGAACAGATATTAATCAAAAATGTCTTGATTAGAATCAATACCTAAAAAGTATCGATAAGACTGAGGTTATCACTTGTCTGAAGGTTCAGATATTAGTTTTTCTTTTTAATTGAAACATAAATGCATGCTTAAGAAAAAAACAACGTTCCATTACCGTTTTCCGTTGAAATAAATTATTTTACTGGTAATCAATTTAAAAAATTTACTTATCTCGGCTTTTCGACCACAATTCCATTCCCCGAAAACATTTTATCATTACATTAATTACTTTTGGGAGTATTGTGTCAAAATAACCTATAAAACAAAAAAAAAACTGTAATAGCGGTCTGTTTAGCCATGACAACAACCTTTTAAAAGTTACAAGGACTATATAACCCTTTCGAGACTAACAGGACCTGAGAAAACTATAGCTTAACCTGCTACTAGTACGACCAGGGAGAATTGATGTAAACTGGACTTGAAATTTCATCATGTGCGACCTGCGGCCCTGAAACTCTCCCATAGTCCCAGTGTGTGAAGAACATAATTTTTTCGCTGTTATCTGCCAAAATCAATCTTTCTAGGTAGTGCCGCCTCCTCACTTGAATTTTTCATGATATATTAAGGTTTGAACGAACAAAATTCTAGATTACTATTTTCACTACCATGCTAACTTGAAGCAAATTTTCCTTTTTTTGCTGCTCATTACCGGTGCTATTCCCTTGACTTTCTGTTCGTTATAACTACTATCATGAGTTTATTAATTTCAAACCAAAATATAAAAAAATGGATTCTTTTTCCTTTTCCCCAGTAGCACAAGCCTTCCGCATAACAGTCGGTTAAAAGTCGAATAGTCGGTTTACGGTCCAGTCAGCTGTACCATGCTTATTCCGATACTTTTCCGACTCATGAAGCCGACTACTTTTAGTTGGCAATGCCGACATCTATCTGACAGTAGGAACAGAGATGGTTTAAAGTAGGCTTGCCTACCGTCTAAAGAATTCCAACACATTTTTTGCCAATTGATTACCAACTCCCTCGCGCTAGTCGTTATTGTGATGTTTAAGACGAGTAAAATTAAAAGCAAAGTTATGCTTAGGCCGTTTAGTAACCGACATTTATCCGACTGTTGGAACTGTGGTGGTTTGAAGTAGGCTTGCCTACCGTCCTAAACATGTAACCCATTTTTGCCAATTGATTACCAACTCCTTCCCGCTAGTCGGTATGGTCACGTTTTAAAAGAGTAAAATGAAAAACGAAGTTGTTGTATAGGCCTTCTTTTTCCGTGGGACGGTTTTTTTTGACTTTTACTATTCTGCATATGCCACCAAATTGTTTTTGTTATATATTTAACTTATACTATATTTCGACCCACAAGCAGAAGTTGATAATACTATATTTTTGGTAAAAATAGAATCATAACGTTACAAAAAAACTGCAAAGCAAGAAAACACATCTGATTTTCTAGTTTGAATTTTCCCTCCTGTAATTTCTCGGGTCAGGTGACACGCCTCTGTTCTATTGGCGTAACTAAGATAACGCCATGCACGTCATCATCGAAGAGGGTGCTGCTAGTGCGAAAGCAAGTTAGCCTTTCCAGTATCTCTGACGCGGCTGGGTCGTCAGAATGTTTAAACGAGATTTTTGTGGTCGAAAATGATTAGTTCTAGGCTTGCTAACTTTCAATTTCATCGCTAAGGTTCTTTGTCACACTATATAAACTAGAAACGTCTTCGTTTGTCACGTAAGGTTTGAATTTTGTTATTGAATTATCAATTTATCTACCTTTTAGAGCCAGTTTTATGCATAAGCCTTTGCTTTTTTACCTAGCTTCTCATCTGCTGGGAACCACACCCCTATAAAGTGAAACCAAAACTTAAACGTTTATGTATACCTTCAGTTTATTTGTTTGAATATAAAAGAAGCAAGTGCTTTGGGGCGCTTGGAAATCAAAAACCTTAAATATTAAAGATTTTTGGTTGTGAAAATAATACTGAATTCCAAAATAGATCTCAATTTTTTTTAGTTACAGAATTTTTTTGCGGTTTCAAACATTTTAAGAGAAAAATGTGTGAAATAATACCCTTTAGAATTGTATGTTTTTCTTTTTCCTTAAAACAAATCTGTAAGTGTATATCAGGGTTGCCACAGTACCTGGATATCCTGGAAAAGTCAGGGAATTTAAAAATGGGCCAAAAGGTCAGGGAAAAGTCGGGAAATTTTAAAAATTTTAGCAAATTCTGGGAACTTGATTTTAGTGGGTAAAAGTATTTATTGAAAGAGTAATGAAAGTTTCTCCTTATCCTCTCTTAACACAGAAAACTCCATAAGCAATCCTTAAAAATGTCTAGAATTGTTTTGCTAAAGTAAATGCCTTCAAAAAAGCTCTTAAGACTGTTATTTATAGTTAAAATGATTCTTATTCATTTTGGTGCCACAAATACATTGGAAAACTTAATGTAGAGAGTTTATTTAATTGTAAGCACTTAAAACGTGCTGTAAAAATTTACCCTACCGCCCTAAAAGGTCTGGGAAAATCTGAGAAAAAGGTCAGGGAAAACCTGGAAAAGTCCGGGAATTTTGTTCTGAAAATTCCGTGGCAACCCTGTATATTTTTCATTAAGATTTTTGTAATTTAAGAGATAGTAACTGGCCACATAACTGGCCACATCGAAGATATTAACAATGAATATAAATAAATGCTTTAATTGATTTAAATATTATACTCGCCCTGAAAATTTTTACTTTTGGTTAAAACCAATTAGCTAGGCAGCTAATAGTTTCATTCGACTAGTCGTGTAATATCAAATACATTGTTTAATATTTGAAATTGTTATAATTGACGCTCAACCTGTATGTTACTTGAAATAACCAAAGTACAAATTCTGAAGTGATTTTCATTGAAAATGTATTAAAGAAATTTCAATACTTGGTATCAGTATCCTTTACTATAAGCGAATGAAGCCTCGAGTTAAGGCTTGATCGTCCCAAAACCGTCGGGCCTCGAGTTAAGGTTTGATCGTCGCAAAAGCGTCGGACCTCTTGCTGACAGGCGGTTAAGTCGTCTCTCAAACGTGTTGGATGAGGGTCGTATTTCTTTCGTGTCGTAACAGTCGGTGAACCAGTGGGCCGTCGTCCCACCGGGCGGACATTTCATTTCTCAAACCCTTACTCTACCTGCCCTTTACCGACGATTTACCGTTCCTATACTAAAAAGCTGCGAAATCGTCGGATTGAGCGCGGCTTTAGGTAGGCATAATGACGCCGACATATAGTCGGCCAACAGTCGTTTTATAGTAGCCTCAAAACAGTAGGAAAACCGGCGGACCGTCGTCCATCCGGGCGGACATTTCGACTCTCAAACCCTTACTCTACTAGCCCTTTACCGACGATTTACCGTTCCTATACTAAAAAGCCGCGAAATCGTCGGATTGAGCGCGGCTTTAGGTAGGCATAATGTCGCCGACATATAGTCGGCCAACAGTCGTTTTATAGTAGCCTCAAAACAGTAGGAAAACCGGCGGGCCATCGTCCCTCCAGGCGGACATTTCGACTTTCAAACCATTACTCTCCCGACTTATTAGTGACTTTTTACCAACTCGTCGGTAACACACAAAGCCGACCATGTAGGCCCTACGTCGGCAGTGCTAGCACAATTGTGCTACTTAGAATTTACAAATGTATATAACGTTGTGCCGTGCCATATCAAATTGTCTCTAACCTTTGTTAGAAACTAGAGAGAGAAATTGGGCAGTATTACTGATCATGCCCTGAACTATGAGAAAGAACAATACGACGGTTGACTAAAGTACACTTGATATTACATCATTTTGCAAAACCGCGAGTAAAAACCTAACTGTCCCTATTGAATTTGGCGCCATTGGTTTTAGAATAATTAAAATGTTCCACTGCGAAGCGTGCCAGTCAGGAATGGGGATGTAACGTCCTTAGGAACCTTTTACAACGCAAAACCATGCACGTACTCTCCCTAAAGTAATTAATGTAATGATAAAATGTTTTCGGGGAATGGAATTGTGGTCGAAAAGCCGAGATAAGTAAATTTTTGAAATTGATTACCAGTAAAATAATTTATTTCAACGGAAAACGGTAATGGATCGTTGTTTTTTTCCTAAGCATGCATTTATGTTTCAATTAAAAAGAAAAACTAATATCTGAACCTTCAGACAAGTGATAACCTCAGTCTTATCGATACTTTTTAGGTCTTGATTCTAATCAAGACATTTTTGATTAATGCAATATTGGGTTAATTTGAATAGGAGAACTGGGAATTGTGTTGAATGAGGTTTGGGTAAATGGGAATTGGGTGAAATGGGGGGGTGACCTTAATTAGTACCCAAAAAGTTATAAGTGCGATATGACCTTTAGTTTTTCATTTATTTACGTACAAAATATAAAAACATTAATTGGCTAAAACATTTTTATAAGAAGATAACTACAGAGGCTTTTTAGACCAAAATACAGGAAAAATTTACCGCCAAATTCGGCTACATTTCGGTCGTATGGGATTCGGTCGAATGGGCCAGGAGCATATGGATCGACGATTTACGGAAAAAGTAACGTGACGGAACAGTCTTTAGATTGTAAAGTCACTCATGGTAGGCTTCCAAATGGTCAGCTATCGCCCATACATATTGAACGAATTTGGCTTGATTGTAAATTGCAAAGCCAAAACATTGTAGTGGTGTTGTTTTACAAATCGCCTCAAGCCAGTTTACAACTGGTGTTGGACGATTTGACTTTGATTTTTTATAAAAAATAGGATCCAGCTATACCCACTATGGTTGTCGGTGATTTTAATGTTTTTTTTTACAGAGGAAACAGGCAATGACTAAGTTCTTTTTGCCATGGCAAATTGAACTTATACCAGGGTTAAAGAGCAAGGTTTCAATCAATAAAGGGACTCAGCTTGACTTGGCCTTTGGAAACACATTGCTGATCCAGAGATATAGGGCTGATTATAGAAAATCTACCTATTCATCTCACAAATCGATTTGCATTTTTAAGAAGGCTTAATAAAGCCTTAGACAATTCCGGGGAAAGATATAAGTGAACCATATGTGACATAGGTCGAGATCACTCAGAGGGAGATAACATTTCGATTTGAATAAATCCTTTTATTTCAACTGAATTTATTCGAATTGAACATGTTATCTTGGCCTTTTGAGAGTGCGTAATAATCACTCAGAGGATGATAACATTTCGATTTGAATAAATAATTAATCTGTATTTATTCATATCGCCTATGTATTCTTGGCCTTTGGAGAGTGGGTAATAATCACTCAGAGGGAGATAACATTTCGATTTGAATAAATCCTTAAACTGAATTTATTCATATTGCCTATGTTTTCTTGGCCTTTGGAGAGTGCATAATAATCACTCAGAGGGAGATAACATTTCGATTTGAATAAATCCTTAAACTGAAATTATTCTTATCGCCTATGTTTTCTTGGCCTTTGGAGAGTGCATAATTATCACTCAGAGGGAGATATTATTTCGATTTTATTTAATACTTAAACTGAATTTTTTCATATCGCCTATGTTTTCTTGGCCTTAGAGGAGTGGAATACCATATATCATACCTTGAAAGGTCCATATGGTTCCATATTTAATGAAAAACTTTCGACATATTAATGCTTTTTACAAAGCCCTTACTAGTAGTAAAAATACCTGTACCGCCTCGTGTACCACACCTGAAAATAGTACCCTTCCCAGAGGATGAGCGTGCGTCGTATTTTTGTTTTCAGCAAATACTTTTATGGTTGGGGTTTTTAAGTTCACGAGTAACCCCAAAGGTGCAGCGTGCAAACCGATTATGCGGAGTAATTGGACTCACGGGAATTTTTTAATTATTATTATTATTACTATCCCTCCTCGAAATATCTTCACCGTCTTTGCAATTTTCAGTGAAGTCGTCAAAGCTCTCTTTAAAATGTAAGCTTTAATTTGAAGAAGTTGCCATAAGTTCAGTATCTAAGCTATCCATAAGTGTCAATTTGCCATTCTTATACCAGCAAGCCTAATGTGCTATGTAAATTTAAATAGGTAAATCTCACTAATCCTGACGGAAGTCGTAGGCCTACGGTGAAACTTTTCACAACCTTTTCATTTTTAAACTTTCGAGGCATAAGTGAAACGCACAGAGTCATGTCTTCCCTAACCCTGAACAGTTGGAAAATATTGCAAATTATTGTAGGGGATGAGGCTTCAACTTGGCCTTCCGAATACAATAGGTTGTTTTTTTAAACCAAAATAGAACAACAAGACCAGTTTTTAAAAATCGCGTGCTTTGGCTACGCCGATAATGTTCTTTATAACGACCTAGTTAACGCCTTAGAATTCACCAAGGGTTATAAGGGTGGTTTGGGATAGTTTTAAGTAGGATTACTTGAGAAAATAAAGTGGTAAATTACAGGGGGTGAAAGGGGGTGTTTTTTCTTTTAAATAACATTGTTTATATTAAAATAATGAAACGAATTAGTCTCAGATAATTAAGAAACATAAAGGGGCCTAAGCTGACTAAAGTACAGAATTGTGGGCGGAGTTACGTTGAAGATATATTTCGAGCATGCACTACCGACATCTGTCGAGCCTTTACCGTATCAATTAAAGATGAATATTTATCCTATTTGGCTTTCGTTGTTTTGATGTTACCAAAGGGTAGAAATAAAGGTTTATCTCATTAATTAGTTTTATTACAATTATATTTGTAATCTAAATTGTGTTAGGAGACCATTATAATTAAAATTTAACCGTTTCAAATGTAAAAATGGCCTTTTTTAGGGTGCCTAAGGGGGCGATAATTTTAAATTGGCGTTAAATATTTATAAAAGATGTTGAATAAGCCTTTTTCCGTGATAATTAGTCGTTCTAAATCGATTGTTTTGATTAATTTGCTCGATTTTCGGGAATAAAGTCGAATTTTCTCGACTGACTAAAGTACAGAATTTTTCGAATCACCCGCCAGAAATATCCGGATTCATTATTGGTTGACAAAATATATCATACTCAGCGGGTGCCTAAGGGTGATTTGGGGTGGTTTTAATAAGGATTACTTAAGGAAATAAAGTGTAAAGTTAAAGGGGGTGTTTTTCAATTCAGAACATTTGTTTTAATTGAAATAATTAAATGAATTAGGCCGGGATAATTAAGAAACATGAAGGGGCCTAAGCCGACTTAAGTACAGAATTGTGGGCGGAGTTAAGTGGTCCTAACGCCGTCAAAGTAAATCGTTAATTTTTGAAGAATTAGATGATTTGAATGATAGAAAAGCTTAAATTCGTAAAATGTTAATCATTTTTAATTATAATTAAATGTATTTTACTCCCCGTTGGTCCCCTTGATGAAAAATAACGTTTAGGATGAAGTTTCCTCTACCGCCGTTTCACCCGACTGGGATTTTAGTGATTTCCGACCTTAGGCAACCTTAGGTACATTCGTCTTTTTCTGTACTTGTTACCATCAAGGACCCTTATCCTTTGCCTAATATAGAGGACATGTTAGCTAGGGTGGGAAGACCGAAATTTATAACAACACTTGACCTTAAATCAGGGTATTGGCAAGTGGAAATGCACCCTAAGAGTAGAGAAAAAACTGCCTTCGTGACTCACATGGGAAAGTAAGAGTTTAACGTACTACGTTTTGGGCTGTGCAGCGCCCCTAGCTCTTTCCAGCGATTAATTGACGAAATTTTTAGAGACGCCGATTATTTCCAGTTAATTGACTACTTAGATGACTTAATCTCTCTTAGTGAGGATTGGGATCAGCATTTGACGTATTTAGAATACGTCCTAAATAGGTTAAAGGAAGCGGGTCTCACGCTACAGTTAAAAAAATGTCGGTTCGCTCAAAAAGAAGCTACTATATTTGGTCACATAGTAAATGAAAAAGAAGTGCATATAGATCCTTCAAAAATTCCCTCCACCTAAAAATGTTAAGGATGTCCAGAGAATTTTAGGGATGGCAGGTTGGCATAATAGGTTTATTAATCACTACTCCCAAATAGTAGCCCCTATTAACAAGATTAAAAGGAAGGATCAGAAATTTATTTGGGGTATCGAACTGCAACAGGCGTTCGAAAAGATCAAGGAAGAAATTTGTAAGGCTCATCCTTTAGCTTGCTTTAGAAGGGATTCCTCGTGCATTCTAACTACAGATGCTAGTGATGCAGGGTTAGGTGCCCTTCTTTCCCAAATAGAAGATAGTGTAGAAGTTCCTATAGCTTATGCTAGTACAGGACTAAAAGATGCAGAAACTAGGTACTCCACCAGCGAGAAAGAGTGTTTAGCCATTTGTTGGGCAGTTAAGAAGTTTAGGCCCTTTCTAGAAGGTCGAAAATTCACTGTCCTTACTTATCATCAGGCTTTACAATGGTTATTTAATATCAGGGAACCAAATTCTCGACTAGTTAAATGGGCTATGTACCTTCAAACATTTGACTTTACAATTAAGCATAAAAAAGGAGTAGAAAATGTAGTAGCTGACGCTTTATCGAGAGCTCCGATAAACGTCTTAAGCATCAACTTTAGTTCCTCTACTTCTAACTCTACTAGTAATTTGGATCCAACTAGTAGTAGTACCAGCTCAAATTCTACCGGTAGTAGTAGATCGTCAACGTCCTCTAGTGATTCTGTCGAAGGTCAAATACGTCCCGCAGGTCCTAGAGCCCTATATTCAGTAATTACATTAGAAGATGTAAGAAAATCTCAACGGGAAGACCCTTTCGCTTCCCCTATAATCAATTCCTTGCAAGGACCTAACCCAGTTAGGCATAAACTTTTCGAATTAAAAAATAATCTTCTATATAGAAGACCTTACAGGAATTATCCTGATAAGATTTATTTACCACCCCGCTTAAGGCTAGAAGCCAAGCGGTTATTACACGACCACCCACTATCAGCTCACAGGGGCAAGGATAAGACCCTGAGCAAAGTCAGATTTAGATATTGGTGGCCAACTATAGTTAATGATGTCCAGGACTACGTTCGAGGATGCACGTTATGCCAACAATTTAAGGCTAGAAATAGAAAAAGGCCAGGGCTAATGCAACCCTTTGAGATAACAAGTCCTTGGGATCAGATTAGTGTCGATATTATGGAACCTTTTCCCCAAAGTAGACACCATTACAAATACCTAATAGTCTTCGTCGATTATATGACTAAATTCGTGGAAATGATACCACTTAAAACTATTACAGCAAAGACTTGTGTCCAAGCTTTCAAGTCTATTATTTCCAGGTGGGGAGCTCCTAAAGCTATCCTTAGTGATAGAGGGGTACAATTTACCTCGAAACTTTGGCTGCAAACTTGCAGAGCTTTTAGAATTAACCAAAAGTTTACCACCCCCTATACGCCTAAGGGAAATCTCACCGAACGAGTTAATAGAGTAATAAGCGAGCTTATCTCATTTTATGTAAGGAATCATCATGACAGATGGGATGAATCCCTTGACCTTCTTCAATTTGCTATAAATTCTGCACCACATAAAACCACGGGCAGATCCCCTTTCTTTTTGAATTTAGGGCGGGAGCCACGTCTCCCTTTGGATTTAGAAATTGAAGAACCCATCCAGGACCCTGATGACCCCAGTCGTACCAAAGCTTTAAAAATTCTTAAGGAACAATTAGAATTCAGTAATGAATTATCTAAGTTACCCAAAGCTCACCAGAAGTAATACTATGACCTCCGTCATGACCCTCTAGAATTTGAGGTAGGAACATTAGTATGGATGGAAACGCATCCTTTGTCAATTACGACAGGTCAGCTTATGAAAAAGTTCAGACCTAAATGGGCAGGTCCCATTTAAAATAGTAGCTAAGCACTCTCCCGTAGTCTATGAGTTAGAGGACTCTAACTCAGGGCAGAATATAGGGAAGGTTAACCTAGAGCATCTAAAACTCTACTGGACAAACGTTGCTGTCTTCGATAATGCCGGAAATGCCCTGACTTCCCAGTCCGACGTTGCAGATAATCCTGAGTCTAGTCCCGCAACGAACGGTGGTATCATGGACCACCCTCCTACGGCGACTTCCTCAACTACTTCATCTGAATCATCATCATCTTCTACTTCACCGTCACCTCAGGACGGTCAGGAAGTCGATCAACAGATCATTCCTGCTATTCCAGATGTCCCTCCTACGTCGGAACAGGCGTTACACCATTCACCTTCTTCAGGCTTTTCGGAGGAGACTGGCTCCTGAACAGATTCTTCAATCGCAATCCCAATCGCTGCGTGCGTCTGATAGTTCATCGACCACGTTGTCGGAGTCTATGAGAACTCCTAGTTTAACTAGGGCTACCTTACCCGATATTTATTTAGAACCTTTTCGATTGGGATGGCTAAGAGAAGTGTGTAAGAGGGCAACGGTTTGGCCAGGAGGTAACGAAGTCGATATCTATTACCGACCTCCAGACAATAAAAGATTAAGGTCACCGTATGAGGTCCAGGTTTACCTCCAGACAAATAACGTCCCGAACCTAACAAGGGAACATTTCAGTTTTTCCCGAGAGCCAATCTCTTTTTTCCCATGGGAGTTTATCTCCCAAGCCTCTAAGAGACGCTATTAATATTGTATACTTTCAGATAGCTTCAAACACCCCTACTCTGTCTTGGCAATTTGAACTCCCAAGGGAAATAAAACAAACAGAATATAGGTCGAAGAAAATAACGTGCAAGACTGAATTGTCGGTTCAAATATTGGAGCAGTATTGTCCAGCGGATGACAATAAGATTGAGAAGTGCCGCAATTGCAACGAAATTGGACATAGAGCACATGATTGCTACATGCCCAATCGTTATTTGAACTCTAAAGTTGCTTGCTCACTATGAGGAGGACCGCTGAGGACTGCCCTTCAAGGACGAAGATTTGCTGATTGTAGACGTCCCAAGAGAGGAAATTCAAGACTTAATTAATCCAGCCGGAGAGGACTTTAGTAACTCATCTTCGACCAATCAGAGCACTCACTCAGAATTAGTGGACCCTGTTCCTCAACAGCAAAGGAATTTAGATCCATATTCCCTTACACCTTACCTGAAGTCGCCTCCGCGCCAACCGGGTCGACACGACCCCGTAACTGTCTACCACAAATTTAGGGCTTCCGTCCTTGAACATTCTACTTCCATAAGGGAAGAACCTTTATCGCTCAACGCTTATCCTATTCCGCTTCCACTTACTCCGTCCCAAAAATGAAGACCCCTAGCGAATGAAGACTTGGACCAGGAGAACTGGGAAAGATTCGAATCCATGGGTTGGGTCCCAAAAGTAACTATCTCTAAAGTACGCATTCCATCCAAGATACCCGAAGCAAAACATCCAATGATATGGACAACCGTAGTTTGCTGGAGGTGTAGGAAAGTAGGTCACCATGAAGTGTCCGACTGCCCGGGGAAGAGGAGTAAGGAGGCGGAAGAGCGACGAGAAGCCCGCAGAATTGTGCGAAGGTCACTAAAAGAAAACAATTTAGCAGAAAACAAAGATTGAAAAAAAAACAAAAAAAAACTTTTGTGATATTCCTATTCAACCCCTGCCAAAAATATTCAGGGTTCCTCGGGGTAACCATTTTTCCTTTTTTATTATAAAAAAAGTTCCTAAAGAGGGGGGATGTAGCATGGCTGCCAGATTCCTTGGAGTTTCTACTCCTTGGATCTGGCAGGGTATATTATCCCTCCATGTTACATGCTCCTCCTTCCTTCCCTCACTTCTGTGATTTTTTCAACTTACATATTCATTCCGTAGTCGCCTCGCGGAGAGAGCGCTTTGTTTTGTTTAACTCTACTAAGAAGTTGAACTGTATAGACAAGTTCGGGTTTATCCCTTTTGAATAAAGTTTCTACAAGATTCCTCTTCTAATTTTTAGAATCAAAACTCTAAGTTGTCTTTTATTCATTTTTATGGCCCTCGGGAGAATCTCCCTATTTAGTTTATCTCTATTGAGGGTTACAATTCAGTCTTTGAGAATGAAGAACCTACCAAACATTAAAAATTAAAAATTCTTAATTTCTTAATAATTAATGGTCAAATGTAACTATAATATGCTTTAGCCGTTAATAGGTGGTAGTTTCCGTTCGTCTGCGGATTTTGACTACAGCTTGACGCTGAGTCTCGGTTTACATCATAGATTCTAACCATCACGTCTCTAACCCACCCTTCTCCCATTAATTTAAAAGCGTCTAATTCTTTGTACGCTTTAAAGTCGTCCAATGTATAGGCACTTTTAGTGAAAATCAAATAATGAATCAAATTTGGATATTCAATTGCTGGGAACATTTGGAGATTTTCTAAGTCTTTCAACCAGGATAATTTTCGAAGCGCATATGGATCATCACAGTTTATCACGTTTATTTTGTTTAAGTACCTTTCTTTAGCAGTTTTTTCAAGTGATAGGGTGTAATTCGATAATTTTCCGTCATATTCCATAGTTGAAATTGATCAGAAATAATAAAAATCCTAGAAACAGCGGCGATTCTGCGTTAAAATTATTTACATGCCCTTCAAGATGGCCGCCACCATTTTACCGGAAATTAACAAGTTTGGTTTCCATGGTAACCAGCTTCGCGCGCCCCTTGGTGCCGATTCCCTATCTACAAACACCAAGTTCATCTAGTCAAATCCTTAATTGCCCATTCTAAGACTAAATTCACGAAAGAAAATTTAAGAACATCAAAAAAATGCTTTGTTCGATCTCAGGTATGGACGTCTCCCTCTCGTCTTACCATTAAGTTCGCAAACGGTACTAGTACACCCTCTGACCTTGAAATGGCTAACTGGCGCTTAATTTTAATAAATCTCCCTCATCCACCATAGACTTACCTTCCCTTGCCTCTCCACCTATGTCTGACTACTACCCCACCCTAGGTGAGATAACTCTAGTACTCAAAGAGTGCGTCTGGCCCCGACGATGTCCCTAACCGCCTCCTTAAAAACTGTTCTGCCTCCTTATCAAAACCACTCCATCTGCTATTTACAAACTTGTATTAATATAAATTTTAGAAAGGCAAGCACAGGTGATATGTATGGGTACAAATAAATACGTGATTATTGTATAGAATTCAACGCTGGTATTCACCGTTGTTAAGACCGACCGCCATTCACAGCAAATTGTTGAAGCCCACATTTTCTTTCTCCAATATGGCAATGACACATATTTCTCAGGTACCCAAAACCCGTGATTTACACTTCTAAAAGCGGTGTACGGTAAATTTAATTATTAACGTGTAAAACACCCATGCCATGTCACCTATTAACACCGTCTTATTCACGTTAACCAACAGTGAAGATCACGTTGTTTTTATTAAATATGTAAACAATATTTGCACTCAAAATTTACGTGAAAATAATGTTAGGTAATTAAATGTTCGTAACGTGCAATTTACGTGGGTAGCAGTGTACCCAACGATTCTCAGGTACCCGAAACCCGTGATTTACACGTCTAAAAGCGGTGTACGGTAAACGTAATTATGAACGTGTAAAACACCCAGGACCATGCCATGTCACCTCTAAACACCATCTTATTGACGTTAACCAACAGTGAAGATCACGTTGTTTTTATTAAATATGGGAATATATGCGTTTTTGAAACCTAGTGTTTGCGAACGAGAATATCTGGGTTTTTGAAACCTAGTGTTTGGGAACTGAGAATATCTTGGTTTTTGAAACCTAGTGTTTGGGAACTGAGAATATATGGGTTTTTGAAACCTAGTGTTTGAGAACTGAGAATATCTGGGTTTTTGAAACCTAGTGTTTGGGAACTGACAATATCTGGGTTTTTGAAACCTAGTGTTTGGGAACTGGGAATATATGGGTTTTTGAAACCTAGTGTTTGGGAACTGAGAATATCTGGGTTTTTGAAACCTAGTTTTTGGGAACTGAGAATATCTGGGTTTTTGAAACCTAGTGTTTGGGAACTAGGAATATATGGGTTTTTGAAACCTAGTTTTTGGGAACTGAGAATATCTGGGTTTTTGAAACCTAGTGTTTGGGAAATGAGAATATCTGGCTTTTGAAACCTAATGTTTGGGAACTGAGAATATCTGGGTTTTTGAAACCTAGTGTTTGGGAAATGAGAATATCTGTGTTTTTGAAACCTAGTGTTTGGGAACTGAGAATATCTGGGTTTTTGAAACCTAGTGTTTGGGAACTGGGAATATATGGGTTTTTGAAACCTAGTGTTTGGGAAATGAGAATATCTGGGCTTTTGAAACCAAGTGTTTGGGAACTGAGAATATCTGGGTTTTTGAAACCTAGTGTTTGGGAACTGGGAATATATGGGTTTTTGAAACCTAGTGTTTGGGAACTGAGAATATCTGGGTTTTTGAAACCTAGTGTTTGGGAACTGGGAATATATGGGTTTTTGAAACCTAGTGTTTGGGAAATGAGAATATCTGGGTTTTTGAAACCTAGTGTTTGGGAAATGAGAATATCTGGGTTTTTGAAACCAAGTGTTTGG